>NW_027397100.1:1339559-1460748 GCF_003265705.2 Callorhinus ursinus | reverse complement strand
GCAATGTCCACAATAGCCAAACTGTGGAAAGAGCCAAGATGCCCATCGACAGATGAATGGATAAAGAAGATGTGGTATATATACACAATGGAATATTATGCAGCCATCAAAAGGAATGAGATCTTGCCATTTGCAACGACGTGGATGGAACTGGAGGGTGTTATGCTGAGTGAAATAAGTCAATCAGAGAAAGACATGTATCACATGACCTCACTGATATGAGGAATTCTTAATCTCAGGAAACAAACTGAGTGTTACTGGAGTGGTTGGGGGTGGGAGGGATGGGATGGCTGGGTGATAGACATTGGGGAGGGTATGTGCTACGGTGAGCGCTGTGAATTGTGCAAGACTGTTGAATCACAGATCTGTACTTCTGAAACAAATAACGCAACATATTTTAAGAAAAAAGGAAAAGAAGAAGATACCAGGAGAGGAAGAAAAGGGGAGTATGTCAGAGGGGGAGACGAACCATGAGAGATGATGGACTCTGAAAAACTGAGGGTTCTAGAGGGTAGGGGGGTGGGGGGATGGGTTAGCCTGGTGATGGGTATTGAGGAGGGCACGTTTTGCATGGTGCATTGGGTGTTATGAACAAACAATGAATCATGGAACACTGCATCAAAAACTAATGATGTAATATATGGTGATTAACATAACAATAAAAAAATTAAAAAAAAAAAAAAAGAATCTTCTGCTTACCAGATTCCGATTGTGCTGTGGACTTGACCTCCAGGCCTACTTCTTACCCATCCACGTGGCTCTGGAACCCCTACTCCCCTGCAAAGACCATTTTCTGTTATTCAAAATCCTGGGTCCCCACTCTTTGGAATGTCCTTTGCCCTACTCCTATCATTGAACCCACCCTCCCCATAAATCATCTTTTCTCTTTCCTCTTCCAGGGTACTCTGCTCAGCACAGGAAGATTCTATGCCTTCTCTTGGCCTGTCCCCGCCAGCACACATCTCCTTTGGATATGTGTATACTAAAATATCTTCCCTTTATCTTATCTGGTCTTCGCCCCATGGGGCAACCCGAAGGCTACTATTTATTCTTTCACACATTAATTTAAGCTGCTTTAATTGTGGCTATGATACGTTTTATAAAATATAATTAATGTTTTAATTCTGTGTACTGGCTTTCCAAGGCAGTTTTGTGAAGGGTCCAATTTTGGAATCAAGCAAATAAAGAATAAGTAATGGCTGAAGTTATTATAGCAACACCCTCCCCCCCAAAGGAATTAAAACTGTACTTGCTTTTTGAAGTGGATTAAAAAGGGAAAAGAGAGTTTAATGTTCTCTTCATCCCAGGCATGTTTGGATGGGTTTTGTGAAGTCCTCTGGACTTGATTTCAAGTGTTCCTGGCTTATTGATATCTGACCACCAGCTTGAGGTGTGTTGGACTACCAACCAGCTTTGCACCTCCTGTCCCCACATCCTTCTTGATGGAGGGTGTGCTGGGAATGAGAAGCTACTGAACCCACTTACTCATTTATTTGTTCAGCAAGTGTGTATTGGTGTCCTATTACATGCCCAGGACTGGGATGAATTCAGTCCTGCCCTCAAGATGCTCCCAGTCCAGTGGGGCCAGAGAGATGGAGTTCTAGTCCAGCACACTAATGCTGCAGGGGGAGCTAAGGTGGGATGGAGCGACTACCTCTGTCTCAGGGAGTTAAGCGGAGGCTTAACTGAAGAGGAAGCGAAATTTAAACTGGTTCCAGGAAGGAGAGGGGAAAGAAGGAAACAGCAAGACACAGTAAAAAGAAAAGTTTGAAAATGGGGAGAAGGAGAGCATGGTGGAAACCGGTGTGCATGGGAGGACATGGCAGGCAGTGAACATGGGCAGACAGGTGGGGGTGGAGTGCAGAAGGCTTTCTGTGTCATGAGAAGGAGTTTGGACCATCCTGAGGATGGGAGCCCAAAGAAGTTTTTCAGCAGAGAAGTGTCCTGATCAGATCAGATCTGGGATTTGCAAAGAAAACTGCAATAGGATGAACAATGTCGGGGGGTGTGTTGGTTGGGAGTTGCCTGCTGGCCCATAGTAGGGGCTCAACAGGCACCTAGTGAATGAGTGAGGCCATTGAGACAGCCCACGCGAGAGATGATGAGCTTCTGAATTAGTGGTACGTGTTGGAAAGGAGGGTGCCCTTTGCAGCAGAAGCCAGGGAAATGGGGTTAGCAGCCCCTTCCTCTCCCATCCTCCCTGATCTATGCAGGCAGGACTTTTGGCCTGAAATGCAGAACTTGGCCCAGAATACAGAACTTGGAGGGTCATCACCCCAACAACTGTCTAGTTCAAGCTCCTCAGATTCCACTGGGGACAACAGAGGCTCAACCGAACGCAACCCATCAGAGTCAGAGCCTAGAACAGAATTCAGGAGTTCCATGCTGTGGAGTAGAGAGTGTTAACATTGGTTGAAGAATGGCTTGGAGGGCCAGAACCCGGGAAATGTAGGCACAAGGGTGTGGGGGTTTCTGCAGAACGAGAGGGTCCCGAGTCCCCTGAGATACTCGTGGGGTTCCACGATCCCACGGAAGGCTGATGTACTACTCTAATTGCCTATCTCCAGCCGCCGGACGGGAACCGGGATGGAATAGACTCTGGCGGGGACGCATGGATGCATGGATGGATGGATGGGGAGGCTGGGACGCTGCGCCCACTCGAGGGAATTTCCTTTGAAAGAGAGCGAAACTTTAAGCCGGTAAACTCCTTTCCTTCAAATGCCCTCCATTTCCCCACACCCCAGCTGTGGCCTTCCCGTTTTCAGGGATGGGGGGAACTGCCTCAGGCCTCTCCATCCGCGATGGGGACACTTTCGCTTCTGTCGGAATTCCCGGAGGCTGCGGGGGAGAACCGTGGGGGGGGGGCTCCCTGGGACGTCTCCACAGCACATGGGTGTTTCCTCTCCTTTAGCTTTCCGGGAAGACTGCTAGCGCCCCGCCCTCTTCAGCTTGGCCTCTGAGCCCCAGGGACGAGGAGGAAGTGCTCTTCTTGGGGCCACGCGCCATCTCCCGCGCCAAAAGCGCGACCCTAAACTCCCGGGAGAATTAGACTCCGAGGAACGTCCAGGGGAAATCCGGGTGCGAAGAGTAGGCAGGAGCTCCGCCCCGCCCAAGGAAGCTGACCGCGATTGGTCCCCGAAGACCCCGCCCATGTCCTGGGCGGGGCGAAGGGGCACGGGCTGGGGGAGTTACTAGAGGCCCAGTCTCCGCGCCCCTACTCCGCCGCCTGGTATTCACCTCGCCATGGTCCTTCTGCCTCTGCGCTGTCTCTTCTGGGGCTCCTTGTTGACCGCCGTGAGTTGAGTTTCTGCTCCGACCCGACAGGGGATTTGGGGATTTGAGAGTGGGGAATGGGAAGAGAAGAAATATTTCGGGGAAGGGCCTTCCTAGCTGATTTTGGGAGGACAGACAAGTGGGTAGAGAAGCTGGGTAAGGTACCCCGGGTCCTAGTTGTACGAGGTAGGCTGCCTCTGTCTCCTTCCAGGTTGGGGTCCCAGGTAGCCCACAGAGGGCGCGTAGTGGGGGCACTGCAAAAAACGTGCACCTATGGCGTGGATGGCGTTGGGATTTGGGGAGCCTCAAGCTTTTATTTGGTCAAAAGGCTGCAGTCTGGGTTTGCTTCAGAGGCTGGCCGCACGGAGCCTGGTGAGGGGTTTCAGAGGCGAGGAGGGAGGCCGGGCAAGGGAAGAGGCGTGTCTGGCTGGTTTCCCGTCCCTTTTCCATTGCGGACAGATGCCAGCCTCTGTGAGTGGTTATCATATCCTGGCCACCTGGGGATGCCTTCTTCCAGGGCATCTTGTGGGAACAAGGGTGGATGCAGGGCCCCAGGTACTTCTTTGAGAAGGCAAGGAGCTTTTAACTCTCCCACCCCCACCCCCAAATCCTGAGTGATCCAACCTAGGAGGAATACCCAAGACTGTGTCTCTGCCTCTCGAATTTAAGATGATATAGGAGACCTCTGGGGGGAGATGAATAGTTCATGGGACCCAAGAAAGGGTTAGGAGACCAGCCGGGGTTTCTCCAGGCACCAGAAAGTCTCAGTTATGCCCAACCAAGCGTGTCTCCGGGATTTTCAGAAGCCCACACTTGACTCACTTTTTGTTTAAATGTATTTTTGTAGTTCCTCATTCTGGAGGCTGGGAATCCCCCAAGTGCCTGACCCTCTCATCCCAACCCCTCCGGCCTCCCCCTACTTTCAAAGGCTGTAGTTTCTGGCATGAAGTCTGAGTAGGAAAGACCCATGGAGGGGCTGGGGAGGGGAGTCAGCAGCAGGGGAAGAGTCAGTGGGGAAGCTGCTTTGGTCCCAGAACTTTCATTTTCACTCTAAGGGATGGTTCTTAGGAAGAAGGGAGGCAGGAAGAAGGTGGAGCTGGAGGGAGGAGGAGGAGAAGGAGGACTCTTATAGGAGGGATTGGAGGAAGAGCCAGGGGAGGTAGCGTGAAGGGTGATCTGGGCTTCTCAAGAGCACACTGCCAGTTTTGGCTCCAGGTAAAGACTGGCTAGTGGCAAAAATAGCAGGGGCTATTTATGAGAGCTTCCCATGTGTCGGGCTCTGAGCGAAATGCTTTACAGGCATTCTTGGTCTGATTTTTTTCAACTCCCCCATTATACAGATAAGCAAACTGAGGCTCAGAGAGAGGAAATAGCTTGCCAGAGTTCTCATAGCTAGGTGGAACCTGGATATAAATCCACATTTGCCTGATTCCAGAGCCGGCCTCTCCGAGCCTTGGTCCTGAGCTTCTTTGTGTCAGAAGGACTGGAGCTATGGAGTGGGAGCTGGGGATTGACAAACTTTCAGAGAAGGAGCTGTATTTCTCGTGGGTTTGAAAATGGCACAAGGGACATTCGTTGCTCTGGGAGTCTGGTGGGAAGGTCCACAGGGTTGCAGGAAGAACATTCACAGGATGTGGTAGTGGAAGCGACAGACCTTTGTATTTCCTTCCCCATTTGGAATAAGATGCTTCTCTGTAAGTAATTTTCTCACCCAAGCTGAATGAGAGCCACCAATTAGGCAGAATCCAGGGTGTTAGTCATCCCAGCAGATAGTCACATATATATGATAATTAAAACTGCCATTTAAATGAGCCCTACTATGTGCTAGCTACTGGGCCAGGCTGTATACGTATATTCATTCTGATTTTCACAACCTTATCTGTGGAGTGGGCACTACTCCCATTTTAGAGATGTGGAAACTGAGGCTAAGAGAAAAAATAACTAGTGAGCGATACAAAGGCAAGATTGGAGCCTTAAGCTGTTTGACTCTCAAGCCTGTGCTCTTTTCACTGGCTGTTCCCAAAGTGTGGCATGATTTTAGGGAACACACGGATATAGAACTAAACAACAGAAATTCACTTTACACTTCTATTAAAATACTTCCCCTTTTTTTTTTCAAGGAGCAAGTCTCTGGAGCTAGAATAAAGTTAAAACCTCTCCAGCACTTGCTAATCCTTCTTTTTAAACAAAAACCAAGAGCAGGCTTGGAGAGGAGGACTATCAGCAAGCGGAGCAACCAGCTGGGTTTTTAATAACATTGCTGCACTTCTGTTGAATTTATTTTTAGGGTTACCTTTTATTTATGAGAAGCGATACTGGCTCTTCTCTCATGGCAGTGATATAAGGTTTATATTTAAAAATCAATGTATTTAAATTAATGAGAAGTAATTAATAGCATGGGTGGTACCTGGATGGAGTAAAAATAGCGCAGGCAAGACCTATGTTGATGGAGAGGGGGCAGTATTGAGACCTGAGTTCTCATCAGATTCTATCGCTATGTGACCCTGGGCAAGTGCCCCATCTCCCTGGTCCTTAGGCTAACCATTTGTAAAGCAAATGCATTGGATTTTAGTCCTTCCAGCTTCACAGTCCAGGCATTTCATGAGGGAGGGGTTGGGTGATCAGAGGATCGGATGATGAGGGTTTGGAGAGGGAAAGGGGTGGGGAACAGAAGAATAGAAGGAAGCCACCAAGTGCTAAATATAGCCCCCCCGCCAGAACTAGGACCAGCTGAAGCCAGCCAGCCTCAGGACTCCAGGGGAGGTACTGGAGCCCTCATGTGCTTCTACGTCTTTGGGAAGAGGAAGAACTCAAGAGTCAAGCCAAAAGCAGATCTGTTTAGTTCAGAGAATATTGTGATGTTCCAGCGCAATCACTTTGTGAAATGCCAGGCCGATCCTCTGGGTCCTTTTATAATCACATCAGTTGGCAGTTTAGTTAAAAACAAACACACCAAATAATATGCAGGCTCCATTTTTCTGCTCTGGACTTCACTTCAGTACTAACCTCTGTCCTGGCTGATTTCCACCTCCCTGCCATAGAGGCTGCAGCAGAGATTTCAAGATACCCTCAAATCATCCCATTCTGTTTTTAGGTCCACCCAGAACACACTGCATGCAGAGAAAAGCAATACCTAATAAACAGTCAGTGCTGTAATTTGTGTCCGCCAGGTGAGCCGCCAACCCCCTGGCCCCATAGTGGGACTCTTCTTGGTTTGCTGGCAGATGCAGACCCTATGTGTCAGCTGTCAACTTGAGTCTTAAATGACCCCTGGGATTCTTCCCATCCCTGCCCTGCTCTCAGAATGTTCTGGGCTCCCTCTCTGCACTACCCAGCACTAGGGTTCCCGTCTCTCCCAAGGCCCCCACCAGATTATGAAGTCTGGAAGGCTCCGAGACAGTCATCTTTGAACCCCCCCCGCCCTAAGCCCCAACCTGCTCAGTTTTTGATAAGCGTCTGACTCATTGAGCTGGCTGGAGCCATCTCATTTCCCGATGTTTTCCAGGACAGAAACTGGTGAATGACTGCACAGAGACCATCAACACAGAATGCACTCGCTGCAAAACAGGCGAATTCCTAGGCACTTGGAACTCAGAGAGACACTGTCACCAGCACAAATACTGCGATCCCAGTGCGTGGGCTCCTGGGGAAGGGGTGCGCGGGAGCTAGGCCGATAGTCTAGCTCATTCCTGACAATGCAGCCATTGGGTTTTTTTTTTTTTTTGTTTTGTTTTTTGGTATAGCCCGGGTCTGTTCTGATTGGTTGCAGTCTGGGTTGTATGGGTTGTTAAATAATTTGATCCCCATCCCTCCTTGGAAGAGGGTCTCAGAAAATAAAAGCAGGACGTGTGAGAAGCAGATCCCCCGAGCATGGCTGCTAAGGGGTCCCCATCCCCATCCTTCCTGCCATCTCTGTTCAGACCTAGGGCTCCGGGTCCAGAGGCAGGGCACCTCAGAAACAGACACCACTTGCACCTGCCATGAAGGTCTCCACTGTACCAGCAATGCCTGTGAGAGCTGCACCCTACACAGCCTGTGCCCCCCTGGACTGGGAGTCAAGTGGATCGGTACGTGGCCTGTCTGGGAGTCAGCTCTGCAGGCAGGAGGGAGGAGCTGAGGCTCCGGGTGAGGGGCTGGGCAGTGGGCACTCAGCCTTGACCCGCCTGCATTGGGATCTCTGCTTGGTGAGCAGGAAACGGAACCTTTCTCATCTGGCCTCCAGCCCTGGGTATCTGCCTTGGGAGGGCAATGGGGGAGGAGGCTTCCACCGGGGAAGCTCTGTGCTGGGGGACAACCCTTGAAACAGGCAGTTCTTCCCGCCCTGCCTGTCCGCCAGTTCCCTTGGGAGCCGGACAGGTGGTCCACTGTGATGATGAATGCCGTCTCCTCCCTTCCAGCTACAGGGGTTTCTGATACCATTTGCGATCCCTGCCCTGTCGGCTTCTTCTCCAATGTGTCATCTGCTTTGGAAAAGTGTCACCCTTGGACAAGGTACAAGGATCCATCTCTGTGTTTCCTGCCCTAAGAGGGGCATGGGACTACTTCATTCTATCCGGCCCCCTGTCCCTCAGCCCCTGCTCCCCATGTCCACGCACTTGTGCACTTAGAGAACTTCTAGAGTGTCCTCGTGGCTGACCAAAAAGGCCACTTCTCAGCATTTTTTTGCCTGCTCTGTTTCAGTGGTAAAAGACGCTGCTGATCTCTCAGTCTTCACCAAACTCCCCTCTTGGGGGCACTGTGACACCTCTCTTGCTTTCCTTCTACCCCGCCTCTGCTCCTCCTACCAGGTTTCCTTGGCCTTAGTTCTAGGCTCTACTCCCCAATCACTTTGCCCACCTCCCCTGAGCATCTCATCTGTATCCATGGTTCCCAAACAACATCTCCTGTCTAGATCCGTCTCCTGGGTCCCAGACAGTCATATACCACCACTGGGGGTCCACCTCCATGCAGGTGACCCACAGGCGACAAATGGGCTCACTTGCCTGCCCCCCTCACCCTCTGGGAAGACCACTCCCATGGGTCTGGGCACTTGTCCCATGGTCGCTCCCAAATCAGTCACCAGGTCCTGTCCATCTGGCCTTCCAGATGTTTCGGGATTCCTTCTCAGTATCTTCACAGTCATCACTGTGGTCTGGATGGTGCCTTCACCTCCTTACCGGCCTCCCTGCCTCTGCTCTCTCCCCCCACCCTCTTACCACAGTGAGCTTTCTACAGTGTATTTCGGATCATGGTGCTCCCTATTTAAAATGTTTCATGGCTCTCTGTGCCTTTAGGACGAAACCCAGACTCCTTCACATGGGCCCCCAACCTTCCAGCTCCATTTCTTCCCCATGCTACTTGCAATCCCCTCAACACACTGTTCGTTCTCTTGTATCCAACCCTCCTGCTTGGAATACCCTTCAACATGTGCCCGATTAACTTTCTACATTTAATTTTAAAAAATGGATGAGACAGGCTCGTGGGACACAAGGCACAATGAGGCCTATGGTGATAAGTTTCCTTTTACCCACTCCCTGGATGTAGCTCCTGTTCCTTGTGTGTCCTCCCAGAGATTCTTCGTACAAACAAATAAAAGCACGCACAGGCAAACACACGTATTTTCCACACAGATACTAGCATTCCCCACAATACTTTGTTATTTGGTTCCTATCTGCCTTGCTCCAGTAGACTGCAAATTCCTTTAGTGTAGAGACTTGGCTTTTTTTTTTTTTTTCTTCCAACGATGCATTCCTTATGCCTAGAACAATGCCCGGTGCACAGTAGGTGCTCAATAAATCTTTACTGATAAATGTTGAATGATACCCAGGGAAGCTGGGTTAGTAGAATCAGAGCACTGGGTTCTGGCCTCAGTGCAGCTTAGAAAAGATATGATCCCACCTAAGTGTGTGACCCTTCTCTGAGCCCCAGTGCCCTCATTGGGAAAATGGGAATGCCCTTCATCTCACAAGGCATGAGGAAAAGAAACGTAGGAGTGACTTATAGATGCTTAAGCACTCATATATGTGCTTTCCTTGTAGCTTCTCACCTTTTTCCCCCACTTTAGATGTATTTTTCCTGGCGATGTTCTCTTCTGTCCACTCCTCCCCCCTCCTCCTGGAACCACGTCTTCATCATCCCATATTGCGATGCCTGCATGGGCCTCCTGGCTGTCCACTTGTCCGTAATTTCTCCTCCTGTGAGCTCTCTGGCCCCCTGAGTCCTGTCACTGTGTGGTCATCTGGTTGGATGCTGATGCAACTTACCATCTGCATCCGGTTGAAACCTTCATGGCTGATTACCAGCGATCTGGTCCTAAAGCCCAATTTTCCTTAGTTCCCTCACACCATCTGGCATGCCCCCCACTGAATCCCTCAAATCATGTTGTCCTGCTTCAGCTAGAATGTATTGCTGCTCGAAATTTACATCCTTCAAGGCCACTCAGATCTCCCTTCCCTACGACAGTCTTTCTGGACGACCCTTAACCAGAGGTTCTCAACTTGAGCAATTTTTCTCCCCAGGGGACATCTGGCAATGTTTGGAGACATTTTGGTTGTCACAACTGGGGAGGGGCTGCTACTGGGATCTAGTGGGTGGAAGCCAGGGGTGATGCTTAGCATCCTACGGTGCACAGAACAGCCCTGCAACAGAGTTATGTGGCCCCAAATGTCAGTAGTGCTGAGGCTGAGAAGCCCTACCTTAGACTGACTCATCACCCGTCTCTTCCAGCCATTGTAGGCTTTGTCTCCCCTTCTCTGAATGATTCCCAGTTCACTTCAGCCTATGTGACAAAGCACGGCGCTCTGTAGAGACTCTCTGATTATTCCTCCTTCAAGATGTGCAACAATTTTTTCTCTGAACTCATGAGTTCCGTAAGAACAGAGTCTGTGTCATTCCCATAATAACCGGCATAGGATGTTGCCCACAATACGTGCTCGGTGAACCTGAACTTGTTCGTTTTGCCGGTCTCCCTCTGGGGTTGGAAATCTTATGGTTGGGGAAATTTCATGTCTTTTTTCTGTCTCTGTGTCGTGTGTGTGTGTGTGTGTGTGTGTGTGTGCGTGCGCACATGCACATCTGTCTGTGCACAGCTGCGAGACCAAAGGCCTGATGGAGATTCAGGCGGGGACTAACAAGACGGATGCTGTCTGTGGTGAGTCTTGGAGAATGGGCCCTGGCAGCAGGCTGAGGAGGCAGGGAGCTCAAAGGGAACACAGGGGCACACAGAGACAACTGGGCTGGGGGCAGGGGGGAAGAGGGAGAGCGGGTGAAGTGAGAGGAGAGGGCAGTTTTGGGGGTTGAGGCATTCCAGCTTTGCCACTTACCTGTGGAGCCTGAGCAAGTCACTTCCCTACTCTGAGCCTCAGTTTCTTCATCTGTGACATGGGATGATGACAGCAGCTCCCTTAGCAGCTTGAGGGAAGGGCCTTGCACGGGTTCTTGCACAGTTTCTTGCACTTTCGAGGTGTTCCAGCAATGCTGTTCTGCCACCCTGCCTTTCAAGCACCAGCATGGTGGGACACTGTTCCTCTCAGGGCCTCGGTTTTGATTTTAGAATGAGGGGTTGGCCTACAGCACAGATCACAGACTCAAATAGCTGCAGGGACCACGCAGGTCATGTTGAGGAGTTGAAAAGTTAACGGTTAAGACAAAGACACTCTCTCTGTTTTTTCTTTCTTTCTTTTTTTTTTTTTTAAGATTTTACTTATTTTTTGACAGAGAGAGACAGTGTAGAGGGAACATAAGCAGGGGGAGTGGGAGAGGGAGAAGCAGGCTTCCCGCCGAGCAGGGAGCCCGATGCGGGGCTCGATCCCAGGACCCTGGGACCGTGACCTGAGCCGAAGGCAGACGCCCAACGACTGAGCCACCCGGGCGCCGCCCCCCCCCCTCTGTTTTTTAAGACCCCCTTTCCTGTCGGCAGGGCTGGGGCTGGAGTGAGGAGAGTGGGGCGCTTGCCTTGGATGCAGTATTAAAGGGGGTGAGAGAAAAACGCAGTCATCAAGATAAGTAACATTTGATACATTTAAAAAAAATCAAAGCTAGTGTATAAAAAAGCCCATAATGAACAAAATATCAAAATGGACATAAAAACGTGATCCAGCCCTGCCTCACTTGCCTCAGTCTAATCCCAACCCTGGTTCCAATAAAGCTTTAAAAAAACAGACAGCCAGGGGCGCCTGGGTGGCTCAGGCGGTTAAGCGTCTGACTCCCGATTTTGGCTCAAAGTCATGATCTCAGTTTCGGCTCAGGTCATAACCTCAGGGTCGTGAGATCAAGTCCTGTGTCAGGCTCCCCATTCAGCGGGGAGTCTGCTTGAGATTCTCTTCATTTCCCTCTGCCCCTCCCCCCACTCGTGTGCTCGCTCGCGCTCTCAAATAAATAAATAAATCTCGAAAAAAAGAAAGAAAAAAGAAAAGGCAGCCAGCCTGTAAGCTATAGTTTATTAATATGATTTTTCAAAACATGACATGAAAATATTACTTTTCTTGATTACTGAGTTTCTTTGGTGTCCCCTTAGATTTTGTCCCAAGGTGAATGCTTCATTTGCCTTCCCCTAGTCCCTGCCATGCATCTTTCATTTTCCCGTTTAGGATAGAGACTTAGGTCCAGGAATTACTTTGCTTTTCCCTCCATGCTCCTTTAACAAAGGCCACAGTGCAGACATAAATGCTGACGGACCTCAGCACTGGGCAGAGAGTGGGGAGGGATGGGGCATGTGGGCAGCTGGTGGAGACTGCGACCACTCCTCAGTTCTAGTAAGGGGTGGCAGGTGGGGCTGGATCTTCCAAACTTCTAAGAGAAGCCAGATATCCTGACTCTAAATATGTCATCTCCCAATTTTAAAAAGTTGGCAAATATTTCAAGAATTCTTTTTTAATGTGCTGGTCACACTAAACACATCCGGCCACATTCTCCCAGGGCCACCTTTTTGAACCGTCGGATTTTAGATGAGCTCAGCCACTGAGAGATTTTAGAGTCCAGCAAAAGTGTGGCAGCCTTAGGCATGGGGGTAGGGGGTTGCCCCTGGTGGGGAGCCATCATTGAAGTCTTGATTTCTCTAGGTCCCCCACCTCGGATAAGAGCCTTGGTGGTGATCCCCATCACGATGGGGATCCTGCTTGCTGTCCTGTTGGTGTCTGCCTGTGTCAGTGAGTCCCCAGGTGGGGAGGTGATGAGGGAAGGAGGGAGGGAGGAGAAGGTACAGAAGTGGCCACCTGTTCCTGATCTGGCTTCAGCAACTCCCTATCCCATCTCTCTCTCTCTCTCTCTCTCTCTCTCTCTCTCTCTCTCTCTCTAGGAAAAGTGGCCAAGGAGCCAGAGAATAAGGTAGGTCAGCCCTGAGCACCGGCTCAGGGTTTTGGCAAACTGGAAAGAAAGCCTGACTCATTGTTGCCTCTGTGGCAGGAAAACTGATTCAGGGTCTGCCCCTGTGGTCCCCGGGGAAGGCAGCAGTAGCTACTCTCACCGCCAGTGCTGGGCTGCAAGGAGGGTTCTTCCCATTCCCTCCCTGCTACCACCAACCTCTATCATCTCCAGAGCTCACCCCCCGCCCCAGAACAGCCCCGGCACCATTGGCAAGATCTGATGTTTCCTTGGCATTTTAATACGTGGGGAACCATGTCTCTGGGGCCTTGGTGCCAGGTCATTGGGTGGGGGCTGGAGGGGCAGCTCCTTGGATCCGCAGGCTCCCACTCTGGAAGCTTCTTGACACTCTCTGTGTGGCCTGCAGGGGGCAGGAGGCACCCATTGAATCAGCACTGACCCTCCCTTTGGGAAAGGGGAAGGGGCTTGTGTTTGGGGGAGGGGTCTCCTTCTGAGGGAAGGGCTACTGGAGGTGTTGCGGGTTGGGGGGGGTGTAACCTCATGCCTCGGCTCCCCTAAGTTTATGTGGCAGGACCCCGTGGAGGACCTGGAGGATATTCCTGTGCCCGCCCAGTCCATTGCTCCGGTACAGGAGACCTTACACGGCTGCCAGCCGGTGACCCAGGAGGACGGCAAAGAGAGCCGCATCTCGGTGCAGGAGAGAGTATGAGGCAGCGCGTGCCCAGGAGTGTGGCAGCAGGAGAAGACGGGCGCGCGGCCGCAGAGCCTGGGGAGCCTGGAGCTGCCGCTGGGGCTGCTGCGCTGGGCGTCAGGGGGCGGGGCACCACCCCCCCCCCCGCGCACCCCTGTGGTGCAGAGACCGAGAACCTTCCACCCCTGCCCCGGAGCCCAGGCCATCTCCCAACTTGCTTTTAAAGATGGAGGCGAAACTTTTTGGCGGCCATGTAGTAATACCCACCAAACCCTCCAACTCAGCAGTTCAGTGCCCAGAGAGATGATCGTGGTGGTTTCTAGGAGCCCAGGAAGACATATACGCGAATATCCGTTGCGGCGTTGTTTGTGATAGTGGACGACTAGAAGCCACTTAACTGTCCATCAGCAGGGGACTGGCTAAATAAAATTGTAATATATTTATACAACAGGATCTCAAAAACTGTCGTGGAAAAAAAAAAAAAAGCAGGTTGCAGAATGATGGGTCTGGAAACTTTTTTTTTTTAAAGCACATACCCCCAAACAATAGGATATATCATCCACGGATACGTGTATAAACATAACATACCAATGTATATGTAGGTATGACAAGTGTTCTGGAAGGATACACAGAAAACGCACAGCTTCAAGAGTTGTGATGTCTGGGTTGGGGAAGAAGGGTTGGGGAAGGGTTAAACGAAGATTTGACTTTTTTCCCCTCGAAAAAGAGAGTGAGTTCATATAATCCTTATGTAATTAAAAAAGTCATCAGGGGCGCCTGGGTGGCTCAGTCGTTAAGCGTCTGCCTTCGGCTCAGGTCATGATCCCGGGGTCCTGGGCTCAGGTCATGATCCCGGGGTCCTGGGATCCAGCCCGGCGTTGGGTTCCCTGCTGGGGGGAAGCCTGCTTCTCCCTCTCCCACTCCCCCTGCTTGTGTTCCCTCTCTCGCTGTGTCTCTCTCTGTCAAATAAATAAAAAAAAAAAAATTAAAAAAAGTCATCAAACAGGTATAAAGGAAAACGGGGGTGGAAATGCTGGGTGACATGAGCTGTTTAACTTGCTGCCAGGCTCACAGAATTGGGGCACTTTCTGAGGATAAGAAGAACATCCCCAGGCTGCTGCCCTTCCCTGGGCGGTTTCCATGTGTGCTCACATTTGGCATTGTGTTTGCAAAGCAATCTCCCCATTGTATTCATGTTCATAAAAAACAGCCTTGAGGGCATTCAGGGTCCAGATCCCTTCCTCTTTAACAGAGGTGAAAATGGGAGCCCAGGGAGGTGAAGGGACTTGCCTGTGGTCCCACAGCAATTCTCAGTGGCACCGCTCAGAGCTCGCCACTCTTGGTCCTATGCTCTTCCTTCCAGATCTTCCTGCTCCCTGGAGCCTACATCTGTAGCTCCTTCCCGGGGAGATCCTGGGCCTCCCACTTCCTTCTGACCTCCCAACTGCTACAGGAGCTGCTGCTTCTTGGTCAGATGGTGCCCCCCCCCCCCCCAGTATCTTAGGATAAAAATAAACCATCCTGTTCTCTTTTCCTGCTGTGCCAACTGAGGGGGAGCCTAGCCAGGAGGAGTAGCAGATGGAGTGGGAGCAGAGGGGAAGGGAGGGGAGGGGAGTGGAGGGGTGGGGAGGAAGGTTGTAGGACAAGGAGAGGGAAGAGTCACACATAGGCCCTGCACAAAGATTCATGGTGAGGATGAGACCATGCTGGTTCAACCCAGGGATCTCAACCTTTCCCCCAGCAAGAAGCAGCTTTGGATTTCCTCGGTGCGTCCTGCTGGCTGGAGGGTGGGGGTGGAGAGGGCTTGTCCTGGATGGAGACTGAGGGCAGCTGCGAGCCAAGAGAAGGTCACCTGGCTTGGCAGGCTTCCCAGAAGAGCTTTAAGAACCATTTGGATGCACCAGGTGGAGACGTTTGGTTTAGAAAGCAGAACAAAGTGGTGGTTGTGGAGTGGGGGGAGGGGAGCTTTGGGACCGCACCCTTATCCTCTACCTAGTGTTCAAATCCTAATGTCACTCACTTCTGTGCAGGGTGGTATGGTGGAAAGAGGCAAAAGACCCTCCTCTGTCCCCTATTGTCTGTGTGACCTTGGGTGTGTCATTTTCATCTCCGAGCAGCTCAGTTTCCTCATCCGGCAAATGGAGACCATACCTGATACCTGTAGTAGGTAGTATTGAGTCCTCTTTGTGTTCTTCTGGGTCAGAGGTTCTCAATCTTGAGCATGGGTCCGAACCACTTATCAGACTTATTAAAAGATTGCTGGGCCCCACAGCTAGTGTTTGATTGAGTAGGTCTGGGACAGAGCTCAGCCATTTGCATTTTAAACAAGTTCCCTAGGTGATGCTGATGCTGCTGGTCCAGGGACCTCACTTTGAGAACTACCGCCTTCCCTCGGCATTCATATTTCCAGATAAGCAGTTGGTTTCCTTTACAAGCACTTGGGATCAATTGCCTTGGGGCTTTCCCTGGTCTCGAAAGCATGCTTGGTGCAGGTGTGCCGAGGGTCAGCTGTACCTGGGAGAGTTAAGGCCCCAGAATACTCAACCAAATAGGAATGAGAGGTGGAGGATAGATGCTCCAGCCTCCTTACCCTTGGGAGGGACAAATCTGAAGGGTGGTGCAGATTTTCCTAGGTTTCTTAGCAGGATCGAGCCCTGGGTGCCCCTCCTGGCTTCCTTCCCTCCCCATCTTCCCCACCCCGCATTCCCGCACTGATGCTTCTTGACTTCACCCCCTCCAATAAACTACCTGCGTTCTTTCCTTATCACAAAGTCTGTTTCTGGGAGGGGCTCCTCCTAAGAGTCAGTAGAGCTCATGCATGAGAAGCTACAATTTTGTATATCTCAGCGTCCCTGACAAAGGGAAGGAGTTCTTGACATCTGTAGCAAGCTCTGGGTTCTAAACGGAGCTCAGCCAGAAACTTTCTTTGTGGCCTTGGGAAAGTTACTCTCTGGTTCTGGAAATTTTCCCTCCCGATGTGTGATGAAGGGCTGGTGCCCTAGGAATTCTAAGGGTCCCGCCAATTCTAAAAGTAAGTGAAGAAAATCAACCCGCTGCAGGAGCCACTCTGGCTTGTGGTTGGGGTAGGGTGGGGTGGGGTGGGTGTGAGGCCTGTATCAGCCAGAAGGTGGCGCCAACGTAACATGCGAAGACCCTGGCGGCTGGTTTTTTTGCGGACTTTGAAGCTACGTCCCCCGCTCACTTTGGAGAAGAGGCCTTTCCTCTCTCGGGCCCCCTAGGTCTGAGCCTCCTGCTACCTGTATCCTGCATCTTCCTCCGTTGCTGGCGGTTTGGAGGCCACCTTCTCCACTGCCTCCTTCCTTGGACAGGCATCAGCTACATTCCTACTGAGGCCTCATCCCGAGCTAAGGCTGTGCACGGAGTCGCTGAGAGTGCGCATGGATCGAGTGCTCGCTATGCACTAGGCACCATGCTAAGAACTTCATACACATCGTCTTAGTCCAGAGGACGACCGTCCATAATGCACAGTCTCATAACACCCATTTTACAGGTGAGGCTCAGAGGCTGAATGACTTGCTAAGGTCCGAAAGTTAGAGCCAGGATTTGGGCTGACCCACAGCCTGCGGCTTTTGCCGGTTCATGGAGCAGGGGAACAGGTGCATGTCACGCAGGGCCATTAAGAGGGAGTGTGACTGTCCACAGCAGAGCAAAAGCCCGGAGCAGCTAACCTCCAGGACAGGGGTAGCAAAGTCACTTGCACAGGAGCTCAGAGTGAAGCGGGGCCCTGGGCAGGAAGTCAGGAAGGCAGAGACTATGACAGAGTGGGGAGGCTCTGCCTATCTCTGGGGGTGGGGGCAGTGTCCATCAGTCCCTTTCCGTGTTGCCCTGCAGGAATGGGAGTTGGATATTGCTTCAAATCCAGATTTCCATGTGAAATCTCTCAATGTTGAAAGGCTACCAGTTCTAAGAATTTAAAAAGTCGGTGAGAACCCAAGAAAGCATGTCATAGAGGGTTGGAATTAAGAGACTGGGAACGTCATTGTGTCTGATCCGTTTGTTTTATATGTATGGAAACTGAGGCCCTGGGAAGGTCCAGAACCAAGTGAGGCTGAGGGTCAGAGGCAGGCTGTCTCCTGCCTCCACATCTCAGCTGGGAGGCTGGAGGGAGCTCCTGGGGGCCTAGGTTCCATCCACATCTAAGGTATTGAAAAGCTCTAGGACTCAGGGAATTGCCTTGGGACTGCGGTGAGGAGCTGGGTGTCTGTGTCCTTTCCATTCTGCGCTGCCCCCCTTCCTGCCCCCCACTGCCAGCTCACCTTCCCCCCAGGCAGGCAGGCACGCACAAACCCTCCCCTGCAGCCTGCAGGGCCTGTGGCAGATTCCTTGGGCAGCAGAAGTTATTAAAGACTCTGCCCCGAAGGATTTCTCTCCCCCAGAGTGATTCTGGAACAGAAAATTAAAAACCCACCAGCAGGGGTGGGGAGATACAGTTTTAATTCGTTAAAAAAAAAAAAAAAAAAACCTATGCTGTGGTCCTGGGGGCTGGGGGCTGGGGGAAGCTGAGGGGAAGGCTCCTCTGGGACACTGCAGCGCTGTTAAGGGAAGGGGGTTCTGGGAGGGGCTCAGCAAGGTCAGTGAGCAGCTTCTGCCCAGACAGATGGGGCCAATGGGCCGGGAACGCTTCTTCATTCCTGTCCCCCTTCCTATCCCTTGGGCTCTCTGCCTCTCTCCCTGCAGACAGGCGCGACCCGCTGGGCCTCGGTGCCCAGAGACTTCCCTGCGGCTGCCTCCCTCCAGGACTCGGCCCACCGCACCCGCAGTCTCTGCCCATCCCTCCACCCCCCTCCCTGCGGTCTGCCTGCTCCCTGCCCACCCACCTCCTTCCTTCTCCAGGCAATTCCATCTCCCCTTGTTCTCGTTCGAACAAGTGTTATTTTGGTTAATTATGAAAATCATACCTGTGCATTGCACCGCCCCCATCTAAGCAATAAACAGGAAAATAAGACCACCTGTAAGCCTCCGCACCAACCCTGTCAAACCACAAGTTACAGGTCCTTCCAGACTTGTTTTTTGTGCCAAAAATACTTTTTTTAACTTGGGCTATTATTACATACGCTGTGTTGTAAGCAGGCTTATTTGCCTAGCAGTATACGGCAGGCGTCTCTCCGTGCCCGTACATTTTTTTAAATGTATACTTTTTAAGTGCTGCATAGGATTCCATGTAGGGCTGAGGCTGCTTCATGTAAGGACTCTATACTGATGGACATCTGCGTGGTTTCTCTCTTTCCTTTTCCTCCTGAGTCCCTTCCTGCTTCCCCTCTTCCTCTCCGCCCCTCCTCTCCTGCCTTCACCCCCAGGGTTCCAGCCTCCTTTCTCACCTCCAAGCCCTCACCCAGTGGAGGGGTGGAGTGGTCGCCAGTATTTAACACCCGCTCCCCCGTGTCAGACAGGCGCCGGCTCATTAGTGTGTCTATCCCCCCAAGTGAGGCAGGCAGGAGCCACAGTGGCAGCGAGAGGCCTAATTGAATGTAACTAATTATTCACTCCCTTAAATGGGCCTGGGAGGGACAGAATTACTCACTCTGAACTGGGGAGACAGGGAACTGGCCGGCTGGCAAATCCGGGGGCCTGTGGAGCCAGTTCTCCGTGGAATACTAATTAGGCAGGAGCCACGGGATCCAACTGGGAACTGAGTGCCTCTCCTGTCCCCCTCCCACCTGGGAAGCTGGGGTTGGAAGAAGATCCTTGGGGGAATCCAACAGGAGGCCTGGGCCCACCCTGGACCCCAAGGAAGGGTTAAGGTGGGGAGGAGGGCTGGAGAAATGAAATGCTGGGGCTGGAGGCAGGCAGGGGGCTAATGTGTAATGTGGAGAGAGGCAGGAGAGCACAGCAGGTGGGGCCTGCAGGGGATATGCTGGGATGGAGTTGTGGGGGGGAGCTCCATCCCACCCAGAGCTGCGGGGACCCGCTGGCTCCCAGTTCCTAACCCCTAGAGTGACTCAGGCCTCATCCTGGACCAACTACAGAAAATGTCCTTGGGCTGGGGGCATAGTGATGCTGCTCGTTCAGGCATCTGTAATTTTTAAGAGCTTCCTGGTGATGCTAACATTCCCCCCCCCCCGCCCCCGCTCCCCGTCCAGCCCCTGGGGACTGAAAACTGCCGGCTTTGGCCTAAGTCCCCTGTTGGAGTCTCTGCTCCAGATTTTTGAATTTTTGCCCTTCGTGGCTTCCCTTCCTCCACTCACTTCTGTGTTCTCATCCTGCACATCCCACAGCCTTCCCTGTCACCCAGGAGCGTGAAGGATGGGGGCAGGAGGGTCTGTGTGGCTTGGGCTGATAAAGGGGACTTGGGTGGGGGAGGGAGGAGAGGGAACAGGGCCTGAATGTGGCCCCAGGGGGCTCTGAGCTGCACCATTCTGGGCCTTGCCTGGAGGTCAGAGGCGAAAGGTCAGTTAGGTAGAGGCAAGTGTACGCAGGTGCATACATGTGCATGCGTGCCTGCGTGTGGGGGGCACGGTAATTATGATTCCGCCTCCCATTCATGTGTTTATGTGCCAGGCACTTCTCCCATAGCATCTCATTTGATCCTGACAACAACCCTTGGTGGGAATATGGGTTATCCTTACAGCCGAACAAGGTGAAGCTCAGAGAGGTTGAGTTAGTGGTCCAAGGGAACACAGGATAGATAGCCAGTATCCAATTTCTGGCTCTCCTAGATTCTTAGTCCCATACTCATTTCTCCTACGCTGCTTCGATTTTTCTATTGCGTTTGTAATCTCTTTCTAGCAGGTGTTGGTGTGGGCGTGCTACTATTCTGTGTGTGTGTGTGTGTGTGTGTGCATGTGGTCTCCCTCCTGAAAGGGGCCAGCTTTCCACAAGCCTCCCACTCCCTCCCAGCACAGTGCCTCCTGCTGACCAGTGAGGGCAGGAAGGAGGGGGCAGTCACCCCTGCTGCTTCTTGCCCCCTTTCCTCGGCCCCCCCGCTCAGCAGGAGAAGGCCTCCCCTTGTGTGTGGGGGGCTGGTGAGGGGTGGAGGAAGGCCGGTCATCCTGCCAGCCAAGTGACAAATAGCCTTGTTTGTAGCAAAGGTGGAGAAAGAGAACCCCACTGGTTCTAGGGCATGGAAATTCCCCCTTTCCTATGCTTTCCTGCCATACCCTGCTCCCCCAGGTGGCAGGGAGAGATGGAAGGCAGTCACATACACCCCACTCCATCCAACCCCCACCAAGTACGGGACACTTCACAGGAGCTTCATAGAGGGGCAGCGGATTTATGAGCCCGACACAGATTCCCCAATCACCTCGCCGGGCAATCCATCTTTCCGGAGCCAGGGACGAAATGAAATTATCGTGAAATAAATCTGTATAGATGATGGAGGTACTGGTGGGGGCGGGGACGGCCACAAGTGTGAGTGGCAGAAGAAGTTGGGGCTCAGGTGGGGGGGCCACTGCCCTCCTCCTTGCCTGAGACCCAGAGAGAAAACTCTGCTGGCTTTCCTCCCTTTCAGAGCTTTGGCTGGGGGGGCTGTGTTCCATTTATGCCCCCAACTCTTCCTTGAAGCCCCCTGCCTGATAAGACTCTTATCTACGGGGCTGGATGCAGGACCCTGGGGCTTGTGATTGGATCTGAATCAGCCACTCCTCCAGACTCCCAGAGTCAGGGAGAAGGGGCAGGGCAAACCAAACCGGGCAGCTGGGCTGGAGTGGGGGAGGTGTGAGGTGTGAGGGGTGGGGGAGAGGGATGGGGTCCAGGGTGAGGGGGTGGGAGTCAGAGTCAGGGGCAGGCCCCCGGTCCTGGGTAACACTCCACATCTTTGGTCACCCATCTGCATGAAGGTGTTAACTCCTTAATTTCCGGGAAGGAGGGGAGAGCCAGGGAAGGGATGCGTGTTTTGGGGCTACTTGGAGAGCTCGGGGCAGCACCCATTTGACAACATGGTGGAAGTGGTTCAGTTATTTTAACATCCTCTACGTCAGGACTGGTGTGTTACAGTTGAAAGTCAGGCTTGGAACAGGTCAAGGGTTGGGGCGGCAGGTCCCAAAAGCCCTGGTGCCCCCTATCCCTCCCTTTTAGCCAGCAGTGTCTGGGGCCCCTCCCCAAAGACCCTACAGGACCGCTGGGCTTTAGGCCAGGTGCATCAGGGGGATGGGCTGAAGGGCACATGGGGACTCGCCAAGCCCAGAGTGCCAGAGCCTCCCTGCCTCCCTCTCCCAGCTCTCAGGGGACCCCCGTCCACCCTGAGCACTGAGCTGGAAGTGGATGCAGTCAGCCGGCTGGGATGTGATCATTTGCCTCCTGAGCAAGGCCAGCCCCAACCAGGGGGAAACAATGAGGGCTGAGGCCCTGTTGGGGTCACTGGACAGGACAGGCTGTCCCCAGCTTGCCCTGGTCTTGCCCTGGGACTCCCTTCGCCTCCTCTTCCCAGGAAGACTTTGGGGGATGAAGATCCAGACAGCCAGACCATCAGCACTGCTGATGTCGCGGGCTTGGTGGGGGGCTGGTGGTGAGTGCCGCCCTGAGGGACACAGTAGTGGGGGGGGTGGCAGCCGGATTCACACTCGCTCTGAAAATGAGATTTGCCTTGTTATCTGTGCTCGCTCAGGCCGAGGGCCTTGGGCATTAACCAACCCATCCACAGAGTTAAGAAGTGGGGAGAAGCTAGAAGCAGAAGGGTGGGGGGAGCTGAAATAGGCTGGAATGGATAGAGAACCTGCCGCAGAGTGTGTGTGTGTGTGTGTGTGTGTGTGCGCGCGCGCGCACGCGTGCACTCGCGTGCACCTGCGTGGTATGTATTTGTGTGTTTTTGTCTCCAAAAATATGTATTTTCCTGGTTTGTGGGGATGTCCTTTAAGAGAACGTGTATAAGTGCTTTGCTTCCTGCCCATGTGTGTTGATATTTCTCTTTAGTGTGTGTATGTGTGCGCGCGTGTGTGCGCACAACCACACACTCCTGGTGGTTTTGTCCACACACCAGTCACACTCCAGCCCCCTCAGAAGCCTACAGGCCCCGACATAGCCTAAGGGACGAGCCTGGTGGGCTGGGCACCCAGAGGGCGGTCTGGGGTGAGCTGGGCCCTGGAGGCGGAGCCTGGCAGGGAACAAAGGGGCAATCAGTGGAGAGTGGAGAGTGCCGACTGATTGAGGAAGGGGAATTAGTGAGGAGCCTTGCGGGGCCCTGCAGGGGGTGGGGGGCCCTGGCATCTTGATTAGAGAGCAGGTGCAGCTGGGCTCCCCTGAGCCACAGGAGGGCAGGCAGCCTGGGGGCCGAGGGGGGACGTCCAGGGACAGCCGGCCAGGGGACAGACTGCAGCAGGGCCTGAGGCTGAGGACCTGGACTGGTGGCCTTGAGGGGAGGAGCTAGGGGTCCCAGGGAGGAAGGGTCAGTCTGTACAGAACAGATACCACCATCACCCTGGCAGCTCTGTCCTCCCTAGAGCTCACAGTGCGCCAGACCACAGACTAAGCATCTGTCCCCTAATCCTCACAACAGGGAGGTGGGCTCTGTCATTAGCCAGGTTCCCAAATGAGGAAACGGATGCCCAGAGAGGTGAGGGGACAGCTACTAGTCCAGGTCAACTTGATTTTAGGGCCCTCCTATTAACCTTTATGTCACTGTGCCACCCCCTTGCCTTTTGCTGTATCATCTGTAGGGAGAAGTTACAGGGGACAGACTGCAGGGGCAGAAAAAGAGAGATTTGGGAATCAACTTCATCAGCAAAGCAGACTGACTGGGAGCTGGTGAAATGCCCATCACCGGAGGTAGGCCAGGAGTGACTGACTCACGGACAAAGGGCTTCTGGCAGGATAGGACACTGGGTTCCATTTTCTCTGTCACTGTAATGTGGACTTGAGTCAGAGCTCCTGGGTTTGAATCCCACCTCCACTGTTCACTTACTGTGTGAACTTGGGCAGCTTGCTAGTCCTCTCTGTGCTTCTGTTTTCTCCAGGGTAAAATGGAGGGGTGTGAGGATTGAATGGATAATGCATGTAAAGTGCTTAGAACAGTACCTGGCATATAGTAAGCACCCAATAAACTCTAGCATGGTAGAGTTTGGGGCAGAGTGAGAATGGATGGGTAGGTGTGGAGGGCCAGAGAGAGCTGGAGGGATGGATGGGACTTGAGGTGAGCAGAAAACAAAGTAGAAATGCAAGTTTCGGCTCTGAGTGGGGGTGCAGGTGACCCCTTGAAGATCTCTAGTCCCCTCTGCTTTAGTCCAGACCTCACATCTCCCACTGGGGCCAGTGTTCCTCCTTCCTCTCTTCTCCTCCTGCCTTTCCTCCCCTCCTCCAGTCCATTCTCCACCCTTATTAATCTGACCCCATCACTGCCCTCATCCACAGCCTCCCAGGCCTCCCCTTTGCCCACAGAAGTGGTTCTCCAAGTGCGCCAGGAGAACCCGGGAAGTTACGGGATAACATTAGGTGGTACGTGATCTGGGTCCCTTGGGAACTTCCCAGTTCTCTTTCAATGCTAGAGAGGACATCTCGGGTTGGGGGTGGTTTGTCTTTCACACTTCTTGCCACAGAGAGATCAGACTCAGACCCAGAGCCTTGAGCAAACCAGTATATCCAGTTAGGACTCAATAACACAATGTGTTTCAAAACTAGATTTTTCCAATCATTTCCTTCTCCTCAAAATATCTTCTCCTTGGGGCTCCTTTACTCCATCGTTTCTTGTTTGCCTCCTCTTCACTCACTGGCTGCTCCTTCCCAGTGTCCTGTTTTGGTTTTCCCTCTGCAGCTGGCCCTCTAGAGCTGGGAAGTCCTATGGCCTTGAACACCACCCGTGATTCCCAGATGCAACTCTCCAGACCCAGAAATTGCCGGCTGCCTTCTTGACGTCTCCGCTTGGAAGTCAACAGGTATCTCTACCTGGAAGTCCAAAACAGAGCCTGGAGTCACCCCACAGCTCTGCCTCCCCTCCTGTGGGCCGTTGCAGTAGATGGCTGAACATCCAAGAGTTATCCTTGAGGGCTCTCTCTTGCTTGCCTGCCCCATCCAATCCATCAGCCATGCCTGTCAACTTCACCTGTGAAACCTATCCTGAAATAGCCACTTCTCTTTATTGCTTCTGGCCCTGGCCCAAGCGGTCATCATGCCTCACCTGCGCATCGGCGTAGCCTCAGCACCGGTCTTGCTACTTCTCCCTTGCACCCCAACAATCCACCACGCAGTAGCTGGACCAGCTTTTAAAATCATCAATCAGACTATGGTGCTCCACTGCTTAAATGTCTCAAAGGGCATTTTCTGTGCTTACAACGACTCCAAGCTCTTCCCTGTGGTTTACAAGGCCCTGTGTGATGGGGGCCCTTTTGTCTGTTTCTCCCTCTTCATCCCCTTGTCTGCTCTGTTCCACTCACACGAAGCTCAGTTCTGCCTCATTTTCTCTGTCCTTTAGCTGTCTGCTTGAGGGCCACTTCCTCAGAGAGGCCTTTCCTGATCATCCAACGGCAAAATTGCCCCTAGACGCAACCATAGATGCCTCTTCTCTGCAGAGCAGGACGTTTTTATTTATTTCCTTTGTTTGGTTTTGGCTTTTCCCCATATCATTATAAACCAGGAAGTTTAAGTAGGATCTCTACCTGTCTGGTTCATTGCTGTATTCCCCAGTGTCATGAATGGTGCCTAGGTCATCAGAGATGATTAATGTTTGTTGATTGAATTAATGAATTATATTTATTTTTAGAATCGCCTTTGATTTGTGACATCTGTTACTGTTTTTTCCCCCATTTTAGGTAGTGACAAACTTTAAGATAAAACAAAAAAGATCTGATAAAAGCCTTGTATGCAAAACATATAAAGAACTCTTACAACTCAACCATAAGGGACAAATAACACAACTGAAAATTGGGCAAAGGATTTAAATAGACATTTCTCCAAAGATGACATACAAATGGCCAATAAACACATGAAAAGATGCTCAACATCGTTAATCATTAGGGAGATGCAAATCAAACCACAATGAGCTACCACTTCACATCCATTAGAATTTAGCTACAGGATGGCTAAAATGAAAAAGACAACAAGTGTAAGCGAGGTTGGAGAAACATCGGAATGCTCAGCCATTGCCAGTGAAATTGTAAAATGGCCCAGTCACTTGGGAAGGAGTCAGGTAGTTTCTCTTCCTCAGAAGGTTAAACATGGGGTTAGGGCATGACCCAGCAATTCCACTCCTAGCAGGTGTATACCCAAGAGAACTGGGTACACACACAACTGCACACAAACTTGCATAGGAATGTTGATAGCGGCGCTAATCGAAATAGCCAAGAAGTGGAGACAACTCAACTCCATCAACTGATGACTGGATGAACGAAGTGTGGTAGATCCAAACACTGGAATAGTCGTCAGCAGTAGAAAGGGAGGGAGTCCTGATGCGTGCTACAACGTGGATGAATCTGGAAACCAGTTTGCTAATTGAAAAAAGCCAGTCATTAAAACCCACACATTGTATGACTCTGTGCATATGAAATATCCAGAATAGGCAAATCCATAGAAACAGAAAATAGATTAGAGGTTGCCAGGGGCTGTGGAGGTGCGGAACGGGGAGTAACTGATAAATGGGTACAGGATTTCTTTTGGGGGTGTTGAAAATGTTCTGGGATTAGATGCGAGGGATGTATGACTCTACATATGCTGAGAAGCCACTGAATTGTACACTTTCAAAGGGTAGATCTTAGGGGCTCCTGGGTGGCTCAGTAGGGTTAAGCGTCCGATTCTTGATTTCAGCACAGGTCATGATCTCAGGGTCCTGAGATCGAGCCCCACGTTGGGCTCTGTGCTCAGCGGGGAGTCTGCTGGAGATTCTCTCTCCCTCTCCTTCTAACCCTCTCCCTGCTCACACTCTCTTTCTAAATAAATAAATAAACTCTTTAAAAAAAAGGGTGGATTTTATGTCACGTGGATTATATCTCAATAAAGCTATTCTTTAAAAAATAAAGCAAAAAAAAGTGACCATTTGAAGAAAAAAGCCCAAAATAGTACAGAAACACATGGCTCTTGGGCAAAATCATGGGAGAGGAATGTGAGTGATTGAAGTTGGCTTATAGGCTTAATAAGGATAAAGTCTAGACATTTCAGTTTAACAGTCAAGGCTTAACTCCGGCTTCGGATGCTGCTCTTCTCCTTAATCTGGCCACATCAGGGTGCTGCCTATTTCTGAAACACTTAAGAATCTTTCAAGCTGCCTTGTCTTTGCAAATCTTGGCCCCTAGCTGGGATGTCTTCTCTCCTCTTCTCTACTTGGTTGAATTCAGTCCCGTCAATACTGGTGGGCTAGGTGATCAGGCATGTGCCAGGCACCGAGCCTGGGGCTGGGGACAGATACATTGCACAGGAGGACAGACACGGTCCGGCCCCTGGGCTGGCTCCCACACAGGACGAGGGAGACAGAGGAGTCTCTGGGAACAGCCAACCTAGAAGGAGGACCTGGGCTGCAGGAATGCAGTGGAAGAAACTGAACATGGCCTGAGGGACCCAGAGGGGACAGAGAGGGACATTTCAGCCAAGGAATTAGCCGGGCAAACAATAAGGGAAAGAGCATGGCAGGCCGAGGGAACAATCTGGGGCAGGTCTGAGGACAGAGCATGGCAGGTTGGAGGAATCATCAGAAGGCAGATGTGGCTGCAATGTAGCCTGGGAAGTGGGTAGCGGCAAGAAATGATCCTACAGAGAAAGTTGGGCCATGATCAGAGCCTTGGCAGGCCGTGCTGGAGACTCCGGACTTCTCATTTTGGAGCTCAGATTCCACACTACACAATATGATGGGCAATTTTTCCAAATCACTGATCACCCCTGCCATTACACGTCCATCTGCTTATTGTCTCTCCTCCTGCTAGAAAGGACGTGGACTCGGCGCTGTTCTCTGCTGTGTCCCCCACAGCCAGAACAGTGCCTGGCTCATGTAGTCACTCAACAAATACTTACTGACTGCATGCATTTACGTGCCGTCTCCTCTGCTTGACTGAATTATTTAAAGTAAGGGGAGAGATGGATTCATCCCTGTGTTCTTGGGGTCTACACAGAGCTTGGCATATACATGCTGCTTAATAAATATTTAAAGAATAAGTGAATGAATGAATGTGCCCTCCTCCCCAATGAGCTACAAATTCCTGAAGGGCAGGGACTGCCCGATTTATATCCCCAGTGCCTGATACATTGCCTGGCAGAGAGCAGACCCTCAGGAAAGGTTTGTTGAACTAAACAAGAGGCTCCTCGGGATGGGGGCCCCAGGCAGGCCTGCAGTGAGGGCTGAGACAAGCATACCATGATATTGGCTCCCAGGCAGGATGGGGAGATGCCCAGCTGGCAAAGGGACTCAGGACCTGAGGCAGGTTCAGAGAGACCCTGCCCCCCTCCCCTCTTCAGTGCCCTAGCCCCCCCCTCCTCTGGAAACTGGCAGGCAGCTCCACCAATGAGGTGTGGGTGCTGCTTGGGGGGTGGTGGTGCTGGTGCTGGGATGGGACAGATGGTAGGAGACAAGGAAACTCCCATGTTCTCCTCCATCTGTTACATTTAATTGACTTCCCGCAGAAAGAAAAAAAAAACAGTTGCAAGGATGAAATTGCTAATTAAAAGGCCCTCTGATTAGATAGACAAATATTTACCAATTATGTTTGACCCTGTCTGTCCCCCTTTTGTCTGCAGCCCCCCCCCCCCCGATCAGCACCATGGCGTATGACACCCAGCTGGGGGCTCTTCCACCAATTGTTCTCCTGGGGCTTAGACTGGCTATGGGCAAAACAGGGCGGAAGAGCGGCAAATCCTGGCAAATAGTTGTTCAACAAACACCGTGCCTACTGCATGTTCAGGCCCGGTGTGGGGCCCCAGGGAGCCAGGGCAGGATTTCCATGGACGGTCATTCAGGTTGTGTACTGCACAAAGCCTCATCCCCGGGAGAGCGGGACTCCATTTGTCAACCTGGAACTCCTGAGGCCAGAGGAAGGGAATTTTTCTTTCTCTTCCCACAATGGGCCATTAACTTGGCAAGCCATACTCACTCACAGGATTGTGGCTGCTTTTTCTAATCCACACAGAGTGGGCTAGTGACGGCACTGGAGAGATGAATAGGATTCAGTTCCTGATCCAAGGGCTCCTGGGATAATGGGGAAGAAAAATATGCTGATGATGAGTAAATAGTCATTTCGCAAATATTTATTGAGCACCTAATGTTTGCCGAGCACTGTTTTAGGAGCTGGGGAAGAGAGATATGAATAATATACATTTCCTGCGCTCCAGGAGCCCAGATTACTTGAAAGAGATGGATATACACAGTTCAGTCTGCCCTTCCTTTTTACTTTTCCTTCCTTCATTCCAAATAGTCTTTAGGAGTACCCGGGAAATGTGAATAATAGCTCTGGACTCACACTGTTCTACCATGTACTGGCTGTGTGACCTTGGGCAAGTCACTTAGCCTCTCTGTTTCCTCTCTCTAAATTGGTGATAATAATGGCAACAGCATCTCAGGGTTAATATAGTGATTAAATGAGTTAATGCATGTAACTCATGCCTGACACATAGTAGGTGCTCAATAGAGTTTAGCTGTTTTTTTTTTTTGAGTCTTATTGTGTGTTCCTTGGGAACGCAGCTGTGCCTGTCCAGTTTTCCCTCCCTTTGGAACTCAGGGTGTGGAACAGAGAAATCCATTAACATATACAAGCTCAAATACACTCAGGCTGTGCTGGAAGAAAGCCATGGTGAATGAATGAGTCTTAGCTTAGGAGTCAGAGGAGGTGAGGTTGTTTTAAGCCCAGGCTGGGGAAATGGAATGATTGCCTGGTCAGGTAGTGAGCTCTTCATCACTGGAGGTATGCCAAAGTGTGAGGTTGTCACAGAGAGGATCCCAGGTGTGAGAGAAAGGCGGGTCAATTCCATCAGGCAGATACTACTTGGGGGGTGTGACAGCCCCCTCCTGGGACAGTGGGACAAGTTTCCCAGAGCCAGCTGCAGCACTGGGTAATGTCCTGGAAGTCCATTCCACTAGCAAAGGGACAGCCAAGCTTCCTACCGTGCATGCCCATTCCCTGGGGCAAGGCACTGGACGGTAGGACTGCAGGCAGAGGCAGGAATGCGGCAGCCTCCAGCCCCTCTGTGGGGTCCATGTTGGGGTAGGAGACAGTTGGGATGGCTCGGTCTTGAAGGGGTGACTTGGAGGGGTGACTTTTAATCCCTCGTTAAAATGGGAAGAGAATGGGCAAGATACTATCAGCGTCCGGCCTTGTCTCCCTTCTCCCACTCCCAAATTACCAAAAACATGCATTGGGCGCTCAGGACATACATGCCACACACAGAGCTAAGCCTGTTGCATGTAGCATCTCATTTAAACATCACCACAGCCCGGGAGGCAGGCATTGCTCTTGTCCCACCCACTGTACAGATGAAGAAGCTGCGGCCCTCGGAAGTGAAGTTAAGTTGTTCAAGTTTATCCAGCATGGAAATGACAGAGGCAGGTCTCAAATCCAGGCCTGGCTGACACTGAAACCTGGAATGCCAGTAACTCTTTCCGACTGCCGCTCAGTCCTGCCAGGCTCTCCAGGACAGCCCCCACCCCGTGCCACATCCCTAGGAACATTCCCCCACTCCCCGGTCCCCTCCTGGGCTCATACCATGAAAGCCCCATGCAGAGCCTTCTACACTAGAGGGATATATATTATCTAAATTTGATAAGACAACTTAATTTCACTCCGTGTCTGTTACCGGTGATAAAACCAGGAGACTTTTATGACCCAGCGTCCTCGGCAAGATTGTCAGGAACTTATTATACAAGGTCTAACTGGATTTCTCTCTGCAGATGGCTGGGAGCCATGGGCTGGAACGCAATTCGGCAACACATTTGGGGGAATAAATGCAAAATGCTTGTTCCAGAGACTTAGATAAGGCCGCAGGCCTCTGAGCTCCCCAAGAATAGGATCTATCTTCCCTGGGCCCCAAAGGGTGCTTTGGGGAGGATTTGCCCTATGGGAGGAGGAAGGGATGGTGGGTTCTCTCCCTGCCCCATCCCTTGATCCTCCTCACCCCAGGGAAGCAATGTGGAGGCTCCCCAGCCTTGGGGTTCAGAACAGTAGCTCCTAGAGAGTCAGCAGTTCTGGGCAGAGGTGGGGGTGAAGGAGGGGGGCCAAATGGGTGGTGGAGGGCGAGACCAAAAATAGGAGATTGTGTGTACTGATAGAGGAGGAAGGAAGAAACAAAAGATGGGGAACCTGGCGGGTCTTCACCTGCTGCCCAGGGATCCACCAAAGACTCACACCTGTACTGCCCTGAGCTGCCCGGCTCCTTCCTGAACACACCTCCAGGGCTGGCGCGGACCCTCACAGCAGGGCACCCAAAGACTCCATCCCTCAGATGTGGGGCTCACATACTTGAGCTTGCAGATACTCTAAGCTTTTGAGGTTCACTATCAGTGTACCCCAATTCAGAGCTCCCTTCAAATTCTGATATGTCCCAGGCTTGGGCTGTCAGGCAGACTTGGGGCTAAGCGTCATCCCGATAATACCAAATGTGGATGTGCAGACCCCTAAACCTGGAGCATCACACCAGAGTCAGCCCCAAGTTCAGAGCTTACCGTCCAATACTGACATCCCCCAAACCCGGGCTTACACACAGATTTGGCACAACTACAGATTTAGACATCTCCCTAAACTAGACTCCAAACCCTGGCTTGGGCTCCCCCTAGCCTTGGGCTACCACCAGACTCTGAGGGGTCACCCCAGATCCCCCCAGATAAAGCTTGTACCGAGCCTTGGGCAGCCTCCCTGCTGGCCCTGGCTCTCCCGGTGCCTCCCGGGTGCAGGGAAGCTGCTTCACTGGAGATGGCCTGGGATGTTTCACGTCTGTCCTGGCCCTTCCTAGCAGGCCAGGGAGGCAGCACTTGTCACCCAGCCCCTGATGCTTCATCTTTTCCCCCTTTCAGTGTCTCAGAACTCCATGAAGGGAGGTCTTGTTTCACCCTTTAGCCTTTTCCTGCAGGGAAATTCTTAATTTTTCTTAATCTTAGATTAATTCTTCCATCTGGGATCCTCACCCCCGCGGGGCCCTTCACCTCCCAGTTTTCGGAGGGAGGAAGGCCACATTTACTAAGCATCTGATGTGCTAGGGCCTTGCCTGTCTGTGGTCTCATGGAACCTTCACCGAAACATTTCCAGCTAGATTTTTATTATCCCCTTCTGCAGATGAGGAAACGGAGGCACAGAGAGGTTAAGTCACTTGTCCAAAGGCACACAGCTCAGAAGGGTGAGAGCTTTGTCTCTGCTAGGATCCTGCCCCAAGATTTGGAGCAAAGCTCTGGAGAGCCCTCAGGCTTGGGGTAGGAGACTGGGGTGGGGGGGCTATTGTCATTGAGCCCAAGTTTGTATTATTTCCACACTAGCTAAATGAATTCTTTCCAGGAGACCAGAGGATGGGGGAGAGGGAGGCGTGGGAGCAGAGAAAACTGCAGTGAGGTCAAGGGCACCGGTTGCCCTGGCCCGTCACTGTGGTGGGGGGTGGCCTTTGCCAGGAGACAGTGATGAATAGGCTGGGTCGCAGCCAGCTGTGGGGTGCTGCAGAAGGGCAAATGGAGACTTGGTTCCTAGGTGTGGGTGGAGGGGTGTCAGAAATCACTGCCGTCCTGGAGAAGCCAGGAGCGGGGACTACGCCACCTGGAGCTAAGACCGGGAGTCCGTGAGGCCCCCGGACTGCTGATGACTTCTGGCCGGCCCTGTAGGATGCAGCAGGCGGCCTGAAGCCCGCATGTGTCCCCATCCTCCACTGGGCAGGTTCCTGCGGGACGGGGAGTGGGAGTGGGAACAGGAGCCTGGCTGCAGTGGGGAGGACGTGACAAGGCTCCACCGACTCCCCACTGTGTGACTTCGGGCAATCAGTTCACCTCTCTGAGCCTCAGTTACGTGTAAACAGGTGCAATGCTGCCGACCTTGGGGGTTGTGAGGGTTGGAAGGTATACAGTAAGTGCTCATTCAGAAAATGATGCTTTATATTATAAAGGGCTTACCATGTCTACACTTTAATAAGCAGACCCTGGAAATTGCCTCCAACCAGGATAGAGTCGGAACCCAAATCCCTCAGCTGAGAGTGATTTTATTTTTTTTAAAAGAGAAACAAGTAATACAATCCTCCAAGGATTTTTCCCTCTTGGCTCTAGAGAAAAAAAAAAAAGAGAGAAAGAGAAAAGAAAAGAAAGAAAAAAAAAAAGAAAAACTAGTATCTTCATTTCCACCCCCCCTTTTTAAGCTAATTTGTGGAAAATTAAAATGGGGAACTCACACAGCCTGGCATTTTAATTGGATCTTGTCTGGCGTCCTCTCTAGGATTCCCTGATTAGCTTCCTCCATTAATTCCTCTGTGCTCTGTTTAGCCAGTTTCCTGCCCTCCGCAGGCCCCGAGGTGACTCCGGACATAGAGAAGGGGGCTTTAGGCTGGTGCCCCAGCTGCCCTAGAGGCTCTGGGGTCAGAGTGGTCCACTTCAGAATTTTGATTTCTGCCGGGTGCTCTGTGCAAGCCACCCTGCTGGCTAGGCCCACGTCCTCATCTGGGATTCACCTGAATGATTTTACCTGGTACATACAGTCAATACCTGGTGTTTCCTTCTTCAGCCCACCTCCAAGATCTGGGGGGACCTTCATATGGTTTTTGTAAGCCCTGCCTTTATGCCCTGTGGGCAGAGCTTTCTCCTGTACCCATCAGCCATCTAGCCTCTGTTAAGAAGATAATTCGCTGTTTTTCCCACTTCCAGGGATTTGGGTAATTAATAATGAAAATGATGTTGAGGGCGCCTGGGTGACTCAGTCGGTTAAGCATCTGAGTCTTGATTTCAGCTCAGGTCATGATCTCAGGGTCGTGGGATCTAGCCCTGAGGTGGGCTCCACGCTCAGCATGGAGTCTGCTTGTCTCTCTCTCCCTTGGCTCCTCAGCCCTCTCATGCTCTCTCTCTCTCTCTCAAATAAATAAAATCTTAAAAAACAAACAAACAAGAAATATATATAATGAAAATGATGTTTCTTGAGTGCTCATGTCCTATCAGGCGTGTCACCTGCAGAAGCTTATTTTGTCCTCATGACAGCCCAGAGAGGAAGGGATTATTATCATCTTCCCATTTTATGGATGAAGAAACTGAGGCTCAGGAAGGTCAAGTAATTGCCTCATGGCTAGTTTAAGTGGCAGGGCCAGAATTAGAATTCAGGTGCTTTGGCCCATGGAGCCCCCTCAAACCAGCCTCAGTTTCCCAGTTTTGGACATAAGAGTGTGTCTCCCGGCCCAGGGTTTCTGGCCCGTCCCTCTGCAGCTCAGATGGTAGCCCCCAGGAGCCAGCTGCCTTCAGGGCTGATGAGAGAAGGACCAGGTGGATGAGAGGGCACCCCTAGTGCCCTGCACTCCCCCACCCTGCAGGCCCAGGCCCCAGGCAGGGCTCCCTCTCTGCCCTGCCGAGCAGGGGCTGCAATCAGTGCTAATCAGCCTGGCTAATTACTTAGCCCATGGGGAGGTGAGCAAGCAGAGATGCTAGGAGGGTTCCAGCCCAGCGGCTCGCTCAGAGGGACGCTGGCACAACTCTTTTCCTTTCTGGGTCTGGGTTTCCCTGGCTACACACCGGCGTGGGTGAAGGCAGGAGGTCTTTAACTCTGAAATGCAAGGGGAAGAGCCTAGCCCCCTGACTCACAGAAAGCCAGCGTGGCTGCATAGCTCCTGACCCGAGGGGTGGGCTCAGTCCAGCTGCCCGGTTTGAAACCTGGCCCTGCCCTGAACTGCTGGGGTAACTAATTTAGCCTGGTCTCACTTTTCCCATCCATCAGATGGGGATAAGCTTAAAGTACTGACATCTGCTTACAAATTTTATTTATTTATTTGAGAGAGAGAGTGAGTGGGGGAGAGGAGCAGAGGGAGAGGGACAAGCAGACTCCGTGCTGAGCCCAGAGCCCCACACAGGGCTTGATCCCACAACCCCGAGATCATGACCCCAGCCGAAACTAAGAGTCAGACGCTCAGCTGACTGAGCCACCCAGGTGCTGCTGACATCTGCTTAAAATGATTGTTACGAGGATGAATGACAGTCCTCGGAGTTGTTCCTGACACGCAAGAACCCAATAAAGAGCAGCTCTGGCTAGGGAGCATTTTGCTTGCATTATCTCATTTAATTCCCAGAACAGCAAGGCATTGTTACAGATGAGGAAACTGAGTCTTCAAGAGGAGGAGCCCCCTGGCTTTGCGGAACTGGCATCCATTCCCTCGGAGCTCCAAGCCCACTGCTGAAACAGACAGCTCCCACCCTCTTGGGGCTCAGGTTCCAGCAATTTGAGCCACCACCCCAAGTCACAGCCCTCCCAGGGAGGGATACTTCCCCACCCCCTTGGCTGGGGAGGAAATAGTGGGGGAGGGTCCCAACAAATGGATATCGCCGGGGTTCGCATGCCTAATGATCCCCTCCTCATAAACATCTCATGTAAATTTCTTTCATAATTACACTGAAAGCTATCAAACTATCTAATTTAATTTCTTTGTGAAAATAAATAGCTAAAGTGGCCCTAGGTACCGGCATAAATACTTCAGGCAGAACGGTCTGGGACTGCTGCTTGTGCAGGGCCTGACTGGCCGCAGTGCACACTTAATAAGTACATATTTATTGGGTCTGTAAACCAACCCCCCCCACAGAAGAGGCAAGGATTCTGCTGACTCAGCCAGAAGGAGAGGAAGGCAATTGGGGCCATGGTGGCAATGTGGGAAGGAGGGGAGGGAGCGGAGGGAAAATATGCTGGGTAATTAATTATCCGTCTTTGTACATCCATAACTTTTTATTAAACAAATATGCAAATGCTGCCTAACCGGCTGCCTTCGCCTGGGTCTGCCATGGGGATGACAGTTCATCTGTGGTCGGGGCCATGCGGAGGAAGCCTGTTCGCAAAGTGGATCAGGGCTGGGCCAGCCTCTCCCTCGCTTGCTAGGGCTCCCCTGCTCCATGGGGCCTGCCCAGCATTGTTACTCCGATTTGCTTACCCATGGCCGGTGGATTTTGCCTTCTTTATACTGATCCTCAGGGTTCCCATCGCTCATCCCTGCCGCCAGGGCTCGGCCTCTGGCACCATCCTTTCTTGTTCTGGCTTCCATCTACTTCTTCTCCCTCTTGGCTGCTAGGCCTCAGCTGTACTGGCCTCCAACCAAACCCGCTCCACCCCAGGACCTTTGCACTGGCTGTTTCTCTGCCTGGAATGCTGTGTTCCCACAGCCAGCTCTTTCTTGTCATTCAGGTTTGAAGTCAATGTGGCTAATGCTACTCACTTCTTTCTTTCATGGCATCTATCACTTTGGTAATTTCCCTTTTTATTTATTAGTTTTGTAAGTTTAATTTTTTTCCTCCCGCCAGAATGTGACTTCCAAGACAGAATAGCCTTGTGTTACTTATTGCTGTATCTCCGGAGCCTAGAACAGTACATAGCTGGCCTTGCTAAATATACATTGCCTGAATGAAGGAATAAAGGAAGGAAGAGCCTCCTCACTCCCCCTCTCTGTCCCCAGCCACCCTCTCCCATTGTCCACACCATTCAGGATAATCTTTTAAAAACACACATCTTACTGTGGACAAGCTTCCATGGCTCCCTAGTTATTTGGAATAATATCCACTTTCCTTTACCTGCCCCTTTGCAACCTGGCCTGTTTACCTCTCCTGCTCCTTCTCTGTCCACCCTGGCTCTCTTCCTCCCACACACACATGCTGGCCTTCACACAAAGCACCAGTCTTCCCCAGGAGCCTTGGCACAGATTGTTCTAGCTGCCGAATTCTCTCCCATATTTCTCTTTGCTTGGCCAACTCCACCTTGTCTTTTGTTTCTCAGATTGGGCATCACATCCTCCAGGCAGGCTTCCTGCTTAATCTGCTTTGCCTTCCTCCATGAATGCACTTGCATCTCACTCTCTTACTTTTCTGCTTTTCTCTAGATGGAGAGCTTCAGGAGGGTGGGGATCGTGTCTAATTTCTCATCATTCAATCATCTAACAATCGTGGAGCTGGGATATCCATCAGATTCTGGATTAAGAACATGGATTCTGGAGCCAGCCTCCCTGGATTCATACCCCAGCTCCCCTATTTACTGGTTGTGCTGGATACCCACTAAGATGGCCCCCGATGGGGTGGCGGCATCTGGCATCCCTGCCTTTGTGTGGTACCTTTTTGTTGAGTGAGGGTTGGACCTAGTTGACTGGCTTTGAATAAATCAAAACAGCAAGAATGATGGGATATCACTTCTGAGAGTGGGTTATAAACAGCTGGAGGCTTCCATCTTGGACACTCTCTCCTGCTTGAGGGAAGCCGGCTGCCATGTTGTGGACTGTGCTATGGGGAGGCCCACATGCCAGGGAGCTGACGCCTCTGGCCAAGAGCCAGGAGGCCTGAGGCATCCAGCTTAATGGTGTCTGGATTCCTGACCTACAGAAACTGAGATAATAAATGTTGATTGTGCTAAGCTGCTGTGTTTTGATCTAATTTGTCATATAGCAGTAGGTGACTCCGTACTGACTGGGTGATCAGGGGCAAGTTACGTGACCTGTGTCTCAGTTTCTATATCTGTAAAATGGGGCTAATAATCACAGCCCTCTTGCCGGGTTGTTGCACAGGTTACATGAGTTAGGACCTAGGACAGCGCCTGGTGTACAGTAAACGCTGCGTAAGAGTAGCTGTTACCACAGTCTCAGCCCTCTGGAGATGCTTAGTAAACACTGAACAGAAGTAAACATGGTAAGAGTAATAGTCACTGTTCATTGCTCTCTGGTCCTGAAGTTCTGGCTTCTCAAGACGGCACTCAAGGCCCTCTATGCTTCCTCTGACATCGGCCAGCCTCGAGGCTGTGGTGCTGGCCTCTGTGCTCAGCCCGTCCCATCTCATCTCATCCTTTACGGCGTCCCTGGGAGGTAGGGACTGTTTTATAATACACGTGGAGACCTGGGTACGGCGAGGTTAGGTAACCGTGCCCAAGGTCACACAGCCAAAATGAGATTAAATTAAGCTTCGAGCCCAGGAATATCTGGCTTCTGGTTCAGCCTATCTGCATGTCCTCAGGGCCTCACACAGGCCCGGCATAAAGGAGGCAGTGGGTACCTGGTCACTGAAGGGGTGCCTGCCCGCCTGGATGAACATCGCCCCTTCCCCTGCCTCCTATTTGTCAGGCTCACCCTTGCCAAGTGATGTGGAGAGCAATGTCTAGCCCAGGGGACTGACTGGCCAAGGGGCCTGGGGCATCAGCCCAATGACCCTGCTCAGTGGCTCGCTTTCTAGAGGAGGAGGCACCTGCAGCCAGAGGGGAGAGCTGCCCATTAGTCCTAATTACAGCCCATCTGGAAAAGAGCTGGGGCTGAAATTAAGATGCTGTCAGTGGGCCCCAGCTGGGTCGTAGCAGAGCAGCCGCTGAAACATTTCCAGAGCCTGAGCTTGAAACACTCAGCTGGGGAGACCTCTCTGCCTGATTCCACCTGAACCCAGCGGCCCCCGGGAGGCAGCCAGACCCTGTCCTGGTCCGGCAATGATCACTGAGACCACCCCCCCGCATACACCGGAGGACTCGCGAAGGCCCCACCACCCGATGACCTCCTCCCATAGTGCTGGGAGGTGCCACCTTTGTACCCATTTTGCAGAAGAAGAAACAGAGGCCCTGAGAGTTTTAATGATATGTCCAAGGCCACACAACTAGGAAGCGGCAGAGTGTTAGGGGGCTCTTGAGCCTGTGCCGGCCCAAGGCTGGGAGTGGATGGCAAGGGGAGGCCCAGAAAGATGCTGACTGGGGCTTGGGTGGGGGTAGTCACCAGGAGGACAGGGGACAGTGCCTGGGCTCCAAGTCACTATCTTTGACCCCATCCCTTCCTCCCATGCCAGGGTGGGGCAGAGGTCCTCATGCCTCCCCCTTTGGGGGAAGAGACAAGTAAAGGGAGTAGCAGAGGTGGGCTGGGTTTAGGGCTTGGGAGGGTGGGGATGAAGGGGTGGAAGAGCAGGAAAATCAAGCTTCAAGAAAGATCCAGCCTGCCTCCAAATCTCCACTTCCTCTTTTAAGGCACTAAGAATAAACCAGGATTTAAAATCAAACTAAAAAAAAAAAAAAAAAAAATCACAAAACCCCTAAAGCTGCCTTCCAAGAAATCGATGGCCGTGATTTGTGCAGCAGACGTGCGGCGGGCAAGCCCTGCTGGACCGAGGGCGGGGCTGTATGGTGGGAGCTGGGCCACCCTGGGTTTTCGGTATTGTTATTCATAATAATAACAGGTAAGGTGTGGAGGGCTTAGCGTGGGCTGAGTGCTTTGTAAAGATTAATTTTTCCCCTGTTGCAATTAACTTTATGAGGATGGGTATGTATCAGTCCTCTCTTTTCTTTTTTGTAGTTGGAAAAAACCAGGTCCAGAGGGTAAAGACACTTGTCTTCATGACAAGTGAGGAAGGGGAGTGAGATTTCAGGTCCAAACTGGGCAGTGTCCAGAAATTTGTGTGTGTCTTGGCTACTCCCCGTCAGCTCTGAGGGGGTCCACGATTTCACCTCGAAGAATGACTTCGAACTTTTCCTATGAATAGTAGGTTTTGGAAGGGAAGAGGAGAAGCGGGGTCACGGCTGCCTGGGACGCACGTGGTGGGCCTTCCTGGAGGGGAGGCTGGGGCCTCACAGGGGGCCTACACCCGACCCACCGCAGACCTTGACCCTGACCGATTGCCCCTGATCCTGGGGCCTCCTCTGTCCTTCCAGATCTATACTAGGGTTTCGCAAACTACCACCTGTGGCTGGTCCCTGTCTGTCCTTGTCAAGCAAGGTCTACTGGAACACAGCCATGCCCACCCGCATCGTCTGTGGCTGCGTTCACACTACAGCGGCACAGATGAGTGGTTGTCAGATACGGCCTGGCTCCTAAAGTGGAAAATGTTTACTATCTGATCTGGCCCTTTACAAGAAAAGTTAGCCAACCCTCATCCTAGACAATATTATCATCCCCTTTTAGGTCTCAGAATTTTAGACTATCAGAGCTGAAAGCATCCGTAGAGGATATTTGGTCCAACTGAGGCACAGAGTGGGGCAGGGATTCACCCAAAGACACACAGCCAATAGTGAAAGAATCAAGGTGAGCGAGAACTCTCCTCAGCTCTTGCGTTGGGCCATGGCGGTGGCCAGGCAGGTCAGCCTCGGGGAACCCTGACAGCATCAAGCCTAGTGCTTCCACGAGGGTGACTTGCATGGCCCCAAGACCCACAACAGCATTAAATAACACTGAACTACCACCTGGCGGGAGACGGGGGGCTCCTTCTCAGCTCTCGTTCCTTCTTCTCCGACTGGGTCAGAGAAAGGATGGGCCCGGTGCTGACGTGTCTGCACACCTCGCTAATTCTCGGTAACCTCCCTTTGTTATAAAGAGGGCGTGAGGCAGACTGAAGACTTCTGCTGACAGCATTATCAGAACAGGTAGTGATAACAGCGTTTTATCTGAGTGTATTTGTTTTTACGTCTCCGTCTATGTCCTCTGTTACTGTTTTTCCATTTAATGTATTGATGAATGTTTTGCTTCCCAAATAAAATTAAGTATAAAAAGGGGGTCGTTGGAAGAATAAGATTCAGTAAATAGTAATCCAGGTGCTACTTGGATATGGCAGAAATCATGAATATGGTATTTGAATGGCTGAAATGGGGAAAACCTGGATCGATTCAATAATATTTCTAGAGTCGGAGTTCCAAGGTTCTGTGATTTAACAGCAGATCTCATTTCAAAGCAAAGGTAGGGCTGCTGTGCATGGAGGTGCAGCCTGGCCACTGCACAAGGTTGCCAGGCATTCCCCCTGGACGAAGGGGGGCCACTTTTTCTAATTCATGGGAAGGTGTGCTATGGGCTAGCAGACTCCCCTGCCAGGTTCCATCAGCCCTGCCTTCTGACCTGAGATACAGATCCCATGGGGCTCGGATCTTGGAGACAGCCAGGTGACTGACAGAGATCAGAGGTTAGATGTTGCCGAGAGAGAGAGAGAGAGAGAGAGAGAGAGAGAGAGAGAGAGAGAGATTGTTCTCTGTTGCCATGTGGTCAACCCCATCTGCAATGAGAGTGCTCTCATCCCAAGCTGCTGTGTGGCAATGACCTTGGTGGCATTGGGTGACCTGGCTTCAGGGGCTGCCAACCGCCATCCACAGGAGCCAGGCTCTGGAGTCAGATCGGTTTGGGTTCACGTGCTGACTCTGCCACATCCTTGCTGTGTGACCTTAGGCAACTTCCTTCACCTCTCTGAGCTCGTTTCCTCAACTGTGAAGTGGGGCTCCTTAGTGATGGGGCCTGACTCCTAGGGTTGCCCTGAGGGTCTGGATTAGGTGGTGCCGGGCAGTGGGTGGCATGCAGTGGGTGTGGAATACGTGGTAGGTGGACTGAGTCTTCCCCATCCCGGGGTGGCCCTCTGGGAGGTACTGGGCTGTCAGCTCTGCTAGGGGTCATGGCTGGATCTGCGCAACGCTGGCATCTGCAGAGAGGCTGGGCTGATGATGAGAGCTTGTGTACCCCCACCTCAGCCTACCTGCCCACCCCACTGCCAGCCAGAGTTGATGGCAACTGGTTCCCCAGCCTGCAGGAAGCTACTGACGTTATTGTGGGCAGATCACAGGTAATGAGCTTTCCTTCCAGTACCTGGGGACATTCTAGAAAATGGTATTCAAAATTGGAGAGTGGGAGCAGGGAGAGTAGGGTGGGGAGGTGAGAGACCCTCCCTGCCTCTCCCCATCTCCATCCCCACGCCCATCCCCACTGCAAAGGAGAGAATCAGGTGAAGCCATCAGACTCACATGGGGTCCCAGAACCACTAGGGGTGGGGCAGTAGGCGGGCTTGTCTTCTGTTTCAGGATTACTGCATATTGAACTCTGGTCTTGGGGGCTGATTGCCTGGAATTACAGATGGCACTGACTTTGCTCCAAAGGTCATCCTTTCTTCCACCCATCCATCCATCCATCCATCCATCCATCCATCCATCCATCCATCCGTCTGTCCATCCATCTGTCCATCCAATCTTTCCTGCCTTCCATCCATCCACCCATCCATCCATCCACCCATTCACCATCCACCCACTATCCACCCATCCAGCCATCTATCCACTACCATCCACCCACTCAGCATCCGCCTACCATCCACCATCCATCCATCCATCCATCCATCCATCCATCCATCCATCCACATTCCATCCTCTGTCCACCCATCCACCCACCATCCATTCACCATTCATCCACCATCCATCCATCCACCAGCTTGTCCATCCAGCGGGCAGTTATGGAGCATTCTCCTTGGCTAGGCACTGAGTAAGTTTCTGAGGATAATGTAGTAGGGTGGCCAACAGGGCAAAGAAGTTCCTGTCCTTCCCATTCACTCACTTATTCATCTATTCAAAGGATATTTATTGAGTTCCTATTATGTGCCAGGCACTGTGGCTAATGGAGATACAGAGATGACTACCAAGGACACAGTCCCCATGCTTGGGGGTATCAGTGAGGTTGCCTGCCCAGGGCTTCGGAGATGGACACTGATGGATACTCCTGAAAATATAGATGATGGGTTTGCAGGGCACTGGTGAACCTTGGTGGTGTCCCAAAGTCACTGACAGTGTCCTCAGGGGATTGGTGCTAGGCATTGTTGTGCTCCCAAGGACATTGGTAATGGCCATTGATGGTGCTTTTATCGTACAAGGGATGGGCACTGGTGCTGAGCACTAGTGGTGCTCTTGATGACATTAGCGATGGGCACTGTGAGGGATCAGTCTTTGTTTCTGCTGCAGATCTCAGTTCACCTTCCCCATTTGGTCTCCCTTTCCCCAGTCAATGACAGCTTCTGCAGGAAGACAGACCTTGGGATGACCCTGTGGTCCACCATGTGATGTGATGGTGGTCATCCCACTGCGTCCCCCCACTGGCAGGGCTGGCTCCCCAGCTGGAAGCCAATTGATCCCCTTGCCTGGGATTCTCTCTGTGGCTAGAATGTCATTTTCCACAGAAAAACCCTCTTTCTTGCAATTACTGAGAATTACTTATAAAGAGAGAGAGTGTGTGTGTATTGATTACCACCCCTGAGAAAGCTCAGGAATCATTTAGAGTAGATTAACCTAACTTTCTTTTGCCTTTTGGGAAGTTGGACTGTAAGTTATTTAAGGAGATTAATCAGCTCATCAGAGAACCAGACAATCTTCCCGCCTCTTCTATTCTTTTTGGGCTACCTGGGACTATGTCATTTTCACTCTGCCTTTGAAATGTCTTTTTTCCACCACGCTGTGTGCATTTCCACCATTACTACCCAGTTCAGTTAAGCGGGGTCCTCTGTGGGCTCCTGTTTGGGGAAAAGGTAGGCACATCTCTGGCTGCCATTCGTTTACCCGGACAGCCCCATTGCCCAGACCCCCCATCTGGGCATAACCTCAGAGAGGCCCGGGCCACCCCAGGTAAGTCTCCGTCATTCAAGCCCTGCTCTGCTGCTGTCACATAAGGAGGGTCCAAACATTCTGTTTCCAGCGGCTTTTCTGTGAGGGTAGCACATCAATTCTGCAGACGTCAGTCCTACCCATGCACACCCGAGTTTCCAGGCGCAGCTCAGGCCCTCGTCCTCCCCCTCCCTTCCAGGAAGCCTTTCCAGACGGTGCCATCATGCTGGTGACACTGGTTTTGCTCAGAGAGGTGGAGGGGGTGGTGGAGATGAGAGGAGAGTAAGGGAGCCAGAGAGAGGCAGCGGAGAAGACTGGAAGGAGGAAAAGGGGAAAGGCTCCAGGGTAGGATTCAACATCTGCCCGACTCCGCTGTGCACCTGATGTCTTCACTCTGTGCGGGCAGAAAAAGGGCAGGTATGGAGTTCAGATATCGGCTCCAGCTTTTCCTGGCTGTGTGACCTTGAGCAAGTTACTTCAGCTCTCTGAGTTTTAGGTCCCCCTTCATTTAAAGGACCCGACAGCAGTTCCTACCTCATGAGGTTTTCCGATCCCCAATGAGGTCATGTATGTAACATGTTTAGAACAAAGCCCGGCACTTAGTAGGTGCTCGACTGATACAGGCCCCAGGCCCCAGACCTGATGGACAGACTCCCAGTGGATCATCCGTGAAGACCTGCTGTGTGGTCTGGAACTGTGTCTCTGTCTTCGGAACCCCCATTCCTCCTCTCCATCCCTCTGTCCCCAGGTAGATGCCCATGGGGCAGCCAGTGCCCCTGGGTCTGTGGGAGGAGAGGCTGAGAGGCTCAGCTTCTGGGGTCTGGGCTGGGAAGCAGCTCCTTTTCAGAACATTGCAGGCCCTCGCTGCCCCCTCTCTGCCATTTCTCTCCTTTTCCAGGAAAAAAGTTTGAAGTTGAATGGGTCCCGAGGTGGGATATTTTCCAAATGTCAGTGCAATCTGTGGTACATTACAGCTAAATGTGATCATCTCAGTGCTGGGCTATGAATGTCAGCGCACCGGCCAGGATGGAGTGACAAACAGCAGGTTGATGGCTGGGGGTGGGGGGGTCGGCCCCCCCTCTCCTGGGAAATCACCCTGGAGGGTGAGGGAATGGCGCCATATCTGGGCTCCACTGGCAGGGACCGTGGGTCTCCATGGGGACATGCAGAGGGCCGGCGAGGGGTCCTGTGTTTTGTGCGCATGTGTGTGTACCCCTGCTCCCGTGTCTCTCTGCCCGAACACCGCCTCATTGTCATCGCGTGTCGGTGTCACACCTCAGCCACCCTGGGTGGATGTTCCCTGAGGACGGGCTGAGATCTGTGTGTGGCTGTGTTTGGGTGTCCTCCATCTTGAGGTGTCACTGTCCGTCTGCCTGCGTGTTGACACATAAGTAGAACTCCTGGAAAGATGTACACATCGTCTCCCTAACTAAACACGAAACTGTGTGTATCCGGGTGGATATAGACATCATCTATCTCAGGGGGCCTTTTCTGTGTCGTGTACACTCTCTTCCTATGCCTCCACGCGCGGTTGTGTGTGCGCGTGCAATTGTGTGTGTTTCTGTGTATATGTGATTATGTGTATGTTTGTATATAGTCTCAGGAGTTCTGTGTGTGTGTGTGTGTGTGTGTGTGTTTGTGTGTGTGTGTCTAGGTTTGCAAATCCCTTTTCGACTACAGAGGTAGATGGGGAAACCGGAATGAGGCGGGGGCTCACTGCTTTGCTGCCCTCATGGTGGGGCATTCTGATGGCTGTCTGCCCTGTGGAGCCTGTGATTGGTGGGGCGGGATGGGGATTAAATTGCCTCCAATTACTAGGGAGAGAGTGGTGAGTGGTGAGGCCACAGGGATGCTGTGTGCATGCCAGGATCTGCCAACCACAACGGGATTAAAAAGTCCTGTGTATGCAGACAGCCTCTGTGTGTGTGTGTGCACGTGAATGCCTGTGTCCTTGTGTTTTGTGTCTTTGTGTGTGGGTGTATAGGCTAATGAGAATGCACAGGAGCAGAGCTGTGTCATGTGTGATCGTGAGGTCAGAGATGTGTCTCTGCGCATCCATCTCAACACGACTGTCACTGTGCCTGTGTGGGTGTGCCAGCATGCAGCTGTGTGTCTGGGGGGTGTGCATGTCTCCATGGCTCTGAGCAGGTGCATAAGATTAAGATGCGTTAAGAGTCTACGTGTGTCTTTGTGTGTGCGGGTTCCATGTGAGTGTCTTTGTGTGCCTTTGTGTATGAGTGGGGCTCTGAGGTTTTCTCTGAATGGAGAGTCTGTGTGTGTGTGTGTGTGTGTGTGTGTGAGTGTGTGTCTGCGGTTAAATGTGAGGTTCTGAGGGAATCGATGCGTATGAAGGAAGAACACGAGAGGAAATTCTACCCCATCCCTACCCCATCCCAGCTGGCATCAGACTCCCAAGGCCTCCTCCCTCAGATTGCACAAGCCTGCACCAGAGGGCGGAGGACACACACAGCCCCGGTAAGGGAGCCCAGCGAGGGGTCTGTGGTGACGGCTGCTGCTGAGCCTGGGATGGGGGATGTCCCCCTAAAATTCACGTGTTGCTCTCCTAACCGGCCGTACTTTAGAATGTGACCTTAGATGGAAATAGGGTCATTGCAGATGTGATTGGTCAAGATGAGGTCACACTGGGGTTGGGTGGTGCCCTCATCGGATGTGACTAGTGTCCTCAGAAGGGGAAATCTGGACGAGAGACAGAAACAGAGGGGGAAGACAGTACGAAGAGACACGGGAGAAGGCAGCACGCAGAGGGAAGCGGGGAGAGAGGCCTGACCCTCACAGACCTTCCCCCTCAGCCTTCCAAAGGAACCAACTCTGCTAACACCTGCATTTCAGCCATCCTGCCTCCAGGACCGTGGAACAGTAAAGCCCGCCTGTTTAGACTACTCGGCTTCTGGTGCTTTTTTGCAGCTGCCCTACCAAGCGGCGGTGGGGGACGTGTAAGGTCAAAAGTGCTTCTCCTTCCGGCCTCTTCTGCTCCCAGAAGACCCATTTCACAGGTTTCTCCATGGTCCTCAGCTGGCCGGCACATCTTCATTCTGCCCAGCGGGATCCAGCTCGGAGCCCTCAGCCCCAAAGCCTCAGTTTATCGGCCCTTCTTCTGGGTTAGATAACCCTACCTCTGCCCCTCTCCCAAGCCCTCTCCTGTCCCGGGGTCTTAGCTTCCTCCAACCTCTCCCGGCAAGTTTGGGCTTTTTCACCTTTCCAGGGGTGAGCACGCCTTCTCCCCATTGTTTCCCCTCTCCCCCACCTGCTTCTGTGTTCTGCATATAGCAGGTGCCCACTAGAGGTCTCAGTGAAGGGCCCCAGGCTTGCGGCCTCTTTCTGGGCTTGGGGTGGGAAGGGGACTCAATCCCACTGCTCACTCACCCACATGAAGCCTCTCGTCCATGTCCTGGCAGCTGTCGTTCGTTTTGCTCTTACTCTATCCTGGGGCTGAGCTGGGCACGAGTGTGGGTCACTTTGTCCTCCAAACAACCCTGTGAGGTACGTACTATTTTTAGCCCCATTTTCCAAAGGAGAACCTGATCACAGGGAGGGGAAATAAATGGTCTAAGATCACACCTTAGAATTCTCGAATGTTAGATTGGGAAGGAACTTTAGGGGTCAGTTAGGTTACCCTTCTCCCCTGCCCCCATTTTACAGTTGGGGAAACAGGTCACAATGGCTCTTCTCCTTCCACCCACACCTGATGCTTTCTCAGAGTTCACCTGGACCCTCTGATCCCATGACTCTGCATTCTGCTCGGGCCTCCCTTGTTCTTAGGACTCTAGCTATCCTGTAGATGAGGGTGACCAGCAAAGCTCGTGAGCCCCTCCTCTTTCCTGAGCTCCAGCCCTGTATTTCCACATCTAGTGCACATGGCCTGTAGGCCCCTCAAACTCAACATACCCAAACCACACTGACTTCCCATGATCCCGGATCATAGGCTTCTCCTGAGTTCCCTGGCCCATTACGAGCTCCACTGTCCTTATCCCTCAAGCCTGGATACCTTCTATATCCTTTGACCTTGGACCTTCTCTACCCCCATCCTGATATACCCACCCTACTCCTGCTGGGTCTTCCTTTTAAGTATTTCTTGAATCCACTGTTGCTGGCCCAGATTAGGCCTCAATATCTCTCACTGAGGTTCCTGTGTCAGTTACTTGTACCTGCTAGAATCACACTTGGCTGCTCGGGACAGAAAAACAAAATAACAGTGACTCCAACAATTGGAAATTTATTTCTCTCTCATGGAATCCAGGTTTGGGTGGGGGCAGTTCGGGGCTGGTATGGTGGCCCCATGAAGTTGAAAGGAACTAAGTCTCCTTCTAGTTCATTGTTTGGCCCTCCATGGGGTACAGCCTTTGTCCTCATGGCCCAAGGTAGCTGCTTGAGCTCCAGCCATCTCAGCTGTATTCACCCAGCAGAAAGGAGGATAAGCAGGGAAAAAAGGCAAAAAGCATTGGTCAACAGTCTTTGGAGGAGGTGTCCCAGAAGTGCCATGTGACAATTCTGCTTGGATTGTATTGGCTGCAAGTCAGTCCACACAATACACAATTGTGATGGAGGCCAGGAAATGTGGTCCTTGTGATAGTGGCCATGTGCCCAGCTGAAAATGGGGGGTTCTTTGATTAAAGAGGAAAGTGAGACTGTGACCTCCTCACCTCTTCACAGGTCTTCCTCTCTCTTCTCTCACCCTCTAATCTACCTTGGACACAGCAGCCAGGGGGATCTGTCTAAGATGCTAATCCATATATAGATTTGCCAGATATGGCAAATAAAAATACAAGATTCCCAGTTCAATGTGAATTTCAGATAAACAATGACTAAGTGTTTTAGTTTAAGTATGTCCTGTGCAATAATTAGAACATACTAATGCTAAAATAATTACTTGGTATTTATCAGAAATTCAAATTGAACTGGGATCCTTTTATTTTATCTGTCAGCCCTAAGTACCTTTCGCGGTTCTCCACTGTTCTCTGGAAAAGGCCTAAGCTCTTGGGAAGGGTTTTTCTGGGCCCCTTACAATCTGCCCTCCACCTGCCCTGCCCAGCCCAGCCCAGTGTTTCCTGGACAAGTCCTGCCAGCTACTGTGTTTCCAAGCCTTCCAGTCCTTGCTTAAGTTGTTCCATTGGCCTGGAAGCAATTCTCCATCCAAGAAGCCCTGTGCATTCAGGAGGGACCATGGCACCTGTGTTTCCGTGTTCCTGTGACATGGGGTGAGAGATTATTTGATGAATGAAGTAAGTCCAAGCAACGAGGTTGGAGTGGCCACCTGGACTCACGACTCTCTCCCCAGTGCTCTCTGCACCCTGGCTGGCTCACGTGGGCCCAGTGCTGGGATTCATCTCCTGGGCTTTCATGCTCTGTGAGCATGGCGCCCCCTGGCACACAGGGGGTTAAGCCAGCCTTGGAGTTGGACGCTGGAGCCCATGGAGTCCTTCCTGACAATAAAGCTAATGAATCCCTCCTTGCCGGTTTCTCTTGCACAATAACATTTAATCATCATTTGCACAGCAAATGAGAAGTTTGCGGCAGATGCAATTCTGCATGAGTGGCGATTTCTGTGTGTGGGCACTATTCCTGCTGTCCCCAGCACACCTGACAATCTGGGACCAGGGCAGGCTGCACCCTAGCGGGGGCTGTGTGCACCCGCGTGCCAGGGCTCTGACCCCATGCACGCGTGGGAGATGGGCTTCAGAGGCACATGTCTGCGTGTGTGCATGCATGTGTGTGGAGCCAGGCTCATGTGGCGTGGCTGTGTGCAAACCATGCTGGGCCTGCCTGAAAGTACACGTGGCTAGAGGTGCTTAGATGCCTGAGGACTGCAGTCTGGAAGTGGAGGTACACACATGCAGGCAGGCAGATGTGGGGGGGTATATATCGTTGTTTTTCTTTTCTTTTCTTTTCTTTTTTTTGAGAGAGAGAGAGAAAGAGAGCGGGAAGGGGCAGAGGGAGAGAGAGAGAGAGAGAGAGAGAATCCCAAGAAAGTCCCATGCTCCATGCAGAGCCCGATGTGGGGCTCGATCCCATGACCCTGAGATCATGACCTGAGCTGATACCAAGAGTTGGATGCTTAACCGACTGAATCACCCAGGCGCCCCTGCTTGGTGAAGTTCTGAACGCTTGTTGGAGGATGCCTTGTTGTTTAGATGTTTGTGAGTGATCATGTTTATTTTGTACTCCCAGACTCAAATGCTCACGTGTTCAAACAGGTCTATAGGCATTATGCCCTGGAATTTAGAGTTTGTAACTGACTGCTCCTGAGGCTACACATGCTTTCCCATGCAAGCATGCAAATGTGCAAATAGCAGTATGAATGTGTGCCTGGGGCTAGGAGTTCGTGCACACAAGCACATCTGAGGGGAGACACATATACGTACTGGGTAACCGCATGGGAGCGTCATGAATGTGTGTGAGTGCGTGCTTGCATGGGACATTGGAAGCATATCAGCGGACACACACGCACACATATGTAAGAAAACACACCCATGGAAGGTACGTGTATGCTTTGTGTACAAATGCGAGTGCACCCGTGAGAGCTGGCCTGCAGCCCCCATGGAGAGCGCGGGCGCGTGAGCACATATGCAGAGCTGCAGATGTGTTTTGTGTGCATGGCTGTGAGCAGGCATGGGTTTGCACTGTGCACCCAGGTGGGAGCATGTCTGAGGGTCCACACGTGCAGGCATCCTGTGCTGGCAAGAGCACGTGGCTGCGCGCGTGCACCCATGTGCACACACTGAAGCGTAAACCCTCTGCCCTCAGAGTGAGGGCTTGACAGGGTTACATTTCCCAGAGGCTCGGCGGCTGGGGACAAGCTGGCCCGAGAGCGCTTGCTGGCAGGAGGTAAGTGGAGCCGCTGATTCGTGACCCGGGGGTGGGCCGTGATGACTGCTGGCTGATGGATGCGGGCGCTTAGCCGCCCCTTATGACAGCAGCTGGCTCTCTCAGCTGCCTGAATCAGGAGGTGGGAGGTTAGTTCTTGACCTGGGTGCTCGGCGCCGGCCTCCCCCTTCCCCGGCGCATGCCCACAGCCACATGCTGACACACGCACGTTGGTACACGCCGGAGACGCGGACCTGGGCGTGCACGGCAGCCCCACCTCCACCTTGCTCCCCGGCTCAGCCATCTGTCTGCCGTGCCTCCCCTCTCCCCAGCCGCTCTTCTCCCCACACCCCCTCCGCCCCAAACTCTGCTCAGAATCTGAGTTGTCCTGGTCCTGTGCGGACTTGTGGGGCGTGTGTGTGCAATGGCCCGCCCTTACAAGCTCCGTGCCCTCGAGCAAGCCTCTCCTCGTCTGTGAGCCCTGGATCCCTCATCTGTAAAATAGGGAGAATCATGTACCTGCTTAAAATTAAACAATGCAACTTATGTAAAGAGCTAAACACAGTAAACATAGAGTCCACCCTCCATGGGTTTTACCTGTGCTGGTGATGATTACATGCAGGGCTTAGAACAGCGCCCGGCATGCAGCAGGGGCTAGGGAAGTATGTGGTCCCTGTTAACTGTTGCTGTTGTCGCTGTCATTAATATCCTCGGCTCTCAAATTCCTGGCCAATTATAGGCCAATTCTTGCTCATGACCCTGATTCCTCCTTTATCCTGTGATGATGACGGTGACAGAGACAATGACAGTAAAGAGGAATTCTTTTCATTTTCCCTGAGGCTTTGAAAAGAGGGCAGCCATGGTAAATGGAAGGCTCATTGCTTTCTGAGCGCCTTGATAAGAGTTGGGTGTGGCCAATTAGAGCACGGAGCTGGGAGAGTCTGGGGCAGCCGTGCTCTCTGCTCAGCACAGGGAGAGGATTTGGAGCTTCTGGGGGAATTTGGTGGGAACGAAAGAGACAGATGGCCAAAGGCTAGCTCTGTGACCCCAGACCCTCAGAACAGTTGCTCACAAAGTGCTTGCCATCCTTGGCGTTCGTGGACACCTGGTGGAGCCCAGGACGGAGGCTGGACTCACTGGATTTCACTCTTGGGCTGGCTCAGGGCCCTGTGGGGACACAGGAGTTGGAAGCAGAGGGGACTGAGGGAGCATGGCCTTTCCCTCCAAGCCCCACTCCAGAACGAGAAGAAATCATGAGGAGGCTGAGGACTCGCACAGGCTGGACTACGCAGCAGTGAGCAGAGAACAAGGTCTCCGGGGCACAGAATGGCAACATCAGATGCACCCAGGCCACGTGTCCGGTGCTTCCTGTGTACCCCCCACTGTGTGTGCTGCTGATGTGGGAGGTGCCGAGCGCCAGAGCACCTCCGTGAAATCCTGGCGTCTCTCTTTATCAGTTATTTGATCTCGGGCAAGGGACTCAAACTTTTTGTGCCTCAGTTCCTCACCCATAAAATGAGGGTACTTATTGGGTGGTTGTGGGATTAGATGAGTTAGTTCATGTGATATGCTTGCAGCAGTGCCTGGCACATGGGAGATGCTCCGTAAGTATCAGGTATCAGTGGTCATTACTGCATTTTATCCTCACTAGCACCCTATGGAGTAGGTGTTCTGAGTATGTGCACTTTATGGATAAGAAAACAGAAGCACAGAGAAGGTAAATAACACGTCCAAAGTCACACCGCTGGTAAATGGTATAGAGCCAGAGGCTCAGAAGGTGAATCTAGATGAATAATATTCTTTATTTCTGGCAGGATTTTAACTCTGTGTGACCCTGGGAAGGTCACTCCCCATGTGAGCGATTTGGAAGATGTTCAAGGATGCTTGTGACTCCACGTTTGTACGTCCCTCTGGACAGGTAAACTGACTATATCCTCCTTCTCGGCAGGGGCAGAATCTGTCAAGGCAACCGGCTTACGTGGAAAGAACAGAGACTTGGAATTAGGGGTCCTGTGTTGTCCCAGCTCTGTCCTAGACCAGCTGGGTGACCTTGAGCCAGTCACTTTACTCCTCTGGATCTCAGTTTCCCCTCTACAGCGGAGAGAGCAAAAACCAATCTGAGAAATGTCACTGGGATTCTGTATGTGACAGCTGAGCACATGCAATGAGAGAGGGGACCACCTGTCTCCCCAAGGGTCCCCGAGTTACCATGCCCATTTGTAGAAGCGATAGATACAGGAACATGGACAAAGCGTCCTACACGGGATGAGGGTCCTAATATCACCCAATTTGGGACTACCTCGCTCGGCCCATATACCTGCCATCAGGACACATGCTCAAATGCAGCAAAGCATCCAGTTCCTTGGCTTGGCCTTCGAGTTCTTTCTCTACCTGCCTCCAACCAGCCTTCCCTGCCTCACATCTCACCATTGCTCCACCCAGTGATCCAGCCCCTGGGACCACACATGGTCCCTGAAACCACCACAGGCTTCTGGCCTCTCCCCTCCCCCTGCCTTTGCAGATGCTTTTCTGTCTGCATGGAATGCTCTTGTTTGCTTGGTCATCTCATACATGTCATTCTTCAAGAGGCAGCTGGAGTCACCTCCTCTGGGAAGCCCTCCATAAATTATTCAATCTTTCTTCAGTGTTTTCAGGACGTTGTTCTGTTAGTTCTGCTATAACTCTTATCAAGTGCATTATTATTGGCTGCTTCTGCTCATCACGCCCAGCCCTCTGGGGCCTTCAGTTGCTGGAAGGCAGGAAGTACTTCCGACCTGTGTAACCTTGGGTGTGTTACTACCTTCTGGGCCTCAGTTTCCTCACCTGTGAAGTGGGGCTGACAGTATCTAATTTCGATGAAATAATACAGGTAAGGCACTCGGGCATGATGACCATCTCTGGATCTGTCACAGTGGACCTTGGCAAATGTGGAGGGAATCAATGAACGATCCCTGGGGGAGTAAAAATAAATAAGTGAATAAATAAAAATAAAGCTAATGAGCATCCATTAAGCATTTTCAATGCGTCAGGAAGGCACTGGGATCAGAGCTTAACATGCATTATCTCCTTTAAGCCTCTTAACAACCCTTTAAGGGAGGGACTATCATTAGCCCCATTTTACAGATGAGTAAACTGAGGCTTCAGCAGTTGAGGACCTTGATGAAGGCTGCCCAGCTAGCAGGAGCGGGTATTCATAGCCGATCAATGCAGAATGAATGACTCACTTGGGGGTGGGCTGGGAGGACAATTGACTTATATCTTGTCATCAAAGGGATTTAGAGCTGGAGGCTCTTGAAGACAACCCTGAAGTTCTTAACTTGGGGAGGGTCCATGGATGGGGAGACTGATGGGCTCCCGGACCAAACAGATAAGGTCCCCATCATGCCCAGTGGCTTCCGGCCCCTCATCTCCTGCCAACCCTCCTACGTCACCCCAGTCCCAGAGCGGCCCAGCTTGTCCTCTCTTGGCACCCCTGCCAGGGGTCCTCTCCCAGTCCCCCCTGAGACTCGAGAAGGCTCCACAGTCACTGGGAATGTCGTTATCCCCTACTCTGGGCAGGAACAGAGCTGACAATTGGGGCCATTTCCTTCTCCGTTGGAGATGTTGGGAGAAGGGGAGAGCGACTGGGTGAGGGAGAGAGCCCGGCCGGCGGGCTTCTGATAATGACAAAAATAACAATAGTATCAAAGGCTAGCATTTATTGAACACCTACTATGTGCCAGGCTCTGTCCTAACCACGTGACACATGACCGCTTTTTATCCTCACAACTCTTCGAGGTAGGTTCTGTTATGAGCCTCATGTGACACACGAGGAAGTGAGGCCCAGAGAAGTGAGGTAACTTGCCCAAGGCCAGGCAGCTGGGAAGTCAGTACCAGAGGCTCCACCGTTCTGGCTAGGTGTCCTTGGACGGGCCACAGCCACTTCTCTGGGTGGCCTTCTCCATCTGTTGCCTGCAGGGCCCCACCTCATGGTTTCCATGACGACTAAGATGGTCTCTGTACAGTGTCCCAGCACACAGTAGGCGCTTAGTAAATGAACAGCCTTCCTTCTCTCTTAACTCCGATGGGGGAGACCTGGGAGGGGGGGACACCTCAGCAGCACCCTCCCTCCAGAGTTCTTCCCCCAGCAGGGAGTGGGTAACCCGCCCCTTCACACAGCCATGCCGCGCCATCTCCCCTCTATCCCGAGAGCCACGCAGTGCCCAGTCCCATTGCAGTTTTAATGACGTGGCCGGTAATTCCGGCAGGTCTGGGCGAAAGCTGCACCACGCACCACCCCACCCCGGGGCGGGGCGTGGGGGGGTGCGTCGGGGAGTCCATCCCCCTACAAGTCCGCCTCCTGTCCGCCCGCCCTCGGAGGGTGGGAGGGCTGGGGAAGGGGGTGAGCCCGGGAAGTGCTTCGTCCTGGGGCCCCGTGGGGCCCTGAGTGGGCCGGGAGGCGCGCCCGACGGCAGGGCCGGGGGGAGGGGGGTGGTGGGTGGTAGGCTAGGAGGCCTGGGCCTCGTCGTCCGCGCGGTGGCCCGCGTAGAGCGCGGCCAGGGGCCGGAAGCGCGGGCCCCAGCCGCTGAGATAGGCGAAGTCCTGCTCGGAGCCCGAAGAGCCGCTGTGCAGCGAGCTGAGCGAGGCGGCCGGCGAGTCCGCGCCCTCGAAGGCGTAGGTCTGGAAGGCGTCGTAGGGCGGCACCGACAGGTCCCCGTCCGCCAGCGCCACCTTGCGGCTGATGAAGTCCCTGAACACCGAGAAGTCCTGCTCGGGGCTCGGTGGCCCCTGCGGGAGGGAGTGGCGCTCTGAGGGCAGGCGGGCCTGCGGGGGGCTGCCCGCGCCCCCGCTCCCGCCCGGGCCCCCGCCGCCTCCGCCCCCGTCGCCGCCCTTGAGTTCGCCGCCGAAGTCGTAGAGGCTCCGCAGCGCCGACATGTCATAGGCCTCGGTGTCCTGCTCGCCGCCGCCCTCGTCGTTGTATTTGATGACGTTGTCCCGCATGTCCTCGTCCTCGTCGGAGCTCAGGTGGCTCTTGTGGTGGCGCCTGAGGGTGAGGATCAGCAGCACCAGCACTGCGGGGGAGACAGAAGGGGCAAGTGAGGGCCGAGGCCTGCCTAGGACATTCCGGGGACCCCTACCCCCCACCCCTCACACACGGCAGTGCTGGCCCAGCCTAACCACTGGTGCAAATTTCCTAGATTTCTGTGCAAAAAGACGTTTCCTACAGTCAGAACTGCACTGGCTATATGGATAGGTAATGAGTCACCCATCTTGGGAGGTGTGCAAATCGAGGCTAGACCACCAGGCTGCGGTGGCAGTACTGACGGCAGTGTTAAGAGACTTCCTGGGTGTTTGGGGCTGGACCCAACCTCTGATGTCTCCATCCTCAACTCTATGAAGAGAGACAACTTGAGAAGTCTCTAGGCTCTGGGGGGTGCAAAGGGGGCAGTTGAGGGGCAGATGGGGCTAGGGGAATGAAAGATGTCTTGAACCTGACTTCTTTTTTACCCTCGCTCTCCTCTATCTATTCCAGAAGTCCTGAGCACCTTCTTAGCCCTTTGGGTCTCAGGTCAAGACGACCTCTGCAGGAGGGACGCCCCCCCCACCGCCGACGAGCTCCAGGTCAGGTTCAGTGCCTTCACCTCCAAACTCCCCTGGTGAGGAGTTTCTCCCTCTGTCACACGGGTTCTCAGAGCGCAGCTGCTGGACCACCAGCAGCAGCATCTCCTGGGAACTTGCTAGAAACGTGACATCTCGGATCCTGTGCTAGACCTACTGGCAGTCTGTCTTGATGAAGCCTCCAGGTGATGCCCAGGCAGCTCAGGTTTGTGAACCACAGCTTCCCCCACCCCAAACACACACTCTAAACTCCCCCTTGGGGCCCCAGGAAGTGTTCCCCTAGCTCGGTGCCTGGCAGGCAGTAAGCCCTTGAAGGGTGCTTGTTGAGTGAATGACTGACTGTAGAGGTGGATGGAGATGTGGTGAGTGTCAGGATGAAGAATTAGAGCACTGCTCCTTCTTTGCTTTCTGCACTTGACTTCCAGGACTCCACATTCTCTCCTCCTCCCGCCTCGCTGATCACTCATTCTCCGCCTTCTGAACAGGCTTCTCCTCGCCTGTCTGACCCCTTAACATCAGCCGTCCCCGGATTTGGTCCTTGGGCCTTATCCACACCCCTCTGTGGGGGCTATCCTGCAGTCCATTTCGAGGCTGACCGCGCCCACATCTCGGCCTTCAGCTTGGACTTACTTCTCCCCTGAAACCTAGATCATCCGTCCAGTTTCCTCAACAAGTCCTCTGGGCTGACCAAGAGAATCTCACACTGAACACGTCTAACCTTGAAATAATCTTCCCCCTTCCCTGCCCTCCGTCTCCCCCATCTCTGCGATGGCAACCCTAACTTTCCTGTTACTCAGGGCTTTGTGGGGGTTTTTTGTTCGTGGATGGATCCCAGCGCCTGCAATAGTTTAGCACATGGGGTTGGGGCGGGGGGACTCGCTGGATGGATAAATAAGGAGCTGATGAACCACTGAGAGGATTAAATGGGTAGGTGAGTGGGTGGATGGAGAGACGCACGCTGGGTACCATGCCAGGCACTGGATTCTTCTTGTTGCTCCTAACATCTCCAGCCAGGCCAGTGGCCAGAGCCAGCTGCTAGGGCCATGGGGCCGGGTTCCAGCCCATGACCTAACAAGGTGGCACATGACAGGGAAGGGGGTGGGGCCCGGGAACAGGTCCGGAGGGAGGGAAGGTGTCAGGAGAGAAGTGGGAAAGATGGATGGACAGCTTTCGGAGCGGAGGCTGGGAGCTGCAGAGGGGGATGCCCGAGAGAGCAGATGGTGGGGAGTGCGGGCGGCAGGCAACAGATGTGCCAGGCCTGATCAGCGATTCCGCCCGTCACCTTTAGAGCACTGATGTGCACTTTCTTCGTTTGTGGGCAATTAGGCAGAAATTTGTTTGCACTGCCTCGGAAAATGAAACCGCTGTAAAGTGCACCCTCTGGAAAAAGGGCTTCTGAGCCATGGGCTGGGGAGGGGAGAGAAGGGGGGCCCGGGCCTCGCAGCTAGGAGGAGCCTGCCCAGGGCCTCTGCAGGGACCCGAGGAGTTGCGGCTTGGCGACTGGCAGGTTCTCGGTGGGGTGGACAGTGGCCACCACGCCAGTGGCAGGGGTCAGGCGGCTGACATCTCCCAGGGAACTGAGCAGAGCTGGTATCTGCAATCTGGACCACTCTTGGGTTCCCCGCGCTCTGGCTGGTCGCTGAAGTCCAGCAGCCAGAGCAGAGGTGAGGCCTTTCTGCTGCAACAGGGGGAGGTGGATTTATGGCCACTGGAATCCAGCTTAGCTCCTAGAACTTGACCTCTTCACTGGTGACACTTTGTGGGTTCCACTGGCTGCTGATGGGGTTGCTGCCGGAGTAGATTTTGCCTCCCCAAATGTCTTAAGATTTTGCCCCAGCTGCCACCGGGGTTTTGCCCCAGCTGAGATTCAGAGCAGGTGGCGTAGTAAAAGGGAACACAGGGTGAGGAGGCCTGATGTCAAGTTGGAAGACTATGTACCCTTATGCAAGCCACTTAATCCCTGCGAGCCTCACTTTCCTCCTCGGAAAAATGGGGATGATACACCTGGCTTCATGGTTGTGAGGAACACAAGAGCCTTTTTTCACTAGAAGGACTTTACTAAAAGTCCTACATGGAGAATAAAAAAGGACGGTGGACATGAGAGATTTTTAAAATAATATGCTTGTTTTTAAAAATGTAGAGTGTGGCCAGCATGCAAGGAGTCTCAGGTGGGGCTGACATTTTCTGGAACTGGGGGTGGAGCTGCTCGGTTCTTAGAAGACTTGTCACGGGACCCACACGGTAGAGCTCGGACATCATTTGGGCCGCCCTTCCTGGTGGGAGAGGGAAGCTGAGGCCCCCGCGGGGGTTCCCAGGAAGGACATCCAGGGCCCCAAGGTGAAGGCCAGCGGGGCGGGGGTGTGGCTCTGGCCGGACTCACCGACCAGGATGAGGACGCAGACCAGGAGCGCGATGAGGGCGCCGGGGCTCAGGGAAGTGGCCATGACGAAGGCTGTGGTGTTGCAGGACTGGATGGTCCCCGAGCTGTCACAGCCGCAAATGCGGATGGTGAGCGTGCCCGTGCTGCTCAGCGTGGGCGGCCCGCTGTCCACCACCAGGATGGGCAGGAAGAACACGTCTTGCTCCTGCCGGTTGAAGCCCAGGTGCTGCGTGTGCACCGCCGCCGTATTGTCTGCTCCGGAAAGAGGGAGTGGCAGGTGAGGCGGGTCGGCCTCCCCTGTCCCAGCCACCTCCTGATGCCCCCTCGGGATTTGCCGCCCTTCACCCCGAGCTCCTGCCTCCCGGGTGACCCACGGATCTGCTCCCCAATCTCCGCAGCTTCTGCCCCCAGCTGCCTGACAAACCTGCTCCCAGCCGTGTAGCCCACAGTTCTGTCCTTAGCTGTCACAAGATGCTATTCCCAGCTGTCTCAAGATTCTGTTTTCAGCTATTCCAAGGTTTTGTCCCCGGCTGGGCCAAGGTCCTGTCCCTGGCTATGTTAATTTTTTCCCTCGTTCATCTCAGTGGCCTTCTTTTGTTCTACCCCAGCTACCCAATGCACCCTGACTCTGGGGTCCTGGGGTCCTTGGGTTATGGCTTACTGGGCCCCTGACAAGTCCTGGGTCACGGAGAAGACTGGGAATGTCTTCTCTGGCACCTGGGTTTGGCTGAGGGAGCTTTCTGTCGGGAGTCTAAGAGGCTGAGCCTGGAGGGCTTGGGGCACGGCCCCTGGGGCCTGATGAGGGACTCGCGTGCACCAGGGTCTCCTTCCTACATGTGCGACCAGAGAGGACAGTGAACTAACACAAGTCATACTCATGACACCACTTCAGTCAGCTGCTGGGAATGCCAGGCAGGACTCAGGTGGCTCTCTGGTCTCGGAGCATGGGCTTTGGCGACAGGTGGTGCCCACTTTCCCCTGCCCTTCCTGCCTCTCCCACCCTCTCCTGTATGGGTCAGGCCATCCCTGAGCCTCCATCATTTTGATGCCAGTGTGGAGGCTCCTACTCTGAGCCAGGCTGGCTGCTACCCCCACCCTTCACAGCCAGCTCCACACCGGGGTGCCCTGCCGTCCTGTGGGGGGGTCCAGGCTTCCCTCCTGAGTCCTCCTCCTGCCCTCACGGCCTTCCGGCTAGTCTCTCTGCCCTCAGACTTCAGTAGGCTGGGTCCCTTCCCCAGCTCTGTGGCCCGTCAACCCAAATCAGTTCCGGGCCTCCCCCAGTCGTGGACACAGTGCAGGAGAAAAGAGCTGACGTGTGACCTTGAACACATCTGTGACGCGAACTTGAGGTCCAGCTCAAACAAGATTGGTCATGGGTTGAAGCTCGTGTGATGGTATCATGACGTTTTGTGATATTATTCTATCTACTTTTACACACATTTGAAAATCTCCATCAAAATGTTAAAAAAAAAAAAATCATGCCTAGTCGATCATTTACTCGCTTGGGAGCTCACTTAGTTTCCCTGGACCTCAGTTTTCTCACCTGTAACTGAGGAAAACAGTAGCACATCGGCGTGAGGATTATGGTGAAATTCATGCCTAACCCTCAGAATGGGTCCCAGCCCCTGGAAATTCCCCATAAATGCTGGCTGTTCTTTCGGCCGCGCCCCACCCCCACGTTCCCTGCGCTGCACCATGGGCCTGCTCTCCGTGTAGGCTGCCCTGCCTCTCCTCACCTCGTTCCCGCTAGTGGGAACACCCTCCCCACCTTCCTGCTGGGCAAATTCCTCATCTGTCACGCTCCAGCTAAATGTCACCTCCTTTCTGTGGCCTCCTTTCTCCGCTTCCCTGGGAAGGAAGGATTTATGGCTTCCCCCACCCTGCTCTGACTATGCAGGTGCCACGCACATTTCTGCTATAGTGCTTGTCACCTTGCGTTGGGTTAGCGTGTGCCTGTCTCTGCCCTGGCACCAAGCCAGACCTGAAGAATGACACTTGAATGAACTGCAACTTTTGGGGTAACTGTTGTCCCGGGTCAGCTCCTCAATCTCTGGCTTCAGCTGCCTGTCAAAGGGTAAATCAATGCCGGCTGTGAAAATATCTGCCTTCCCAAGAGCAAGATGAGGGAAAGGGAATGATGTGGGACTCTTCTGCTCTGACTACAGGCTTTCTATGCATCAAGGACTGTGTGGATGCTTTAAATAGAGAGTGGTATTTAATTGTCCCAACCACCAAGAGTTGTGACATTATTTCCATTTTATACGTGTGGAAATTAAGGTTCAGAGAGAAGTGGCTTGTCTGAATTTATCCAGTGAATTGGTGACGTAGCTCTTTTTCCCATTCACCCATCAAACCATCCATCTATCCATCCCTCAACCATCCATCCATCCATCCATCCATTCATCCGTCCAACCATCTATCCATCCCTCATCCATCCACCCATCCATCCATCCTCCAACCACCCATCCATGCATCCATCCATCCTCCATCCATCCATCCATCCTCCATTCATCCATCCATCTATCCTCTGTCCATCCACCCACCCATATCCATCCATCCATCCTCCATCCATCCTCCATTCATCCATCCATCTATCCTCTGTCCATCCACCCACCCATATCCATCCATCCATCCTCCACCCAGCCATCCAATAAATCTTTATTGAGTAACTACTATGTCCTAGGCACCATTCTAGTCGCAGGGAGAAAACAGTGGGGAGCTAAACCAACCATACTCCTGGATGTGAGCTTATATTCTAATGTGAGGGACAAATGTTAATTGAATAAACCCACAATTTAGTCTACAATTGCAAACCATGGTGAGTGCTAAGAAGGAAAAGTACAGGAAGAGCACCTAACAGAGGACCTGACTTAGTCTGAGAGAGGTCAGGGAGATCTTCTCGGAAGAAGTGATATTATTGCCTAGTCCTGAATGATGAGTTCAAGGAGAGGGGACAGCCGATGCAAAGGCCTAGAGGTTGGAAGAAGCATCATTATGCTCAAGGAACTAAAGCAGTCCTTTGTGACTGGAGGGATGAAGGTGATGGCTAGAGTGAGTCAAGGTCAAACCGGGGGCAGGGTGCGGCAGGGGCTCATCATGGAAAGTCTTAGAGGCCATAGTAAGGAATTGGGGTTATTTTCTTAAAAGCAACGGGAGGCCATCGATTGGTGGGTTTTAAGCCAAGAAGAGACCGGGCGACAAATCATCCATTCACACCCTCTGGATGTGAGGATTATCCTAGCCCCTGAAGCTAGAGCATGAATAAGACAGACATAGTCCCTGCCCTTGCTGAGCCTCCATTCTAGGCAAGGGCGTTTCTACTCTAAAACACGAGAGTGGATGTGGAAGATGAGTTAGGAAGATGTGTGTCTGAGGTGTGAGAGGATAGTAGTAGTAGAAGCACAGAGAAGTAGACAGATTTGAAAAATGAGTGGCTGGCTCTGGCTCAGCCTCAAATTCCCAAGCAAGCACAGAGGAGTGGAGAGGCGATGTTTGTTTCTCAGGGTTGCCGCCTTTGGCCATGGAGGCGTATGTTCTCAGAGCTCTGGTCCGTGCCACTCCTCCACCGGACCAAAGGGGATCCCTGGGCACCATCCCTGAACGTCCCGAGCAGCCCTCCGGGGCAGCGGCTGGCTTCACCTGGGGAAGCTGCTGGTCACCCCGGCCCCTTTCCCCCACCCTTCCAGGCAGGAACTGCACCCAGCCTTGTATCCATCCATCTGGCCTGACATACATCAGTGTCAATCCCTGGCTGCAAAAGCAATATTTATAAATCACGTTTCCAAACTGGCTACAAATGTGTACAGAGAAACAGATGGGTTGGGGTAGCTGTTTGTCACCCAGGATATTTATATGGTGAGGAGGAGGGGGCTTGGCAGGCCGTGGGAAGGGGCTAGGGGCCTGGCAGAGGAGCCCTTCCACGGCTGTGCTGAGCTTAGCGCACGGCTGCCACCCTCGCTCCTGGAGCTCCTTCCAGGGGGGTCACGCAGGATGGGAGCACCTGGCGGCTCCCCATCAAAGAGAGGCAGTTGGGACAGAACTTCAGGCCCTCGGGTTGGAAAGACTTGTGAACTTGGCGAGGTCAAGCCGGGGCTGTTTGTATCTCCTGGGGCCAACTCAGGATACCACTGGAATAATGCGTGGGCAAGGTACTACCGGTTGTTAAAGTATTGAAATGCTTCCAAAAAGGTCTAAATAGCTCTGACGCTATGAGGCCCAAGTCCTTCCTGCTGCCTCAGCCTTCCCCCCCGTGCCCGCCCCCAACTTTGACACAATCAAGCCACTAAGGGGGTAAAGCCTGGCACAGTGGGGGCTCCAGGGGCCTGCCCCAGGTTATTTATGGTCAGTGTCCCTTTCGGTTGGTCTTCTGAACTGCACTGGTTGTGAAATATTTTTAATATTACTCTCAGAAATACAGAGGGCCTGGCTTCGGAGGCCACTGAGGTCCCTCCTTTTGGAGGGAAGGGTTGTAAGGATCTTGGGGGTGATCCCAGACCTGTTCCAGGGTCAGAAAGAACCACCATGACCTGATCTCACGGTCCTGGTATCCACTCATTCCAACCACGCAGGCCCCCTGTTCCTTGGACATCCTGGGCCTGCTCGCACCTCAGGGCTTTGCACTTGCTGTTCCCTCCACCTGGATCATTCTTGATCCAGTTATCAGCATGGCTCACTCCCTAATTTCCTTTAGAGTTATACTCACTATTGATTCCTTCAGAGATGGTTTCCCAGGCCCCTTTATTTAAAATAGCTCCTATTGTCACTCTGCTTTATTTTCCCCTGTTTTGTTTAACACATTTTATGGAACACCCACTATGTGCCAGGCACTGCTCTAGGCACTCGGGGCCCAGCACTGAACAAAATCAAGTCTAGACTCTTGTTGCGATTGCATTATCTACCCTCCAGCCACTTAGCAGCCCCAACATACTATTCACTTGTCTGATTTCTACCTCCCCTCACCAGAATGTCACCTCCATGAGGGCAGGGATTTTGTCTTGTTTGCCACTGTATTTCAGGGCCCAGAACAGTGCCTGATATAGAGGCACCGTGTTTCAGTAAATAATTGCTGAATGCAGGAGATGACGTGTTCCAGGTACTAACAATATACCCTCATCTTGCTGGGGCCACCTAGCCATCTCAGGGGCAGGCCCTTTTAGCCCCATTTTACAGATGACAAAATGGAGGCTTAGGAAGTGCAGACCTTGCTGGGGTTGCACAGAAAGCCCCCAGCTGAGCCTGGCCTGGGACCCAGGGCCCTCACTCCCAATCCACTGACGCCCCCCCACCCCCAGTTCAGTGCTCCAAGGCTCAGACTTTGGCCTCTTGAGGAACTTCCTGGGGCACATCTCACAGTGGGATCAGCTCAGGCTGTGCAGGGCAGTCCCTTTCAAGGTGGCAAGAGAGCGAAAGCAGGAAGCACTCTGGATCTGAGACAGGGGTGGGTTGGAATCCCAGCCTGCCGCTGACTCCCCATACGGCCCTGGGTGGGTCCCTTTCCTCCTAGAGTCTCCGTTTTATCACGCGTAAAATAGGGGGAGGGGTAAGGAAACCACCCCCTAGGGTGGCCGTGAGGATGCAAAGGGAAACATGAGTGGAATACAGCGCTTTTTAAACTGAAGGGTGGGAGTGTGCGCACGTGACTTATTTCAATCTTCAGTTAGACCAGGGGGCTCTTTCCATCCAGGACTCTGGCCCACCTACTCCTCATCTGTTCCCTCCCTGTATCTTTCCATTCTCTTCTCTTGGGGTGCCCCCTCTCCACTCCGCCCACCCGCCCCCGGCTTGTTCTTCAGGGTTTGGCCAGTGGGCTGGGGAACAGCTCTAGCTTGACCCAGATTTTCTGTGTGATCTTGGACCCAACACTGGCTCTCTGGGTGCCTCAGTCTCTCCACTGGTAATACGGGAAGGGGAGAGGGGGAGGCTAGGCCCCTCCCTCGTGCATCCTAGGATTTGGTGGTTCAGAGGTAACTCACCTTGGATATCAAGCAGGGAGAAGTGAGGGTTGCTGGGAGCTTCGGGCACCAGGCGGAAATAAAAGCGGTGCCCACCCTGAGGCTCATCTCTGTCCACCACGCTGATGGTCTGGATCAGCTGAAGGGGGAGGATGGGGCAGGGAGATGATGTGAGGCCTAGTCCACACTGGACCTGGGTAGAGGGTGTCCCAGCCAGTCCCAAGAACCCCCAGGCCCCAGCCCCTCCACGTACCTGTCCTGGCTTCGCGTCCTCACACACGGCTGCCTCGTAGGGAGTGGCCAGCTCTGGGGGATTGTCGTTCACATCCAGGATTCGGATCCTTAGGGATGCCCGGGAGAGCTGGGCATGATTGTCTGCAGTGAGAGCACAGGAACGGGGTGAGCAGCATCAAGTGTGAGACCTAGACAACCCCCCATCTGCCATGAGGACAAGGCGAGGCAGCAGGGTCACACTGAGAGATCCGTGGGTTGACCCGGCAGGGAACAGGATCAGCACTGAGGACAGCGGGCATGACGGGGTCACCACCATCACTGCTGTCACCGTCACCACCACCATCCCTGCATGACCACCACTGCCTCCACCACCATCACCCCCAGTGCCACCTGGCACCGTCGTCAACACCATCCCCACCACTACTTTCGCCATCACCGTCACCAGTCCTGTTTCCACTGCCCTCATTAGCATTGTCCTTGTACCAACATGACCACCAGTACCACCATCTCCAATCCCACCACTCTCGCAGTCACCAACCTGCTGGCTTCGCCATTAGACCATTGCCATCGGAATGATGGTGTCCCCACTGCCCTACCTAAGGCACCACCGTCCTCAACTCTATTATCACGAACACCAAGGCCATCCCTAATCAGCGCCCTTACCACCACCGGTGACCCATGCGGTCACTCTCTCTACCACAAACACCATTACCAGCCCCGCCCTTACTACCGATACCCACCCCCATAAACACCCACGTCACCATCACACAGCTACCGCCGCTCCCACCTCTGGCAACACGATCATCACCACTGCCGTCAACCAACATCCCATTCTCGACATCCCATCACCATCAAGGGCGCAGAACGCACCCGGAGCATCCACATCCATCATTTCAGGTATCCATGTGGAAATCCTGTGCTTGGGTCAATTTCTATCTCCACATTGCAGAAGAGAAACAAAGCGTGAGAAACTTTAAAGAACTGGTCAGTTGGCAAGTAGGCTCTCAAACCTCTGCTCTTTTAAGACCTGATTCTGAGAGGGCAAGACAAGGCCACTGGATGTGGGTCTTGGCCAGGGTCTTCAGCAAAGCCATGACACCCCCACCTGTGATGTCTTTGAGGTCAAGGTCCCTGATGTGTTGACCCCCAGGTTCCAGCATCGTGGGATACGGCACAGAGTAAGTTCTAATACATCTGTTGAACGAGTGAATGAAGCCTGGAAGAACATGGACGGAAAGAGGCTTGCGTTCCAGGCATGGCTCTGTCCTTGACCCAGTGTTTGGTCCTCCCTCCCTAATATCCCTTTCCACATTTGGAAAATGAACGGAGCACAGTGATTAAGAGTAAAGTCTCCGAGGCAAGTTGTTCTGATCTCAGCTCTGCCACTTAGTAGCTGTGTGGTCTATGCCAGGTTACTTGGCCTCTGGGTGCCTCTGTTTTCTCACCGGCAACATGGAGCTACTAGTAATGGGTTGGTTAAGAGGAAAGATTGAGCTCCTATCTGGGAAGCATTTTTTTTAAACTGTGTATATAACACATAACAAGTGCTATATAAGGATTTGTTAAATAAACAGACATCCTTGAAGTGTCCTTTCAGCAATGACATCAAGTGATTGAAGGATAGCTTGTCCCAGCCTGCCCTCTCTGAGCAGTACCTGGAATGTTGGCCTTTTCTGTCCCTTGTCCCCTGGACCTCTTGGGTGCTCATTGGTGCCCTGCTCTCAGCTATCTTAGTCATGAGCTCGTTACCGACAAGTTCTATCCACCAGCAACCTCAAGGGCCGGGAGAGGAAGCCACCCCCTTCCAAGCAGGGTGGCTAGGCATCTAACCTGGCGGACAGGGAGCTCTTTTGGGGGCAGCCTGGAAGCTTCCAAGCAGCCAGGAACCCCATGAGTTCTGGGGGGAGTGGGGCTGGTGGGCTGCCTCTTTCTCTGATCAGGGCCGCCGTGGCCTGCAGCTGCGTGTGTGTTGATAAGGAGACATGGGATCCGGGGGCAGGTGGAGCCACCTCCTGGGGTCAGGGATGGGAGGGGGGCGAGTCCTTAATTAACGCAGACCCCCAACCCCTCTCTGGAGCTCCCCTTAGCCAGGGGCACCTTATCTTCTCAGCTCACCCAGATCTGCCGCTTCAGTGATTAGAGGGGGCTTTTCTGGGGGCGGGAGATCGGAGTCGTGACTGGGAATGCCGGGCAAGCCGTTATTTTTAAAAGTGTGTTGCTGAAGAACTTAAACAGACAGAAGGTGGGTGTGTTTGGGAGGAGGGGAGGTGGGGAGGGTGAGGCCCGCTGCCAGGACCAGGCACCTCTCTCCCCGCCGAGGCAGAGGGAGGGGGCGCAGGGGCCTAGGCGCCATGCAAAAGGGCGACCCCAGAGCAGGGCCAGCTCCTCTGAGGGGGACATGCTGCAGGGGGGCCGGGTCCACTACTGGCGAGACCCCCACTATTGAGCCATTCCTTTACAATCTGCTGGGCCTCTTCTAGCTGCTCTTTTTTTTTTTTTTTTTTAATTTCTAGCTTTATTGAGATAGGATTGACAACGTGATATAAGGTGTGCAATGTAATGATTTTATACACATATATGTTGTGGGATGTTTCCCACAATCAGGTTAGCTAACACATCCTTCACCTCACATAATTACCTTTTCGTTGTTGTCCTGCCTCCTCTTTTATTATTTTATTTTATTTTTTTCGAGGAGGGGTGGGGCCGAGGGAGAGGGAGAGAGAGACTGAAGCAGGCTCCTCGCCCAGTGCAGAGTCCGACGTGGGGCTCGATCTCATGACCCTGAGATCATGACCTGAGCTGAAACCAAGAGCCAGACGCTTCACCGACTGAGCCACCCAGGCACCCCTCTTACCTCCTTTTTAAAAATGCTACAGGTCACCTCCTGGGAAAGCCCTGAACCCTTTGGCATGGCTGTGGATCCCAGGTCTCGGAGGTGGGGCAGCTGAGTGAGCAGGGAAGGGGTGTGCCTCTATGTTGCCAAGTTACCACCGGCAGAACTGATCCCAGGGACCCCTGGATTTGGGGCTGGCCTGTGTGCCCATGACATCGCAGTGGCCTCCAGCCTGGCTGCACGTTAGAATCACCTGGGAAGGCTTTGAAACACAGTGATGCCCAAGGCGTGGTCACTGAGGTTTTTTAATGGCTGTAGGAATCTAATATGTGGCGGGGGATTGCCAACCACTGGCAGGTGGGGGAGTCCAACCTGTTATCTTACTTCCGGTGGACTTCCTTTAAACCCCTCCTGATCACAGTTAGCCACATTTGTGATCACTGTTAATAATTAATTCATAAGTTTACCGTCTTAAATGTTTCTGGGATAAAACAAAGACTCCATCAATTAATTAATCTTCACCCTGCGCAGGACTTTCCAATCAATAACAAACTTTCTTATCTATGACCTCATTTGATTCTCAAAACAACCTGTAAAGGAGGTCTTGTTAAACCCATTTTGTAGATGAGAAAACTGAGGCCCAGAGAGGGCCAGGACCTCGCCCAGAGCCATAAGGGAGTCAGCACAGAGCCGGGTTGGGTCCTGGGTCTCCTGCCTCTACGGCCAGTGCTTGGTCTAGATCCAAGGCCAGTAGGCCCTCCTGCTGCCTGGGTATCTGTCCATCTAGCACCAGCTACTGCTCGGACCCAGGTCCAAGTGGCCCTTCCCCAAAGCCCAGCAGCAGGTGCCCTCTCCCAGGGCTGGGTTCCTCATGGGTCCCCACCCCCCTCTTGGCATCTCAGTTCAGCTGACTGACATGCAAATTAGTTTAATTATTTCTTCTTCTAAAATAAATTATATTTTGCAGTAGCTGCAATATGTTGTGTCAGGCAAAATTGCATTCAATATTTTTAAACTAATTGATGCAGCCTTGAGGAAGGCTGATTGACAGCCCAGAGCTGAGCAGGCCTGCAGCCTTAACCAGTTCCTAGATGAAAATTAAACGTGCTTCGGCCTGGGGCTCCCTCTCTGAGCTACCTCGCTAGGAATCCAGGAAGGTGGCAGGTGAAACCCTGGGGGCCTGGGGGCCGAGGAGGTGGGCTGTTCAGTGGGCCCCTGGACCAGGGGCGGGAGCACTGCTGTGCACCGTGGGCAGGTCTCCTACCTTCTCTGGGCCTCGGAGACCCTGACGTATAACGGCCAGGGGATCGGACTGGGCCATTTGGAGCTGAGGCTGCTGGATTTTGCTGATGATTAGGAATTGAGCGCCTCCTTTGTGCCAAGGACATAACAGTGAGCAAGACCTATACGGTCTCTCGGTCTTGAGGCAGGGACAGACAGTACTCCAGACTCTGATAAGAGCTAAGAGATAAAGGTTCAAGAGCAGGGTGGGTGCAGGGATGTTTTCCCTGGGGTAAGTGACCTTTAGGCTGAGATCCAACTAGGAAGGAATCAGGTGACGGGCATGCAAGGGAAAGAGTGCCCCAGGGAATGGGGACAGCATATGCAAACACCCGGGAGAAGAGGAAGAGGCTGTAGATGATGAGACTCTGGATCCCTTCCAAGGAAGACCCCAGCCCCTGGCAGGTACTCACCTGGTATCTCAACCAAACTAGGCTTGGAGGGCTGGGGGGGGGCCACTGGGAAGGGAAGAGGAAATGGGAGCTGGCCTGGTGACTCTGTTAAGGGCACTGCTAGGAACGTGCTCCTTCCCAGAAAGACATCAGCAAACACATGCGAGGCATGCGCTGTGGGCCAGGCTCTGTGCTGCCCCGTTTCCTCCTGTCAACCTTTGTGGGAGGTGGAGACTAGTATTATTGACATTTTACTGAGGAGGAAACCCGTTCAGAGAGGTAAGGAACTTGCCCAAGGTCTCGTAGGGAACAACTGATCAATCTGGGACTCGAACCCGGGTCTGGTTCCAGAGGGGGAGTTTCTAATCATCAGATGGTACTGCCTTTCTTGCCATCTTTAGCCGTCAGAGTCCCACTTGCCTCAGCGTCCTAAACGTCCTAACACATGTCTCTGCCTCCTCCTGGAAGGTCTCCCTGACTGCCTCAGTCCCCGGCCACCAAGAATATTAGCCCAAGTCCTGCATGCCCACATGCCCACATGCCCACATGCCCACATGCACATGATCTTCCAGCTAGCTCCCTGGCCTTGTCCCTCACCCCCCCTCTTTTTTTTTTTAAGATTTTATTTATTTATTTGACAGAGAGAGAGACAGTGAGAGAGGGAACACAAGCAGGGGGAGTGGGAAAGGGAGAAGCAGGCTTCCCGCGGAGCAGGGAGCCCGATGCGGGGCTCGATCCCAGGACCCTGGGATCATGACCTGAGCCGAAGGCAGTTGCTTAACCAACTGAGCCACCCACGCGCCCCGCTCACCCCTCTCTTGAGCTCTGCTCCAAGTTTGCTCCATTCTCACCTTCAGATCTTTGCCCAGATGCCTTCTCAGAGAGCCTCCCCTGATGACCTTCTTTAAATGTGTCCATTGCCATCCCACCAGACACCCCTTCCCTGCTTTCTCTCCATAGCACTTACCCAACACCCCCTATGTCTTTACTTACTTAACTCTTAACTTGCTCATCACTTGTCTCCCCGCTAGAAAGTAAGCATAATTTCTATTTTGTTTACTGCTATGTGCGTGGCACATAGTAGGTGCTTAATAAAGATTGTTGAATGAATGGGTTTCATTGCCTGTGCCATCCCTGACTATGCTGGGATACTGGGGAGGCCACAGGGAGAGACCAATACCTCCTTGGGTGGACTAATTCTGTAGGGGGTGCACCCCCTCCAGGGCCCCTCCATCTGGGCAAGAGTCAAGCTATGTGATGCTGTTCCTGCCTCTCTCTTTGGACTAAGGTTTTCTCATCAGTAAAACAAACGGAGAGAGAGAAAGAGAAGCCCAGAGAGAAGGAGGCAAGGGAGGTTGCAAGAGTGGGAGTGAGAAGTGGGGGGAGGAAGGAGGGACTGGTGGGGAAAGGAGAGGGGGAGGGAACAGGGGCAGGGGAGGGAGAGAGCTTGGGGGGCAGCTCAAAGGCACCTCCTTCTCACTCACTTGCAGTGGAGGGTGGGCAGCAGAGCGGACCCTCTTTTTCAGTCCCCCCAGCTCCTCCCCTTCCCGAGAGAATTAAATTGCATCCAGACACCAGGCTCTGATTAGAGCTGGCCAGCTGGGCAGGAAGATTTATCATCCCAATTACCCGCTGGCCAAGACAAGCTGGGTGAATAAGTGGGGGTGCTCCAGGGGAGGGGTGTCAGGGCTGCCAAAAGTGGACTCCTTGCAGACCCCTGCCCTGTCCTCACTCACCTTTAGTGGGAGCAGGAGGTTTGGGCACCCTTCTCTGTCTCTCTCAGGGCTTTGATTATCCCTTTGGCGTCCCAGGGGAGACCGGAGGCTTCGTTGTGCGGGGGGGGCGTTGTGTAGTCCTCCAAAGGGTAAAGGAGGACTTCAGGGTGAATCAGGGACTCTGGAATGGGGGTGGGGTGGGAGAAAGTTTTCCTTCCTAGGGCTGAGCTGGTCCTGATGTTCTGGGCTGTCCTCTGGAGACCCCATGGACACGACAGAATCTTTATTCCGGTCTGCCTCTGTTGGGTACTCAGGGACCACAGGATTCCGGGAGTTACCCAGTCCAAGAGGAGCCCAGGCCTGATTTACACCTCTGGTGATGGGGAGCTCAGTGCCTCCTGAAGCAGCCCCTTCCGTGTAGGACTGTGCCAAGCCTCTTCCCCAGATGGCACCACACTCAGCTTCCCTGCCCGTCCTAGCCCTGCCCTGACACCCCCAGCTCCTGTCTGAGCCTGAGGCTTCACCACAGCCTCCCATGTGCCCTCCTGCTCCAGGCCAGCCCCGTCCTGTTCACGAGTGAACACTGGGCCCGCACGTCTGACCATGTCACTCTGCTGCTCCAAGACCTGCCTTGGTTCCCTGTTGTCTCCAGGAGATGTCTGGCTCCTCAGAGGACACTGAAGGCCCTTCCTGCAGAGAACCAGTGAGGGTCTGCATGCTCACCTCACCTCGCCTGCTCCAGCCATCCCCTACCCCAGCCTCTGCCCCCGCCCCCGTCTCCCCGTTTCTCAGAATGGCCAGCGGCACGGCTGAGCTTCTGAGTCTTTCTGCCTCGAGCACCCAAACTCCCTTTCCTCAGCCTTTGAGACCCAATTCAGATGTCCCCTCCTTTGGGAAAGATTTTTGCCTCCTTCCCCTCTGGGTAGGCAAGTCCCTCCCTGCTCCTCCTGAGTGCCCACTGCCCCCTTCCGCTCCGTGTTGTCACTGGCTGTTGATGTGTCTCTCCCCCGCCTACCTGTGAGCTCCGAGGTCAGTGGCCGAGCCCTGCTTACCACCAGATCGCAGCACCCAGACCGGGATGGGCAGTGAGGAGAGGCCGCAGCACCCAGACCGGGATGGGCAGTGAGGAGAGGCCCTCTGAAAACACTAGCTGGGGGTGGACACGTGGGGAGCGGAGGGTGTCCTTGTGGCAACTGAGCACTCTGCATCTCACCCCACTGCAAGCTCTCACCCCCTCCCTATTGTCCTCCTAAGGAGCATTGGACTGGGAGTCATAAGGCCTCACTGCTGGACTTGGGCCAGTTGCTTCCCTTCCTTGGGCTTAGTCTCCCCAGCTGTGAAGTGAGGGTCGGGGTGGGGGCTGGAGTCCATCATCTCTGACATTCCTTCTTCCCTCAGATTCTTTTCTCTGGCTATGAATCACAAGTACCGTGTGTCAGGAACCATGCTAGTCATTTTACATACACAGATTCTAACGTACATGACATGAGATGCTTTATGTACAACATTCAGTATGATGTCTGGCACATCGTAAGCTTCAAACAAACAGAAGCTGCTATTATTATAAAGATATCGTAAATTATAATCTTTGGGGCATCTGGGTAGCTCAGTCGGTAAAGCGTCTGCTTTCAGCTCAGGTCATGATCCCAGGGCCCTGGGATCAGGCCCCATGTCGGGCTCCCTACTCAGTGGAGAGTCTGCTTCTCCCTCTCCCTCTGCTCGTGCTTGCTCTCTCTTGCTCGCTCTCTGTTTCTCAAATAAATAAATAAATAAATAAATAAATAAAAATCTTAAAAAAAATTATTATCTACAGCCATCTAACACAGTGCCATTTTACAGATGAGAAAAGTAAGGCAATGAAAGGGAGAGTGACCCGTCCAAGTGCAGAGAGCTGGGAACGGTGCAACTGACCCGTTTTCGCGCGTCACGCCACCCTACTTTCCTCACTGGGTGGGCCAGCGCCTTTACCAGTTCGTTCAGTAAATATTTACCCATGCCTACTAAGTGCCAGGCCTGGTATAAATAGCGCAGATGCAGACAAGACCCTGCCCTCGTGGAAGGTACAGCTTCCTGGGGAGAAGAGATTAACTAAATACACAAATACATACATAAATCATGACAAGCGCTCCGTGGTTTGTAGGAAAAACCGGGGTGCTGTAAGACGTACTTGGCCTAGGGTGACCCAAGGTGGGGAAGCGTCTCGCTAATCTGGTTAACTCTTTGCTGTTCCTGGTGGCTAGAGACCTGCCCCTCCCCCACTACAGACCAGCTTAGGGCCAGACGACCCTGGAGGAGGGGGGCCGGATGCGGCCCCTGGAACCCTCACCCCAGCACTGGCCTTCCAAGTCTGCACCCCCATCTCTTTGAAGACTGTCCCTTTACAACTGCCCTTTCCACCGAAGGATTCAGACACAAATTGTACTTCAAATTCAATATCGGTCATTAATATTTCATGATTACAAAACGTTAAAGATAATGTCAGTGGAAGGAGCGTTTGCATGGGCAGAATGGATGACTCAGAAGTTCGGGGAGAAGGGAGCCGGCATACTAAGTGGCTGGGGAGTCTTTGAGGTAATCCAGTATGACAGCAGGCGGCGGCTCCCGACCCAGCTCAGCCTTCTCCAAGGTGCTCGCCAAGCTCCGCCACTGTGTATAAATATTTCCCCTCTGATTCTTGTCACCTCGGGTTTGTTACGCCCGGAGCAGGCAGGGCCACCGTGACTCCACCAGCATCCTCTGTTTCTGAGGAAGCCAAATGGATGCTTCAGCAGGAGGCCATGGACAGGCAGACCCCCTGGCATTGAACTTGGGGCTTGGGCTGGCTGCTGGGAAGCAGGAGGTCTGGGGGTGGAGCCCTGACCCTGCGTGGATTTGCTCCATGACCTTGGAACCATCGCTGTTCCACCCTGAGCCTTTATTTCCTCTTCTGTAAAGTGGGGATAATAATTTTGCCCTTGTCTTGCAGAGATGGCAAGAAGCTGGAGTGGTGGATTATTTGTGACACTCCTGGATTCGTGCCTGGCACCAAAAAAACATGACTTGAGGGGCATCTGGGTGAGAGCAGGGCTTTGGAGTCAGACAGGCTGGGGCTGGAAATTTAGACAGATGACTTCACTTCTCATCCATAGGTTGGGGATAAGGGAAGAACCGACACCTCTTAGGTGGGAAGATTCAACGAGCGAGCGCACTACTGTAAAATGCCTTGTGCAGAGTCAGTGCTCGAAGTCAAGTGCCCAGAGTCGAGATCGATAGGTACCTCTAATTGAGCACTTATTAAGTACTAGGCAAGTTCTTTCCATGCATGATCCTATTGAATCCTCCCATTAGCTCTGTGAAGCGGGAGCCATTCGTTTTCTCATTGATTAATACCTGGTCAGGGTTGGGCAGGGGTTGTTGATTGCAGCTTAGGGGGGAGGGTCTCTAGCCCAGTGATCAGTCTCCTTCCAGAGCCTCATCTTCCCCATGGTCGGTTGCTAGGCATTGGTGGGTGGGAGAGAGGTGGGGCTCAGATTGCAGAGAGTACCCAGGAAAAGGAGCTCACGTGGCCTTGCTGCGGAGGGAACTAGGCAGACTTGCTCCAAATCCCAGCTCTGCCACCGCACATCCTTGGGCAAGTTTCCTCTCCCAGCCTCGATCTTCTCATCAGTAAAGTGGTGCTGATCGGTTACTGATCATGATTCAATAGAAGTCCACACTAGAAAGCCTCTAGCCCAGAATATGGATGAGGTAAACACTGTAAAATGTTTGTGGGAGAGTCCCCTCCACATTCTTTCTTCTGTGAAATGGCAGCATTATAGACTTTGTATACCACTCTAGCTGCTCTCTGCAAAGAGACCCACTGGGCAGAAGCACAATGCTTAACCCGAGTGGGACGTCAGGCAGGGTGGCGCAGCCGGACGCGTGCGGGGGAGATGTATCTGCAGGCAGGGAGAGGGGGCTCTCTGCCCAGCAGCCAGGCCAGTCTCCCCTGGCCGCCCAGGGAGCAGGCTCAGGGAGGGAAGAGGGGGAGCTCTCCTCCCCCCCAGTCCAGCCGCCACTTCCTCTCCAGCCACCTTTGTTACTTTCCTTTCATGAGGTGGAGGAGTGGATTCAAAGGCTCCCGAGTAGCAGGCACTGAGGTTTGAGCCAGCTTTGTATTTTCTTTTAAACTGAAGTTGAAAGAGACGGAGGGAACTTCAGCCTAGGGACTTCCTTGGCCCACCGGCCTGCAAAGGGGGAGGGCGCCAGCACCGGGAGAAGGAGGAAGGCTGGCAGGGGGCTCGCGGGGCCAGGAGGGACTTGGGCCCCCCCCCCACCAAGTGCGCGCAGGGGCAAGTTGGAATGTCGCCCACCCACGCACCGGAGGCTCAGAGGCTCTGAGTCTCTCTGTTGTCATGACTGCTTACTGGCAGCTCTGCAAGCTCCTGGACCTTGAGAGCCGATGGGGGTTGGGGTGGGGGGTGCTTGGAGATCAGGTCCAGGCAGCATTGCTCTGGTTTTGGAGGAGGCCTGGAGCTGCCCCCTCCCCTCTCCTGGGCCTCTGTGAACCCTGTGGTCTTAGCTCCTCACCTCTACGGCTTACTTATCTGGACCCCATGCATAGAGCTTCCCCTCTTCCTCTTGCCGCTCACCCGTGCCAGCTGCACCAAGCTGCCCGCGGTGTACGCGCGCACACACAAGCGCGCGCGCGCACACACACGCACGCTCTTCCGGGAAGCGGGGCCAAGCACCTTGAAGTAGTCCCGGACCCCCTCTCTATCTCTTATCTCCACGCCAGTCATTCCATCAGAAAATCCCGGGGTGCCATTTTCAGCCTGTCCCCCAAAGCTGACCACATCTCACCTCCTCCATGGCTGCCGCCCTGGGCCAGGCCACGGTCTTGTCTTCCTGCCACTGTCACATTTAAGTTCCCCCTTCACCCCCCAAAGGATCCATTCTCATGCAGCAGCCAGAGGTATCCAGTCCGGTAATGTCCCTCCTCAGCCCAAATGGCGCCCCTGTCCTGTGATTCCCGCCTTATTCAGAGCAAAGTCCAAAGAACTTACAAGGGCCGAACACTCTGCCCCTCGCCAACCACACTGGTTTCCTCGCTATTCCTCCAACATGCTGGGCAAACTAACACCTCAGGGCCTTTGCACTGGCTGTTCTCTCTGCTTCGAACACTCTTCCCCCGGACATGGGCATGACTTCCTCACTTTCCTAAGGTCTCTGTTGAAATGGCTCCTTCTGAGAGAGGCCTTCTTCTAAGAGGAACAACACCCTCTTCTTCCCAGTCCCCTTCCCCGGCTCTCTTCCTTCCCGGTTTCTCACTAGCCCTTCACATCATCCGGCATATGTACACCTGTTTGTTGACAGTCTAGCGCTCCCCCACAAAGACAGGAGCTTTTCTGTCTTGTTCAAGGCTGTATCCTCAGTCTCTAAAACAGGGCTTCGTATGTAGTGGGTGCTCAATAAATGCTGAGGAAGGAAGTCAGCTTCCAGACCAGCTCTCGCCTTTTGGCTTGGGATCCTTCCCAGGTCTTTGTTCCTCCGCATCAGTTTTTGCCTCCCGCAACCCGGCCATCTGTGCCCGGTTTCTTCCTCTTTGCCCCGCCTCAGCCCCCCCCCTCCCCCGGCCTTCGCCCCGCCCCGATATTCGCCCCGCCCCCCGGCTCACCCGCCTCCATGGCCAGCACCGTGATATTGTGCCAGCCGGCCGTCTCGCGGTCCAGCCCCTTGCCCGTCACAATGGCGCCCGTGTCTGCATCGATATCAAAGATCTGGTCTAAATCCGAGTCGCGGTCAATGGCGTACCTGAGGGAGGCAGGGTGGGGCTGATTGAAGGTGCCCTGGCGCCAGGTGGAGCCCGTGCCCAAGTCCACCAGCCTCCCCGCCGCCCAAAAGAGGCATCATCTGCCTGGGAGACATCAGGAGCAGAGAAACCCTTTCCAAGAGAGGAAGGGTGGAAAGGGATGTGGGTTTGCCTCTCTGCGGCACCGGTACCGGCTGTGTGACCACGGGCCACGCTCAACCTTTCTAAGCCTCGGTTTCCTCTGCTGGGTAATGGGGCTAATAATTTGCACCCCACAGTTGTGAGGCTGGAAGTGGGCAAAGTCCCTGGCACTCACTGCATATTCGATTATCTTTCCCTAAGAGCTGACCCTCGAATTGGGCTTGGGGAGGGGGCGGGGCTGGCATGGGTTGGGGGGCGGATGGGGGGAACAGAGATGCAACGAATCATTCAGAGAATGGCGGGCAGGAATAATTCAGAGAACGGCTAACGGCGCCCAACGCGTCGAACGGAGGAGCAGGCAGAGTGTGGCACGGGCACCCGCGGGGCGCGGGATCCAGGGCTTGGACATGTCCTGGGCGGGGAGGTGCGAGGGGTCATTCTGAGCAGGAGAAAGGGGGTCGGCGTGGAGGCCCCAGCCCGGCCACACGGCTGAGCGAAAGACGGCCGGCGGCCCTTCCCGGCCAGCGCAGCACGCGCGAGCTAATCTGCGGCTTTTCAGTTGCCGCGTGAAAAAGCCCTTTGTTCCGCCTTCTTCCCGGGCCTTTGTGCGGCGGCTCCAGGCCTGAAAGGCCCGTGTCCAACACATGTCTCGGGCGGCGGCCCAGAGAGGCCCCGCCAGCTCCGGCCGCCGCTTCCCAGCGCTGATAACGCGGGCGGGGGCGCCGCCAGGCTGCGCGGCCCACAAAGGCCTCGAACGCCAAGCAAGGGCGCATGCATTGTGCGGCGAGGACAAAGAAGCTTGGCGGGGCGGAGCTCAGCCTGAGCCACCCGGCCCCTCCCACAGGGAGGAAAGGGACCCTTTCCCCATCTCCTAGAGGAGGAAACTGAGGCCCAGGGAGGCGAGGGCGCCAGGAACGCCCGCTGCTGGAGGCGCAAAGCCCTGAAGCGACCCTATAGTGGGGCTTAGCTGCATTACAACGTCCCCGGGGCCTCAGTTTCCTCATCTGTTGAATGGGAATAATGACACCCAGTGGGACTGCCCGCATCTGAGAGTAATCAGAGCTGCGTTTGAATCCTAGGCTACTTACTTCACCTGTGTGACCTTGGACAAGTCACTGGACCTCCCTGGCCTCCGTTTGCTTATCTGGAAAAGGGGGTGTACTCCCCTGTACTCCCTCACACTGGTGTGAGTTAGAGGGGCTAATTCATGAGTCTGGGCATAGGCCTAGGTGACATCCCTTATTCTTTTCATAGTTACTGGGGTGGAGGCAAAGATGGTGAAAGCTACGGCCAACTTGTAAAAGGCTGTGTGTATGGGTATGGTGGGCATTACCGCCAGTTTCCTGAGCTCCCATCAACTCTCCTCCCTGTCCCTAAGCTGCTAAGCCCACATCCCCCTTGCCCCTGACCAACCTGGGGCCTCCTGACCTGGGCAAAAGTGTATGAGGGACTTCAGACCCAAGATGATACTTCCTTCCACTAGCACAGCACTTAGTAATTTGTAGCCTGCTTTTCCTTTAGCCATCCCTCCCTGCATTTCTTTATGCTTAGACATTAACTGAGTGCCTTCTCTGTTCTGCTCTGTGCTAGGTCCCGGGATAAAAGAGCAAATGAGACAGATGAAGTCCCTGCCTGGCACCCTGGGAAGCTGATGGGATCTTCCCTATTTTGCAGATGAAGACACTGAGGCTCAGAAAGGAAACCTGCCAAGCTTAGGACTGCCAAATATGGTTGAGCAGGTTGTATCCTGCACAAAGGTACCAACCAGCTGAAGGGCTGAAATGGGGTTAAAGTCTAACCAGTGTTCAGCTTGCCATCCTAGCTGAGGGAGGATCTTCTCAAAAGGGATCTTTTCTTATTTATCCAAAGATGCCCTGTGGGCTAGTGATGACGTGCTCAAAACTGCACAGGAGCTGTCGCAGAATTGGTATTTGTACCCAAATTTGGGACTCTCTACCCAGAGTTCTTTTATAGCTCATTGAACCACCCAAAGCTGCAAAGCATGGAGCCTCCGATCCTCCGCGTCCCCAGCCTGGGCCTCCCCGTCAGATGTTTGGGTCCAAAGGAGGTAGAACCAGGCTCCGAGTGTCAGCTCGGCTGGAAGGAACCTCCCCGATTCTCCTGGGAGACCAGAGTCCCGGAGAAGGCCAGGGCCTGATACAGCCTGGGTCTCCTGATCACTGGGTCGGGCCTGGGCATGAGGCAGGGCTTGTGGGAGGACGCCTGCCATCTTCTTGCTTCTCCTGCTCCTGCTTAGAACTCCCTCGTCTTTTCTCTCAGTTTTTCTCTTCTGTTCCCTCCTGGAGGGGAAGGGGCTGCTGAATCTAAGTGGAGGCAGCTGTTCCCAAGGCTGTGGGGTGGGCCGCAGGGACCTGCCATGAACCAGCAAAAGACTTGGGGCTACAGGTCAGTGTGGCTGGCTGAGCCCAGGTGGTTTTGTTCCAGCTCAGGAAGCCAGCCAGTGAGTGGGAGGGAGGGGCGGAGGGGCGCGGCGTGAAGCAAGGGGCGTGGCCTGGCAGACATGGGGGGCGGGAGAGGGGGAGCTTATGGACCTCGCGTGCAGGTGCATGAGTTGTGCGTCTGGTCGGTGTTGTGGGCGGAAAGTGTGTGTGTGTGTGTGTGTGTGTGTGTGTGTGTGTGTGTGTGTGTGTGTGTGTGTGTGTGTGTGTGACCTGAATATGTGAGTGGTGTGCATGTGTGTCTGTGTGTGTGTGATACTGCTTTGCTGTTGGAAACCCTAAAGCTCAAGAGGCAGCTGCTTAGCCCTGGGTGTGGATCCAAGTCCGCGATGCCCCTGATGAGTCACTTCAATCTTTGAACTTTAATTTTGAGCAAAATGGAGATGATAATCCTACCTTGCAAGTTGCTGGGAGGATTAAATGCCTAGCTGGGGGGATAAGGTGCCTAGCTGAGCTCCAGGAAAATTACTCCGTGAGAGAGGATGATTGTTATTCTAATTATTATTCAGAAACATCTAGTAAGGGGGACAGGCGAGTCCCCTCCAACCGGTGTGTGGCCTGTGTGCCCCGGGAGTGGGAGGCCCCATGTGCTGACAGCGGACCGTTGGAATATCTCCAGCAGGCTGAGAAGGGTGGGAGGCAGCCGTGGATCTAGAAGGTCCGGCTCCTCATTCAGTCAGCCAGGACCTGGACGGCAGGGAGGGGAACCGGAGCATGTGCGGGTGGAGGAGTGCAGACAGAGAGTGTGGGTAGGTGTCGGGTAGTGTGTGGTACTTGTGTGTGCATGTCTGTGCATGCGTGCAAGGGAGGACCCAGAATGATGGTCAGGAGCGTGGATCTGGTGCCCATCTGCCTGTTTGAAACCTAGCTGTGTGGCCTTGGGTAAATCACTTGATCTCTCTGTTCTTCAGTTTCCTCCTCTTGAAAATGGAGATAATAACAATGCCTACCTTACTGAGCAGCTCCGAGGGTTGGACAAGTAGCTACCCATGGAACACTTCTAGCAGTGCTGGGCGCCTGCCACATGACCTGTGGATTTGCTCTGACGTTTTTTGCCAGCAAGACTTCGTGCCAGGCCTGCAGAAGGCCTTTACGTGCATGAGCTCCTCCCATCTTCCCAGGCACTGTTATCACCCCCCATTTCACAGATGAGGAGACTGGGCTAAGAGAAGCCAAGTGCCTTGCCCTGGGTCAAAAGGGCTGGTTAGTGGACACCCAGGTCTGTGCAGGGCCTTGTCTAAGGCCTTGTCTCAATCCATAGGGCACCCTCCTGAGGGCCGGCCAGGCACACCTGCAGACACTTGCACACACTCCAATGGCACAAAGGGCTGCCGTTGTCAAGGTTAGGATGGGGGATGTGGGGAGGGTCCTGCTTCTTGGCCTGGGCGTGCACTATGTGGGTTTTGTCCGCATAAATATGTGCATACAGTGCACGCACAGGCATGAGAGATATGGAAGGCAACAGGTTCCTGTGTGTGCAGCCTTCCCAGGCCTCCCTTGTGGGGGCTCATGTACACATGTGCGCAGCAGGCTGAATGAGGCAGCCCCCACCCGAGCGACTAGAGGTAGAGTCTCTTCAGATGCAGAAGGGGCTCCCCTTCCCCCCACCAGGGATTCCTCTCTGCTCACTCCACCCCATCTCCGATTCTTTCTACATACCTGCCCCCCACCCCAGCTTAAGACACACACTCAAAGCCCAAACATGATGCCTGGGAATTTGTATGTGATTAATACAGGTTGCAGATTAAAGGGTAGAAATGGGTGTCCAGGCCACAAAGGAAAATGTTTAATGTTCATTTCCTGAGGGCCTACTAGGTGCCAAACAAGCCTCCCTCCAACCCTGGGAGCACCGAGCACAGAACCTAGTGAACACAGTAGACATTTAATACCTAATTTTTGAATAAATGAATGAGGCAGGTACTATCATGATGCCCATTATAGAGATGGGAAAACTGAGGCTTGCAGTAGGTCCAGTGATCGTCCCATGATCGTCTACAACTGAGCTGAGATTCCGACCCAAGTCTTCTTTGATTCCAGAGCCCATGTACTTTCTGCTGCACCCCACTGTGGAGTGCTGGGAGGAAATGAGGTGTTTGCTCCCACTGGTCCAGTGTGGGCTTTGCTGGTTTTGATGTTCGAAGAAGACTCACCAGGGTGTAGGGCTATGCTGGGCTGATCAAGAGCCTGACTATCTGCAAGGCTGCCTAACCCAGAGATGGGCCCCTCTGAGCACTCTTTTCTCTCCCTCCAAAGCTTCCAAGGCTCCCCATCGCCTAAGCATGGAGTCCTGCTTCTCCACCTGACATTCAAGGTCCTTCCCAGCCTGGCCCAAGTGCCCCTCTGTACTCCTCTCTGCCCACCTTGACATGAGCTCATCCAGCTGATCACCCTGCTGTTGAACTTAACCTGCTGAATCCACGGCTATGTTCCTGCTTCCCGGCCCTTACCATCACTCCAACCTGGAGCATCCTCTCCCTGTTCCAACCTCACCTCTTCAGCCTCGCTTGGGGGCCATATGCGGAAGTCTGTGCTCATTCCCCTTGGTGGTGCATCGAGTACTCACCCCTCCATGGAGTTCTGTAGTCCTCAAGCCCCGGTCTCAGCCCAAGACCACTCGACTTAGATCTGTCACTAGATGCCTTCACATGGGGGCCTAGCCTTCCTGTCAGCCTATGTCTGATTCATCTCTGTGCCTTATGCACAGGGGAGGACACCTAACCACAGGGAGAGTAAGAAGCTGGGGTAAAATAACAGGAGGCTGAATTCAGGAAGCAGACAATCATGGGTTAAATCATTCCTCTCCCCTTCAAGCTGAATGACACTGGGAGAGTCACTTCTCCTTTCTGACCTTCAGTTCCTTCATCTGTAAACTGCTATGATACCTCCTGAGGGGAAAATGCAACAACTCCCCAGTGTAGGAACTCAGAAAACCACCCTGCATATCTGCACCGCTGTATTTCCCAGGTGCCTAGTGTGCCTAGATTTTACCGATAAAATCTCCCAGGATACCACTTAATATCTTCAACTCCAGGAACACACCAAGCTCCTCTGCCCCAGGACCTTTGCAGTTGCTGTTCCCACTACCTGGAATGCTCTTCCTCACATCTTTGCACGTTGGCTCTCACTTTATCATTCTGATCTCAGCTCATCTGTCAACTCCTGGACTACTCAATCCATAGTAGCCCCTGTTGCCCTATCTTATTACCCTGTTTAACTCCTTCGTAGCTCTTATCAGCAATTATTTCACAACTTGTGTCAACAAATGTTTTACGACTCGATGACTGTCTCTCCCCAGGTGAAGGCAAACTCTCTGTGGGCAGGGATGAGGTCTTATTACCACTGTTTCCCCCTTGACTCAATGTGTAGGCGCTGACTGAGCCCATGACCCTGCAAACCCAGGAGCTGAGGATGCAAGCTGGGCTCTGGGCAGCACATGTGCCCCATGAGGAGCCCTTCTGTCTCTCAGTGGCCCCTCACTGGCCTCCTATTTCCGCGTCTGTCCCCTGCAGAGAGGGTGCTCATCCCCAGCTCTGCCCTTGGCTGAGTCATCTGCCTGTCCCCGGGCCTGGCTCCCAGAGGACGGACGAGGAGGAGGAGTTGGGTAAATGTTTGTGGTGTTAAATTGGACCTGTCGCAAGCTCCTCACTGCCTCCACATCTGAGGAGCCCCAGGGAAGGGGCCAGCAAAGAGAGATGAAAGAAGGTGAGAAGCTGGTTTCAAAGTTGGCCCTTTCAGTGCAGATAAAAGCTGGAGGGAAGGGAAGCCAACAGGGGGAGCAGGGAGAAGGCTGAGAGCGGGTGTGAGCGTGACAGTGCAGGGGAGGGGAGCAGGCAGGCAGGAGCACTAACCTGGGAGGTGAGGACTCAGCTCCTACTCTTGGCTCTCAACTACCCGGGGGAGCCCAGGAACGCCTCCTTCCCTCCCTGGGCCTTGGTTTCCTCACACACATGGGTGATAATCCCTTCCTGGAGAGAGAGAGCTCTGTGGCCCAGCCAGAGGCTAAGGGGGCTGCTGACAGGCTGTCCCGACAGCCTGAGTGGAAGGGCGGCAGAGGAGCTCAGAGGCAGCAGGATGCTTTGGGCAGTGAGGAGGGCAGAGGCAACCCCGGGTCCTCTGGCCCTCTGGCCTGAGTCTGAGCTCCTCAGCTTGCCCTGAGGCCTGCCAGACTTCACTTTTGCTGCCTCATCTCCCTCAGTCCACTGTAGCCATCATGGTCTGTTCTTCTCCAGGCACAGCTACCTCGGCCTCCATATGCCTGCACAGGCTGTTCCTCTGCCTGGAATGCCCTTCACCTCGTATGTACACCTGACCATACCCAGGTACCAGCTCAGCTCATTTCCTGCCTCCTCCAGGAAGTCTTTTAAGACCCCTGAGGGTATTTCCCAGTCTGAGAGCCTTTAGGCAGTTAGGCAGGGAGGCATCTCTCTGTCGTCACCCAGGGCTGCCATGTAAGATTGCACATGCTGTGCACTGTACAACTCAGAGAACCATTCACATAGATGATGAAGGAAACGTTACCCATCTGGAACAATGTAATGCATAGGTCCTCAAATTAACTTCCCTTCTCCCTCTCTTCAATGCTCAGCACAGATCCTGGCACATAGTTGGTTCTGGGATTACTTACTGATTATGTCCAGGGGTTTCAGGGAGGAAGCAGGGAGCTCAGGAATCTCCTTCCCTTCTGTCCAACAATGGCCCTTCCCCCCAGCCCTGACCTCCTCTGGATCATTTCTGCTACAACCTTTCTTCCCGTCTCTTCTGCCTGACCTTCTTCCAATTTGGGCCACAGTCAGGGACTTCGCAAACCCTTCCAGAAACATCAACAGAGCTGCAGCATCCCCTCCCCTCCACCCACCTGCCTCCCCCCGCCCCCACTCACCCCTCTCTCTCCCTGTGTCTATTTCCCTTTCTTTCCCTTTCTGGCTTTCTCAGCAGATCTCCTCTGTTTCTACATGGTCAGGTAGGTCCTCTGCCTCTTTTAGTTCCTCCCGTGGTCCTCCCACTGGCTCCCCCTCTCTCCGACCTCCTCCTCTCACTGTGAGGCTCTCCCCAGGCCCCTGAGCCTCTCTCTCTTCTCAGTTTTTCTCTTTTATGTTTCATTCACTCATCAGGGCAGTCAGCGAGTGTCCACCGAGTGCAGGGCATCAGGTAAAGTGGTGAACACACAGAACTCCCTGCTCTCACGGGGCTTATCTGGTAGCGGGAGAGACAGACGATGGAGTCAGAAAACTAGGTGACGTGTTAGATGGTGAAGGCTACTGAGGACAGAGTAACACGAGGAGAGGGGATGTGAAGTGTTGGGGCTGGGGGTTGGGGTGGGGATGAAATTTTAGAAAGAGTGGTCAGGGAAGGCCTCACTGAGAAGGTGACTCTTGAGCAAAGACCTGGAGGAAGCCAGCGGACCAATCGTGGGGATATTAAGCGGGTAACATTCTAGGCAGAGGGATCAGCAGTTGCAAGGGCCCTGAGGTGGAGTGAGCTTGGTGTATCCGTGGAGCAGTGAGGAGGCCAGTGTGGCTGAGCCCCCTGAACTAGGAAGGAGGACCTCGGGAGGAATGGTCTGAGAGGCTACAGTGAGGCCAGATCTCATGGGTCTGGGGGGCATTGTGAGAGCTTGGTCTTTTGTTCTGAGCCAGATGGGTGCCTTTCGGGGGCTCTGAGCAGAGGAGGGCCAAGTTCTGCTTTCCCTTTGGACAGGATCAGTCTGGCCCCAGGCCAGTTCTAGATTAAAGAGGGGCAGGGCAGAAGCAGGGAGACCAGTTGGGGGGAGGGGGGAGTGCCGGAATCCGGATCCAGGTCCGGGTAAGAGAAAATGGTGGCCCGGACCAGGGGGTAGCAGGTGGGTAGCAGCACAGGTGGAGAAGGTGGTGGGATTCCGGATTTGCTGAGGGACTGGAGGGAGGTGCGAGACAGAGACAGGAGGCAGGGTGTCTCCAACATTTTTGATCTCAACAACTGGAAGGTTGGGGTCCTTGTTTTTGGTGGAGGGACCTGGAGCTCAGTTCCGAACGTGGTGAGTTCTGGGTGCCTAGGGGAGCCAAGGGGAGCTGCTGAGACGGCAGGGTAGGCAAGAGAGTGGACTCGGGGGTCATAGGCATGTGGATGGACAGACCGAGGACACCGAGGGAGCCCCCGCGGACAGAGAGGACCGGGGCCGAGCCCTGTTCACTCTGCCGTGTCTGTCAAACCTGGGTCTCCCTCCTTGTCCTGAGTCCCCTGACTCCCTGTGACCACTCTCACATCTGTCTCCCTTGTCTCTGAGCTGCATCTCTGTGTCCATACCCCCCTTCTCCGCCCCCCGCCCCTCCCCCTCTGCCCGAGGTCTGTCCGCGGGGCCGTGGCGGGAGAGCAGGCAGCAGGCGTGGCCCCGGGCGGGGGTCTCACCGGACGGGCCGGTTGGCGGCGTCGGGGTCCCGCGCCGTCACCACGCCGACCAGGGAGCCCACCTGCGCGTCCTCCTGCACCTCCAGGAGGCCGGAGGGCGGCCGGAACTCTGGGGGCTCGTCCACGTCGGTCACGGCCACGCGCACGATCGCCTGGTCGCGGAACGTGCCCAGGTCAGCGAAGCGGGGGTCCACGAACTTGTTGAGGGCCTCCAGGACCACAGTGTGCACGGGCTGGGACTCGAAGTCCAGGCGCTGCGGAGAGGGAGCAGAGGGCAGGTGAGTGGGCACGGAAAGGGGACGTCGGGGAGGAGGGCCCAGAGAGGGCAGGGCGGTCCCAGGGTCCCGATGACTCTGCAGGGGCGTGGGGAGTTGTGGGCTGCACCAGGGAACTGGCCGTTGGGAGACCCCCGATCAACCCTCCCCGGTTGCAGGTGGACGAAGCGAGACTGCGGGGGACAGTCTGGCCAAGGGACACAGCCCATCAGGGCTAAAGGCTGCTGACATCTGACTTCCCGCACCCACCCCCAGCACAGTAGGTTGGGCCATTTCATGCATTTATTTATTTACTTACTTAAAAAAGATTTTATTTATTTGAGAGAGAGAATGAGTAAAAGAGAGAAAGAGTGAGGGGGGAGGGTCAGAGGGAGAAGCAGACTCCCCGCTGAGCAGGGAGCCGGACTCGATCCCGGGACTCCAGATCATGACCTGAGCCCAAGGCAGTAGCTTAACCACCTGAGCCACCCAGGCGCCCGATTTCATTCATTTAGTAATTCACGGAGCACTTACTGTGTACCAGTGCCTTACCCATCTAATTTTACGACATCCTTAAGAGGCCTGTACTGTGATTATCTCCTTTTACACAAGAGGAAATCGAGGCCCAAGGTCACTTAGCAGTTAGGCACTGGCAGAGGCAGGATTCAGACCCAGGCAGTGCTGCTCCCAAGTCCTGGTCCTTAACCCCACGACAGGAAAGCGCACTGGATTTGCTGCTGACTCGCTGTGTGTCTGTGGGCAATCTATTTAACCTCTCTGAGCCTCTCTGAGCCTCAGTTGTGAGGGTCTCCTTAAGACATTTCCCAGGTCCCTAGGCGGCAGCAACTAATGTGAGTTGAGCCTTATAAGCCAGGCTGCCTTACAGCTTTCCTTGGAAATCTGGCTAAACCCGTGCTGAGCCTTGCTTCTCATCAGGGAGTGCTAATGGGTGACCTTCTGATGAATGAGCTCCATGGCCATGTGTTGGCTCTGGCCTTCTAAAGACAACGCCTTATAGCAAAGGGAAATAGTGGTGGGGTTTGGGCGCCTCCGACGTGTCGGGGGAGCTATTTGGGTGGCAAGGGACCTTCCTAGAGACCTGCCCTGTGCGTAGAGACCCCCCCTTTTCTTTCAGAACCTCCTGCCCCCACCTTCTCCAGCAGTAAACACGGCCACCTCCTTCCTCTGTCCTGTTGCCTGGGAAATCAGGATGCAGGGAGGCAGGCCGGAGCCGGGCCTATGAGTGAGCGATGGGCTCTGGAGCCAGGTCATCAATCAGGCGTGGGCTCTGTGCCCCGAGACACCTCAGGCGCCACTGCTGGAGCAGGTGGGGGGGGGCGCTGAGACGGAGGAGGGGGTTAGGGGCAGCCTGCAGGTAAGAGCAAATGCAGAGGCTGGGCTTAGGGCCACTTAGGGCCACTCTGCTGCTCTGTGATGCTGGACCCCATCTGTGAAGTGGGCTCATCTTCCAGAGGATAAATGGAACTCCGAAGACTGAAAGCCATATAATGCTTAAAAGGGTGGATTCTGGAGCCAGACTGCCTGGGCTCATAGCCCTAGTCTGCTCTGCAAGATGCATGATCTTGGATGTGAATTGTTGCATTGCCACAGCCTCAGTTTCTCTTCCATAAAATGGGCCATAATAGTACCTCAGAGGGTTGTCGTAGGGATTGATTAATACATGAAAAGCAGTTGAAGGGTGCCTGGCACATAGTATACATTTATTATAAGTAATAGCTACTATATTTTAATCTTCTGGGGAGTAGCTGAAAAAACTGGGAGTCTTCTCTCTTTTCAAACCCTCCCGGCCAGGTAGAGACCAGTCATTATGTGCTTATTGAGTGAATGAAGGGCTGTAGAGTGCAAATGTTTCTGTGGGTGGCAGAAGGCAAGGCCCAGGCTGATGGGAGCAGATTTAGGAGACAGATTCTGGCTGAATGGGAGGAGAAATAGCTGGACAATGGCAGGGAGTGAGCTTCCCAACCTGGAGGTGTACAAAGGCCTACCATCATTCTCAGGCCAGCACAGAGGATTAACCTCTTGTGGGAGGGAGAGCAGGGCTGGGGCGATGGTCTCAAAGGCCTGAGTAGCCCTGAGTTGCCAAGCCCACAACCAAGTTCTAGAAGATGGATTTGTGCTTTTCATTTGACCTCCATCCCCTTCCTAGGGACCCCTGAATTTGTTCTTTTAGCTTCTGGTTCCTGGGCTAGTCAGTAGGGGAGGAGGGCTGTTAGACTCAGGAAGGAAAGAGCTTGGAGGCACCAGACCTGGGTTCAAATCCTGACTCTGCCCCTTACAGGTGTGATCTTGGGCGAGCCCTTTTCTTTTTCTGTGCCGCTGTTTTCTCACTTGTAAAAATGGGCTTAACAATGGATGTCTCTTCAGAGGGAAGCATGAGGACTAAAAGAAACGATGAGCGTGAAGGGCATGGACTCAAAGGAGCACAGCACGGTGATTCTGAGCATGGATCCAAATCTGGTTTGAATCTGGGCTCTCACAGCCAGCTGTGCGGCTTATCTTCTTTGTGCCTCATTTTCTCCTTTGTAAAATGGGACTGATACCACCGCTGTTTCCCCCAGGTGGGTCCTGGGTCCCCAGAGAGACCCAATCCCTGGAGTGGAGTGGGGGGGGCCACATGGCTGCTCTGAGGCCACCGCCCCCCATCCCGCCACCCTGGGTCTGCCCCCCCCCCCCCAAGCAGCACCTTCTGCACTACAATGATGGCCTCCTGAGTGTCGCTGTCCGTGGTGACCTTGAACACATGGCCGCTGCTGCCGCTCTCCTCCTTGAGGTGGTAAGTCATATCTGTGTTCTCGCCCACGTCTGAGTCCTCAGCCCTCACTCGTCCCACAGCCGTGCCGATGGGGGCCGACTCCTGAATGCTGAACTGGTACATTTCTGTAGGGGAGACGGCTGTGAACAGAGATGGGGGGCAGCCCCTACCCCAACTCCCACCAGCTTCAGGGGAGAGAAGAAGGGGGCCCAGATGGGCTCCCGGGAGGGCAGTGTTTGCAAGGGTCTCCCGAGCGGGCAGTGCAAAGAGGAGGGTCCTAATTCTGACCCTGGGTTGATTTGCTGACTGATAGGAAAAGTGCCTGCAGTGTCTGGGGCTTCAGTTTCTCCTTCTGCCCATGAGGGGCGCAGAGGATCCCACTGATCAAGGCTCAGGCTCTGGAGTCAGTCCTGGCTGTGTAATTCTGATTCTTGGTTTCCTCATCTGTAGAATGGAAGTAGTGCCTTCCTAATGGCACTGTCACAATCCCTGTTAACTTAGACGAGGAGGCACGGAAAGCGCTTAGTACAGTGCCTAGCTTATGGCAGCTCTTCAATAAATGGAACAAATTATGGTAAAAGAGGGGGGCTTCATGCCCATTTCCTGTTGCTGTTGATGTTAATGACATGGATTCCTTCATTCCCATGTATTTATTAAGCACCTATGATGTCCCAGATGCAGTTTGGGGACTGGGGTTATAGCAACAAGCAGAGCAGACCCAAATCCCAGTTCTCACAGTGCTTTCCTCTCAACAGGCAGAGAAAGACACAAACAATCACATCAGGAAAACATGTGGTATATCAAATGGTGATAGGTGCTTTGGAGAAAAATAAAGTAAGGAAAGGGGCACGGGGAATGCCGATGAGGGTGTGTGTGGAGTTTTAAATAGGGTAATCAAGAAAGGCCTCACTAGGAAGATGACATTTCTGCAAAAGTCTGAGGGAGGTGAGGGAGTAAGCCAAGCAGATTTGGGGGAAAGAGCATTCCAGACAGAGGGAACAGCAGGTGCAAAGGCCCTGACGCGGGTGCAATGCCCAGTATGTTTGAAGAATGGCAAGATGGCCTTTGTGGCCAGAGGGGAGAAGCAGAGCAGAAACGTGAGGGAATGAGGTCAGATGGGACACAAACGGTACCCTGCTCTCCTCCCAGAGTTGAGGTCAAGATGAGGGTGATTTGCTAAATGAGGGGCCAGTGCAGGTGAAGTAGGGCCTGTGGAGCTGAGGATGTGCCTCTTGGAGTCCCCAAGGTCTGGATACCCCTTGTGTGGAGCGGTGGCGTCTGAATCATTCTCACATGGCAGCCAGAGGGGCTGTTTCTAAAACACGCTGGCTGTGCCACTCGCCCGCTGGAATCCCTTCCGTAGCTCCCGGCTGCCCTGTGATGGAGCCCTACAGCCCTTTGGCCTGCCCTATAGGATGGTCATTGCCTGGCCACTGCCGACTTCTGCAGCCTCAGCCTCCCTCTCCCTGACCCCGGCTTCAGCCTGCCTGAGGTTCTTATAATTCCTCATCTCTAGGCATCCCCTCTCTTTATTCTCCTTTCTGCTGTGCCCTCCCCAATTCCTACAGTCTCACAGAATGTTCCCTCCTCCAGGGAGCCTCTTCAGACTGACCTCCAGGCTCTGGTCTTGTGCCCCAGGGCCACCAAGCTTATCCCATTGTAAGGTTTCCTGCCTTTCCCTATCAGTTTCTGCTTCTTCTCTCCCTGCTCTCTCCTCTCTCCTCTGCCCAGAGTGTGAGCTCCTGGAAGGCAGGAACCACATCTCTTATTCATCAGGCATTCTCCGAGCCTGGCAGAACACCAGACTGTCGCATAAATGAAATGTGTGAGTGACTAGGGAGTGAATGAATGAAAAGGAGCATGGGTCTACACTCACTGGGTTAACACAAATTAAAGAGTCTGACAATAGCAAGTGTTGGGGAGGCGGAGCTACAATGGACACGTGCATTTTTTTCATGGGGGGAACAGTTTGGCTTTGTTTAGTAAAGCTGAAGATAAGTATATCCCATGAGCCAGCTATTCTGTTCCAGTGTGTAGATACACCAGAGAAATGCGTGCAAACCGGTACTTGGAGATGTTCCACAAGGTGCAACAATGTTCAGAGCAGTGTCCTTCATCATAGCCTCAAACTGGGAACAAACCAAACGTCCATCAACATAGAAGAGATAAATGATGGGACACTGTGCAGCAACGAAAATGAATACATGTGATTTCATAAACATAATTTTAAGAGAGAAAAAAAAGCAAGACACAAAGAGGTTATATGATATGATTCTGCTCATCTAAGGTTAAAAAACCAGGGGAAATTAAACTATAGTGTTAGGTGATGCATATGTAGGTAAACTGACTCTAAAGCAAGGAGGCAGCCATCAAAATAGCGGATCATGGTTATCTCTGGAAGTGGGGGTGCGGGGGGCAGCTAGCTTCAGGAAAGACACCTGGAGGCTTCTGGGGTCCAGGAGTGTGGTCTCTAGGAGGGTTTGCTTTATAATTAGTTGCCAAACTGGACATTTCTATTTAAACCCTTCCGTTTGTGTGCATATTTCACAATAAAGAAATGTTCAAAATAAAGAGGGGATGAATCAGTGAACGAATAAACAAGAGTCTTCCTGGGGCCCGGGGTCCCTCTTCTCTGCTCTGCCCCACTGTTCCCTGCTCAGAACTGGCACAGAGCCTGGCACAACGGGGCAGAAGCCCGGGTGGCCCCCACCGCTCCACAAGGCGCCTCAAAGCTCCCCCATCCATGTCGGGGGGCGGGGGGGGCCCTGGCTACTGTGCCCGGCTTCCTGGCGACGCGAAGCCAGCTGACGGCTCTGCCCACCCCGCTCGGAGTCCGGGCTGAGGCACTAGGCCCCGATGACGGTGCGCTCTCAGCTAAGGGATTGGATTCCCTTATCTCGCGGGGGTCAGTCCCCTGTGGCGGGCCTAATGTGAGAGCAGCAGACCTCAAGTAATGACTCCCCGATAGGGATCAGCCCGGCTCCCTGCAGCATTTAGTCTCTGCCAGCTTCGGCGGCTTCCCCAGCGCATCTCTGGGCCCAAGGCTGGCTGAGGGGCTGGCTGAGGGGGAGGTGGGGGACTTGGCCAGAGAACACCCCCCCCCCGTCCCCTGTTGCGCCTGGAGAGGCAGAGAGTGGAAAGACCTAATTCAGAAGCGCGGCATCCTGCCCTCCAGGCTCATTGTGGGGACAGACCTGTCACTCCAGCCCCCCTCCCCGGCCCTTCCCTTTGCAAGCTTGGGTCAGTGGCAGATCACATGGAATAAGGAAGAGTAGGGGTGTGTGCGGGGGCCAGTGAGGGACTGGAGTAGGTGGACAGATGGGGGCTCCTCCGCGGCAGGAAGCAAGGTGAGGGGTAGGAAGGTAACCATGTTACTTGGCTGGTGGGCAATCAGACAACTTTGAGGATTTCCTCAGCAGGAAGCATGATTGGAGGGGCACTGGGGGGAAATAGGTGCCTTGGATGGATAGACAGACAGATTCAAGCTCCTCTTTTGGTGGAAGCCTAAAGGGAAGCATGAGCTCGGTGGGCGGCTGGAAGGATGAACGAACACCCACAGTACCTGCCATGGAAGCCTGATGGGAGGGGTGCTGGGGGTCTACCAGGTGGATGCAGATGCATGCGGCCATCACCCTCTAGGAAGGCCTCACTTACTCTGCGGGAAACGGGGTGGGTTGTCATTGACATCGGTGACCACGATGGTGACGGTGGTGGAGCCGGAGAGGCCACCCAGCTGGCCTGCCATGTCTGTGGCCTGGATCACCACCTCGTAACGCTCCTGGCTCTCGCGGTCGAGGTCGGGCACGGCCGTCCGGATCACGCCTGCGGGTGAGTGAGAGTGAAGCCAGGGATGCCCTCGCCGAAGCTGCGAGCTGATAGAGACCCCTCCACAGGCAGAAGCAGGGCGCAGGCAAGTTCATGAGGGGAACATGAAGACACGGGTGTGGGGACAGTGCGGGTGCAGGCTCAGCGGCCACCACACATGCTCACGCACACTCACCCACGTGCTCATGGATAACGCACACTTACACCTGCTCAGATCCACTCTTTCATCCCTCTGTCAGTGGCCCTCAGCAGAGTCAGGCATGGAACAGCAGCTTGCTGAGTGCTAATGTGGTGAACTGGACTCACACCCACACCCACACGTGTGCACACTCGCAGCTATGAACGTACACTCTTATTTTCACACGCCCCTCTCCATGATGGAGTCGGCCCCCAGCCCCTGAGGTCCCTGTGCCCTGGCCCAGCCCTAGATTCTCCATCCAGGCACCAGCTAATCACTGATCGGACAGCCCTCGAGCTGTTGATGCAAGAGGGGCAGGGGCCGCAGGAACGGGGGTGACCACAAATTAATTCTGCCGAGCAGAAGACTGAGCTTCTTGTCTCCCTGCCAGTGGGAGACCAAGGTGGAGGGGAGAGTCGATGAGGCATTCACAGCCTCCCCCGCCACTCGCTCCAACCTGCCGAGTACCAGGTGGTGACAGGTGGTGCCCGGGGCCTGCACGCCAGGTGGAGTCATGCACCAGCAGCCCCATGATGTGCCCCATAAAACCCAATCTCCGACTCCTGATGTCCCCAAACAGCCCCCAGACTCCAATAAAAGTGCAAGAACGAGGGGAGAGGCTGCAGTGTGTGCGTGTATGTGTGTATTTGTATGTGTAGCTGGGGGAGCCGGAGGTAGGGCATCTAGGAAGTGGCCCTGCTTTTGTGGGATCACAGGGAGATACAGAAAATGTGTAGTCTATCTAATCAAGAGTCGTACAGACTCTCCATCGGTGGCCTCCGAGACCCCTCCCTGGGCTCCCTGCTGACCCCTCCTTTACGGAGAGTGGTCCTCCCAAGGATGGAGGAGTCTTGGAAGCACATGAAATTGGGATAAATCCCAGATCTGCCATTTTTTTGATCATGTGATCTTGAGCAAATCCCTTCCTCTGAACCTGTTTCCTTATCTGGACAATGGGACAACTGCATACAGAGCAGGAATTACCAACCTTGGCACTACTGATGTTTGGGGCGGGATGACGCTACCCACCGGCTGCCAGTAGCAGTGCGCTCCCCACCGACCCCAGTTCTGGTCAGAACAGGCCCTCCTTGACCTGCCCCAACACTGGGACTGTGAGCGGGGCGCCCTTCTGGCGATGAGGCTAGGGCCCAGGCCTCCATTGGTCTGTCAGCTGAGGCTTTGCAGCCCTGGAGAGGGAACAGAGAGCAAGGGAGACCTAAAGGGCTGGGACAGAGAGAAGGAGAGAGGTAAGTGGTCAAGCCAGAGGGAAATGCGCACTCAGGAGGGACAGTGAGACAGAGGAACAGAGCGCTGGAAACCTGGAGACAGATGAACAGGGAAAGAACAGAGGGGAGAAAGGAAGGCAGAGAACAATAGAGACTGAGTGAACTGCCCTTCTCGAAGACAGCAGGGAGGCCCAGGGTCGGGAAGCGGGGAAGAAAGATGGTGCAGGGAGGACGGGAGAGGGCAGACAGACAGACTGACGGTGGAGTGGCCAACCAGGCCAGAGACAAGGGCTCCCTGAGTGAACCAGTCGGAAGGGCAGGGAAGGGAGCCGACCAGTGGAGCCCGTACCGCGTGCTAAGCCGTGTGCACGCGCTTTGCACCCAGGACCTCACGGAATGCAGAGGTGGTGCTGGGATTTGCGGCCACGGTGCATCTGTGAGCCTGTGCACCAAAAACTCCTGCGTGGGGCTTAGAGCAGGGCTCTGGATGAGGTCTACCCCTGCGGGTGAGGAGCCCTGCTCATGTGACTGCCTCCTTGCCGTCCTTGCCACTTCTAGCTCCAGAGGAAGTAGGGATACTAACCTCTTTTCACTTGGCAACTGGTCATGAAGCCTTCAAGGCGATCAGGTGCCATCTCTGGGAGACCAGGAGGTGGGCACCCAGAGGCCATGCTGCCTCCGGACCTGGCCCTGGGCTCACACCCAGTGACAGGCTGGGATGCCTGCTCCCAATAAAGCACACCTGCTGCTAGGCACACTCTTGGGTCACCCCCTTGGACACCGACCCTGGCCTTAGCCCCACAACTTGCTTTGGCCAATGGGACATCAGCAAGCAGGACAAAAAGCAGAGGCTTGATAAGCCCTTGTGTCCTGGGGCCTGTCCTCTAGGAGCCCCGAGACCACCTTGCTGAGAAAAAGCCCCAGATGGAAGGCCACATGGAGGGAGGGGCCCAGGCACACCAGCTGTCCTAGCCGATCTGCCAGTGGACTGTCGCCACACGAGTGACCCCGGCGAAAAGAACTACGCAGCCAGCCCACAGGATCATGTCAATAAAGAACTGTTGCTGTTTTAAGTCACCGTGTTTGGGGGCAGTTTGTCACAGAGCAGTAGGCATCTGATGGAGAGATCATGTTCTCCTGCCTGTTCCTCTCCTGGGCTCGGTCATGCAGTCTCATTTCACTAGAGGCTCAGCTGTCCAGAAGGCCCAGCGTGGCCTGGGGCATAGGTCTGGCGGGGGGGCGGGGGGGGGGGGGGTCCTGGCTGTCAGCTAGAGCATCTCCGGGCTTCAGCAGGCTGGGCTCATTTCATTAGATGGTGGTCTTGGGAGAGAAGAGGGAAGGTGGCAAGGCCTCTTAAGGCCTAATCTGGGACTTGGCAGAACATCATTTCTGCTCCCGGATTCAAGACTCCACCTCTCTCTCTCTTTTTAAGTAGGTTCCATGCCCAACATTAGGCTCAAACCCATGACCTTGAGAGCAAGAGTCCCATGCTCTATCATCTCAGCCAGCCAGGCACCTCTCAAGACTTCACCTCTTGATAGGAGCAGTGGCAAAGTCACTTTACCTAGAGGGGTGGGAGGAATTGACGGCATATTCTGTTACCTGCTATGTTCTGCTCCCCACTCCACCTCCTGACGCTGGGACGAGCACCCTGGGGGCTGGTGCCTTTCTCCCGGCTCTGGGGTAAAATTCCCCAAATCGGCCCATGCAGTTGTCCTTGAAAGCTTCTGGCTCTGCAAATCACTTCATTCACTCATTTATTAGATGCTTACTGAGGACATACTATGTGTAGGGGTCACAGAGTCAGATATGAGGCCGTACAGAAAGGAGGGACTTTGGGGTCAGACTGACTGGTTTAAGTCTTCTTTCCACCATTTATTTACATGCTATCTGACCTTGGGCAAGTTCTTTGAGTGCCTCTGAGCCTCAGTTTCTTATTCTATAAAATGGGGCTACCCAGTTGGAAGGCTTTTAAGAGAACTAAATGAGACAAAGTTTCCAGCAGCAGTTTCCATCGCTTCCTCCCTTTCTGGAGGGAGATCAACTCAAAGGGCCCCCTCCTCTGGCACATTCTGGGGATGCCATGATGATCCCTCCCTCCCCAAGTCCTGGATTGGGTACCCGATCAATATGTTCCATGAGGGCAGAGATTCCTACCGGCCTTGTTCATCATTTTACCTATAGGGTCTGGCACATTGGGGGTGTTCAATAAACACCTGGACTGTCTGACCTACTGCCACAGACCCTCTGTCTCCCCATCTCACAGGCTGGGTGTCATTGTTTCTGGCTTCTCTGTTGGAACAAAAGCCCCACGGGGGCAGAAACCAGATCGAGTTTATCATCCTGATCCCAGGATCTGGCACTTAGAAGGTGCTCAGCAAAGGTTTGTTTCATTCATTCCAGGAAAACAGACATCTCTGGCCCAGTTGAGAATTTTCAGCAGATAACTTGGAGTCTCTGAGAGCATCTTTCTAGTCTTGTGGGGGTGGTGGTGGGCGGGGGCTGAAAATTAGAACCTGGCCACAGCTCCCTGCAGCCTTGTCCTCGCCCATCACCTCCAGCTCCAGCTGTTGTCCTCGCCACCCCCAAATTCTTCAGAAGGGGCCCTGGAGCCCAAGCGATGCCTCATTAGCCTGCAAATGCCATCCCTGTCGCCCCTGTTGCGGGGGGGGGCTTGCTGGCAGGCCTGGCCTTTCAAACACACAAGTTAATTCCTCCTCTGGCACTCGGCCCCATGGAGCCCCGCCCCTCCTCTCCCTCACACCTTCCTCTCAGGGCCCGTTCCGGCTCTGCTCCCTGCTATCGGCACAGCGAGAACAGACTGTACCTCACAGCAGCTGCTAAATATAGACCCGCATCAGCGGAATATTCCTGGCTGGGGAAATGGAGCTGGGGCTGGGAATGGCACCAGGGTGGCTCCTGCAGTGGGGCTGAAGGCAAGGGGAGGAAAAATCTGGTTCTTCCTGGGAGATGTCAGCAAAGACCCTCTCAGACTGAGAAAGTGGAGGACCCTAGAACAAGAACCTCATTTGCGCTGCTTCACCTGCCTTGCCTGGTGCCACTCGCTGGCCTCTTGCGAACCGTTCCTGCCCTCCCGGGGTCTCCACGGCCTCCTGCTTGCCACCCTCTTCCCGACTCCCTGCAGCGGGGGATGCTCCTTCTGAGAACCTGGCCGTCCTCCTCATTCTCTTGGAATTTGGCTCACCCCTGCCATCTCCCAGACTCAGTCCCAGCCCCTCCCTTATTTCAGTCACTTCCTCCCTTTCTGGAGGGAGATCAACTCAAAGGGCCCCCTCCTCCGGCTGAACGAATGAAGGCTTCAGTAGAGCAATAGCACCCCCTTGGCTTGCCAGGAGGTACCAGGGATTGTGCCGAGCACTTCATACCCTCGCTCTTCCCTTGGCCTGCACACTCCTTCCTAGCTACCGAGGGGCTCATACCCTCCCTTCATTCACGTCTCTGCCCAAGGTCACCTCCCCAGAAAGGCCCATCCTTGTTTCTTCATCGAAGTCTATCCCTTTACCCTGCTTTCTGTGTCTTCCTAGCACTCGTTGCTACTTGACGTTATGCTATGCATGGATAGGCTTATTTTCTGTATTCCCTACTTGAATTAAAGCTCCATAGGGTAGGGTCTTGGATTTGCCTCCTGCCATATGCTTAGAGCCTAGAACAGAGCCAGGCACATAGCAGGCACTCGCTAAGGAGTTGCTGAATGAAGGAAGGAACTCTCCCATTGGATGGTCACAAGAGTCACGTGAGATGGGAATTATTACCCTTCTTGTGCACATGGGAAACCAAAGCTTAGAGAGCTCCAGTTACTCAGAGAGCTCCGGCCCGTATTTCAGACGGCCTGCTAGATGTTCCAAATGTTTCTTTCCTCCTCCTCTCTCCTCTTAAACCCGCCGTGGTTAAAATGGAATGAATTAGCTCTGCGCCTGATTCCAGGGCACATTCACTAATTTTTCTGCTCCTAGTTTTTTAATCGACACTCCTCCTTCTGTTTCCCTAGATGGTGCCCCTTCCCATCCCAGGGCCCAAAGCTGGGAACCCCCAGATTCTTCCCTCAATCCAGTTCCCTACATTCACCCAAGGTCCCCAAGGTTTGCCCTTGACAGGATCTCACTGTCATCCCCCATTCTCCCTCCTCAGCATCTCAACTAACCCTTGCCACCAATCCTGTGTCATCTCTGGCTCCCTAGCTAGATGGAACAGGTTCAGGAGTCTGGGTGGGGGCCGGGGAAAGGCGCAGGCCTTGGTGTTTGTCCTTTGGGGCTCTGTGATGGGCACCCCAGGCTACCGAGTCTCCCTGAATTCAATGCCTGCCTCTGAGCCGTGGTATAGAGGGCAGCCCGAGAGATCTTGTTAAAATGAAAACCTGAGCATGTCACTTCCCTGCCTAAAAGTCATCAATGAACCCAGAGTGTTGGTGAGGAGGAGGAGAAGCAGGCACCTTCCTGGGTGGCTCTCGGGAGTGTAATCTGGTACATTTCGGCATTATCTATCCAGATTCCAAATGCATGGGCTCTTTGACCCAGCTTTTCTGCTTCCCGAAAATTATCCTGCAGATATACTCACACAAGCACAAAATGATATATGTATGAGGTTATTCACTGTAGCATTGTTCGTTGTAGCAAAAGATTGGGAACAGCGTAAGTGTCCATCAATAGGGGACTGGTGAAATAAATTTTAGTGTATCCACAACAGCTGTTAAATAAAAGAATGAGGAAGCTCTTTATGTACTGATATACAATAATCTTCAAGATGTATTGTTAAGTGAAAAAGGCAAGCAGTGTGTATAGTGTGTGTTTATAGCTACCATTTGTGTAAAAAAATAAAACAAATACATGTACCTATTTTCTTGTACATGCATAGAATAGCTCTGGAAAGATACCCAAGAAAATTACATTGGTTGCCTTGGGGACCCAGACTGGGTGGCTGGGGGACTGGAAGGGGTAAAGAATTTCCACTAAATATCTGTTTGGATAAATTTTGAACCTTGAAATGTGTTATCTATTTTTAAAAACTTAATATTTTTCAAGTGAATGAGTCTAAGATCTCATAGGAGATATACACCAAGTGGCTACCTTTGGGGCTGCAATTAGGGGATGAGAGTGGGAAGCATCTTTCTCTCTCTCTCTCTCTCTTTCTTTCTTTCTTTCTTTCTTTCTTTCTTTCTTTCTTTCAACATTTCTTCAATGTTTGAATGTTTCCTAAAATGTATTACTTTTGCAAGGAGAAAAAAATGACAAAGATATTATGTGTAAGATAATACAATTACAACTGAGCTCATAACCTGGAATCCTCAATCCCCCACCCCAAAAAATCAAACACAAAAACAAAACCCCAAAACCCAGATCCATCACACACACACACACACACACACACACACACACACACACACCCCATTACCCTTAGAATAATCCTTAGAATTACCCTTTACCCCCCCATTACCCTTAGAATAAAATCCAAGGTCTTAAACCTCGCTTCTACTTTGCCCAGTCGGGCCCCTGCCAACCAGCCCGCATCCCCAGCCTGCCTGCTTCCCCAGTCCTGAGTTGCTTACAATTCCCCTCATGCCTCAGGCTGTTCTTTCCCTCCTGGTTTTGCCTGCACCATGCCCTCTGCCTGGAATGCCCGTCTCTGAATCCCAGTCTGGCCAACACCTTCTTATCCTTTGGAGATCAGCTTCTTCCACCTCCCAGAACCTTGCATACTGATTGCCCGTGCATATGCCTGTTGCCCTGGCCCCCACCCCGGGCTGTGAGCCCCATGACGGCATCTGATAAACATTCTGTGGTGTGAGGTCTCCCTGGCGCCCCGACCCATCGCAGGGACGGGGAGAACACCGCCCTTGGCAGCGGCAGCCACGCCCAGCTGTGCAACCTCAGTGAGGCACTTCACTCCTCTGAGCCTCAGTCTCCTGCTCTGCCCTCCCTGCCACTCTGGCCAGGCTCCTCAGAGACATAATCTGGTTCTAACCTCAGAGAGAGTGAATTGGGGACTGTGTCTGGTGGCGTTGGGGGAGGGAAAAGAAGTCAAGAAGCCATTCTTCCTTATCGGTCTCCATCCCTGTCTTTCCATCAGATCCTTAATAACTGCCCTTTGAACAGAGCTTTCACAACTGCTGCAAAGGTGCCCTTCACCAGCTGACCCCTAAGGGCTGCAGACACACTTGCTTTAGTTAAGCTCCAAAGACAAGAGGGCTGCTGAGTTGGGACCTCCAAAGTCCCCCAGGGCGCCCATGGTGGAGGCATCCTGCCTTTTTGTTTCTCTGCCAGTATTGCAGGGACCCCCACCCCTGCCCCATACTTTTCTGTTCCTCAGCCCTTCCTTCTTTCTGCCTGGCCGCCCCTTCCTCTCTGCAACCCTGGAACAAGCTAGACACCTCCTGGTCCGGTCCTACCCTCAGCGCTGTCCTGTTAGAAGGCTGCTAGCGGACCTCCCCCGACCCTCTGGCCCCACGCCTCCGTGCCCCTCCCTCGGTCCTGCCCTGGCCCCGCCCCCTCCGGCCTGGCCCCGCCCCTCACCGGTCTTGGGGTCCACCGTGAAGTGATGCTCGCCATCCAGCACGCTGTACACCAGCCGAGCGCTGCTGCCATACGCGGGGTCATCCGCATCCGAGGCCATCACCTGCATCACCGACGTGCCTGGGCCCGGGGGACCAAGCGAGACGGGGGTCACCTGGGGCCGCTGCGCTTGTCCTCCCCACCCCAGGAAAGCTGGGGGAGGAGATCCAAGCTAAAGATCATGGAAACTAGTCCCCTTACAGTCCCCATCCCCACACCGACTCCCAACCCGCTTCCTGATCTGGGGCCTTCCCATGGCACAAGCGTGATCATGGAGTCAGATCTGAGTTCAAATCTCCCTTTGGTGGCTCCCAGCTGTAGGACTCTGGCAAGGGAAGGCAGCCTCTCTGAATCTGTTTCCTCTTCAGCAAATGGGGGATAATCCTAGTCCTTGGTTCTTGAGGTTAAGGGAATGCACTTTAAATTCTCAGTGCAGATGGGGCTCAGTCTCAGTGGGTGGTGGCAATGGTCATCTTCACCAGTTAAGTCATCATGGTCAGAGTTAGAGCCAGGACTGGAAACCAGGCACCAGACTCCCAAAGCAGGGGTCTTTCTACCCACCCCAGCCTCTCCTGATTTCTCAAGGGAATTCTGCCTCTCTTCCCTCCCTCTTTCAGCACCCTCCACAGGATGGGAGTTGGGCAGCCCAGAAGGATAACCAAGTTCACTGGGGCTCAGAGGCCACTGTCTTTTGGATCTGGGGCAGGAGGATGGCAAGATCCAGCTTTCCCTTTGGGAAATAGTTGGCTGTGGGTCCTGGTGCCCTCCTCACCCCTCCCCCTAGGTGCCCAGACAGTCCCCGCCCCAGGCACGCGCGCACGCACACACACACACACACACACACACACACACACACACACACACACACTTCTCCACATGCTCTGCACGTAGGCTGCTGGGGAGAGTATAAATTGGATAAAAGTCCATCAAACAGCGGCAATTAAGTTATTGATTTTTGACGCTGCCTCATTAAACTAGGAGCTTCTCTTGGCCTGTCCCAGAGATGGCTCTAATTTGACATCATGTTCAATTTGACGAAATCAGGCTTGGGACGTGAGGCTGGACAGGATGGGGGTGAGGGCAGGGTGGGGGAGGTGTCGGATGGAGAAGCAGGCAAAGCCTTCTGGTCCCTCTGAACCTTTCCAGAAAGGAGGGGGTGAGGTAGAAGACCCAAGAGGGAGTCTTGGGGGCTCAGGATATGACCCAAGGGGATGAGACTCAGACATCACTTCAAGGTGATGCCTTCTTTTGAGTGCCCTGCTGGTGAGGGGAAGGGGCCCAGACCTGCTGAGGTTCTGAGTGGGGCACTCCTGGGGCTGGGTTGGACTCTGGGCCAGGAGGGCGGCATGCTGGGGGGTAAGGCCCATTCACGGCTTGGCTAATGAGTGAGGCTCTGGAAGTGCTACTGCAGCAATTCTGCTAAGCCCAGCCTGCCGCCTGCCTCTCCCGCCTCCAGCCTGGGGCCCTCGATCATTCCAGACAGACACATGTATTTATTTTTCACTCTTTTGCATTTCTCATTTCCCTCTCCATGTCCCCCCTCCCAGCCTGAGCCTCCTAACCCGGCCCTGCAATGCGCCTCTCTTTGGCAGCTCCTGTTCCATGTCAACCATATCGGGGTTGCCCAGAGAAGCTAGGGAAGGGATTTGAGCAAGCCCCCTCCCTCTTGATGCTTGGTGCCCAGGGTCTCCTACTCAGGGCCAAGGACATAACCCCAGGTGCCTCCTATTATACAGGTAAAGGAGAAAGGAATAAATGCCTATTGGCACCCACTGCATGTCCAACTTCACCAACCACTTAAATTCATCATCTCTAATCCTCATAGTGTTTCCGAGAGGCAGAGTGGGCCCCTCTAAGTTACAGGGGAGGAAACAGGTAGAAAGACTTGACCAAGAGCACTGAGAGAGGAGGTGGTGGAATTTGAACCCAGGACTCTCTGAGGTCAAAGCCCTCCCGGGTGACAGAATCAGCACAGGCAGAGTGGCCCTGGGGATGGTGGCCCAGTGTACTGAATCACAATCAATGATGACTCTGCCACTTACTAGCAGTTTGACCTTGAACATGTCACAAACCCCCTTGTGCCTCAATTTTTCTCATTTGTGAAATGAAGATGATAGTACTACCAAACTCCTGGGATTGTTTTGAGAATTCAAATAGACTTCCATGTTCAGCACCGCGGACAGTGCCTGGCCCATGCTAAGAACTCAATAAATGCAGGTTGTTGTTGTCTCGGGAGGCATGACACGCCAGTATACGGTAGCACAATCATGCCTCCCTCACAGACATACTGAAAAGGGAGAAGATACATAAAGCATCAGGCTCATGGTGGGTGCTCAATAAATAGTGGCTGTTGTAACTGTTATGAGAGAGGGTCTCCCTGTCACTCCCCTCTGCTTGTTCCCTCCATCCCTTGGGCAAGGCACAATATCGGGCTGAGTGACTCCCCAGGGTAATGGCTGATCTCTGTCTCTCTCTCTCTCTCTCTCTCTCCCTGGCTGCATCCCAGGGACTCCTGCGGGGATGATGGAATCATTTCCCCAATCCCAGATTCTTTATTGCAGCCATTACAGTTAATGCCGACACGTGGGGATGGTGAAGGGTCAGTGATTCACCACTGGCTCCCCAGACTCCAGACCCCCTCCTACATTCTTCGCAAGTCAGCAGCTCCCCAGAATGGGCAGATAAAAGGGTGCCGGGCTTGTGGCTGCTACAGGACCTCAGGGTCATCCCCCCTCCATTCAGCAGTTTGTATTTTTATAATGACCATCACATCCACTCCCTCCTTTAGTCCTCAGGCCAATTCTGTTATATAGATGCAGTGGTATGCTGGTATCGGCTCTGAGGGCTAGAGGGGTGGGGAGAAATGCCCTGTCTTGTAGTGTTTGTTGATTTCCATGGTGTAGAGACTCTCACCATGGCCCACTTCAAGCTACCAATTGGTATCAAGTGGCTCCCAAAACAGAAAATCAAGCTGATATAAACCAACACAGTACAATCCTGCATCATTCCCATTTTACAGACGAGGAAACTGCTATGCACAGTGAAGGGTGAAAATGTGAATTAATAATAATGATGAAACCCATTATTACATATCATTATTCGATGATCATGATAGATTATGTTTACTGAATAACTACTTTGTGCTAGATCCTACGAGAAGCCCTTTATGTATGTTATCTTATGGAATTTATAAAATAAGCTTGAAGTAAGCTCTATTGAGATTTCCACTTTACAGATGAAAAAAGGAGGCTGAGTGAAGTAATGAAGCCCGTTGTGCCTCAGTTTCCTCATTTGTGAAATGAAGGTAATATTACTGCTAAGCTCTCAGGATCACTGTGAGAACTCAAATAGTTTGAGTTCAGAACCGAGAACAGTGCCTGGCCAAGTTGACCTGGCAAGGAAATAGGAGAGGCAGGATTCAAACCCAGGCCGATCTGATGTCAAAACCCACATGTGCCTGGGCTTATAAAGTAGAAGAAGGGGGGTCAATAGGAGTAGAAGGAGACAGGCTAGTAAGAGAGGGAAGAGTCAGAGAAAGGAGGGGAATGGTAAGGAACTGCATTCAGTGTTCTCCCCGCCACAACTGGTTCAAGCTCAGACTTCCAGAAGCACGGCTGCGACTGGCTAGGGTGAGCTGGTCGCTGTCCGTGGTGCTGCCAGCCAGCTCTTCAGCTACGTGGGGTTAAGGGCCTCTAACCAGGCTGGCATAGGAAGCGTTGCCCAAATGATTCTTGGGTAAACAGGATCTCAGAGCAGGGTTCCACGTGGAATGTTATATGTGGAAAAGCTGGTCCTCAGGGAGCACAGAAACCAGTGTTTCTTACCCTGGCTGCACATTAGAATCTCTTAGGAGCTTTAAAATAAAACTGATGCTGAGCCCCACCCCAGACCAATTCAGTAGGACTCTCCTGGGGTGGAGCACAGTCAAGGGTATTTTTAAAAGCTCCCACAGCAATTCTAAAGTGCATCGCAGGCTAAGAACTGACCAAACCCCTGACTGAACTGATGAGGAAACTGAGTCATTGAGCCTCTGCTCAGTGACTTTCCCCAGGTTCTATCATTTGTAAGTGGTAGGGAAAAATTGCAGCCCAGGTGTGTGGAGCCAGTATGTCACCCTCCTGGACTCACTGTGCCGGTACTGAGACCGACACCAGGAAGGAAGAAGCAAGGACAACACGTGTTGTTGTCAAGTCAGCAGGGCTCTTCCCAGGCAAAATCGGTACAAGACGTCAGACTCTCCTGCCAGGAGAAGAGACTGGGTGGGCTTTGGCAATAGAAAGTCTTGGGTTCAGATCCCACTGCTTCTTCACTCTGTGCCCTTGGTCAAGTCTTTGTCCCTGTTTGACCTCTTTCCTCACCTTTAGTCTAAAGGGGGCCCCTCTGGCTCCCAGGGATGCTCCGAGGACTAGAAAGGATAGATTTACACGGCTGATAAAGCTGGGCATGTAGCAGTGCTCAGGAGTTTATTCCTCTCTTGTCTCTCTGCATGGTCAGAAGGTCTCTGGGGCTGTGCCCTTGGCCTGGAGTAGGAAATGCCTGGGCACCAGTATCAGTAGGGAGGGGTTATGCCCACCCCTCACCTCTGGTTTATCTGGGTGGCTCTGACATGGTTTGTCATGGGGCCAGACTTGGAACCCATGGCCTGGCTCCCAAGCCAGAATTCTTTCCTTTCTTGTCTCTTGTCTTCGCTATCTGCGAGGTCCAACTGCTGCCCAGACCTGGGCTCCAGAGCCCCCAGGAGGAGCCCCCGTTGGCTCAGGGAGGAGGTGGTGCTGTGGGAAGGGCAGTTCCAGGACAGGACTGAAGTCATCCCAGCCCTCTCCTGGGCTCTGCGGCTGTGCGAAAACTGACCTGACCGGGCCTCAGTGCCCCTTCTGCAAAATGGAGATAGGACTTCATCCTCCTGGCCTCCCTGGAGGAGGGAGGCCCTTTAATGAGATGAAAGAGATGAAGCACTTTGCAAAAGAACAGAGTCTTCAAACAAGGTGACCAAGTGTCATTGTTAGGAGGATGTTTGTAATTATTACCATCGTGCCTCTTCCCTACCTCCCTTTGCTGCCCTGCTGGGCCTGGGGAAACCCTCAGCTCACATTTGGCTTCTCAAACATTTATAAAAAATGAGTCCCACCCCCTGCTGCTGCCAGAACTGCGTGGAATGCTTTCTATTAAAAATTAAAAACCACTTGTCGAGTCCCTGGGAACATTCAAATTACACGGGAAGCAAACCCCTTCTCAAACCTCTCCCTCCCAACTCCCTCTTTGATCATCACTTATAATGCTGGCTCACTGGGCTGGCCTCCACAGCTTCCGGCTGCCCAGCCAGGGCAGCCTAATGATATGCAGGAGATGCAGGAACATGGCTGGGGTGGGGAGAGGTGGGAAGGGAGGGGTAGGAGGCAGGCCCAGAGACAAGTGACAGAGAAGGTGGCACTAAGAGATGGGGCTAGAAAGTGGGTCAGAGAAAGAGAGACAAGGGACAGAGGGACAGAGATTCAGAGAGATGGGCAGGGAGAAAGTAGGAAAACAGATACCCAGATACAAGGGAAGAAATTAGGGCAGAGACAGAGAGATGAGCATCAGAGAGGCAGAGATACATAGAGACAGGGAGAAAGTGGAACACAGAATGTGACAGAAAGAGGTAGAAATGCAGAGATAAAGTCAGAAAGTAGACTTATATAGAAACAGAGACAGGCAGAGATACATATTAAGCAAGAGGAGAGTGGGAGAGAGTGGGAGGGGGCACAAAGAGAAGAAGCAATTTTGGCTCAATGGGATAAGTGTGCCCTACGCTGCAAACATGCTTCTCCAGTCTCCAGTGACCTCTGGGACACTGTCCCCTCACTTTCTCCTCATAGATCCCAATCATGGACTCACCCATGAATGTGTGTGGGATCTAATCTGTCCCCCTGAGAGAGAGGATTCTCCTACCACCCCAATTTGAGACCCTTACATTCTTCTGTCCTTTCCACATTTAAACGGGACCCTCTAGTAAGTAGTCTGGTCACCTTGTTTGGGATAGCAACATTGTAACTATCTGCAATAGCATCCCTCTGCCTGTTGCAGAAAGCAAACATTTTTTGCTTATAATTCGGTTCCATTCAGTCACCCTACATCTATGGAGCACCCACTGTGTGCTAGACCCTTGTGGGCAGGATGGTGGCTCTCTCACCTTTTTACCCACTGCTATGGGCCTGGCTTAGAGAAGGTGCTTGTGTTTGTTGAAAAATTTGTTGATGGAAATGACAAAGAAAGGCATGGATCCAGTCTTCGCTGTCCAGATTCCCTGGGCCACGGGGATGATTCCTGAGGGCCAGGGTCTCTGCTCTTCCTTGCCACCTCTCCCCACCAGAAATCTCTTGTCCTGTTCCCCCCCCCTCCCCAGCCGATCCTGGGTGGTGAGAGCCAGTGCCGTTGCTAAGCAAGGAGATATTGCACATATAGATCTTCCTGGACTTTAATTAAAAACATCTTTAGAAGTTGTCTCTGCAGAGGCTAGCAATTGATTCCTGGCTTGGGCCTGAGGGCTGCTGAGGCACACTCTCTCTGGCTGCAGACAGGACAATCAGAGGCTCCCAGCTGGTTGCTGCCCTCCCCAAATGAGACCCTTGGGGAACACACTGCCTCCTGCCTTCCTCCTTTCCTCCCTGCCCTGTCCCCCGCCAAGCACTGGATTCAGCAATCAGATAGTGTGCTCTTCCAATTTTACCTCCTTCTGTTCATGAGCCTCAGTTTCTCCCGCTATGAAATGGGAATGTTAACACCTGACCCGAGAGCTCCAAGGGATGAAATGAGATCAGGGATGTGAAAGTGCTTTGCAAGCTGTGAAGTCCCTGTGCATGGCTCTCGCCCACACAAGCCGAGGTGAGTGGCTTGGGTTCTGCTTCTGGGTTCTGGGTCAAGCTCTGGAAACTCAGGCAAGTTACTCTAGCTCTTTTACATTTATTTCCTCGTTGGTTAAATGAGGACAGTAATACCTGCCCTGCTTATTCCCCAGGATTGTTGAGAATAAAGGGAAATAGCTCTGTGAAAGCAGTGTTGGCTGACAGTTATTATTTAGTAAATGTCCCAAGAAGTGCAGACTCTAATACAAAACAACCCTTTTCCGCCTACTAAAGATGCTGCTCACAGAGGAACTGGAACACATGGGAGCCCCACTCTGGCAGAGCCCCTGCCCATTTCCACAACCCATTGAGCCCCAATCCCATGGTCCAACAATGCCAATCCTATGCCAAACAAACCATCCCATTCTCTTGCCTTTGCTTGCAGCAAACATCACTAATCGATTGCATCATTTTCTCCTGAGCTTGAATGGGGATCCTCAGACTCCTTCTCAACACAACCCTACGGTCACTACCAATTGACCAGAGTTGGCCCTAGAGGTGAAACTGATCTGCCACCATTTTGAGGTCAGGGGAGGGTCCTGCTCATCTTTGCAACCCCCACATACCTAGCAAAGTGCCATGTACACAGTAGGCACTAATACATGTTTATTGAATTGGAAGCAACTGCTCATTTTTCTATCCCCTTGGGGCTATATATAAAGTAGGTGCTAATAAATGTTTGCTAAGTTAGGTGACTCATCTTTGCAACCCCTACAGAGCCAAGTACACTGGAGGCCTTGTACATAATGGGTGCTAATAAACATTTGTGGATTTAATTCAATTACTTATCTTTACATCCCCTGCAGTGCCCGGAATAAAGTAGTGGCTAATAGATGTGTGTTGGACTGAACTTCTCATTTCTGTATCCTCAACAGTGCCAAGCATATCGTCTTATACATAGTTGGCATTAATAAGTAGGTAGAGTTGAACTGGGCATGAAAGCCCTGTGAAATCTTGCTGTCCACTGGTCAGGTTGTGATACTGGTGGGAAGGGGTCTGTTGCCCCCAACATTAAGAGATTTTCTAGTCTAACTCTTTTGTCTCAAAACTCACTCTCTTGTTGGTTTCATCTAGCCTTCACCTTTAAGTTCCTTCTCTCTGCTGACGACTTTCAAAATTGTGTCTCTGACTGTTCGTGCTCCTGACCTCCAGACAGAGACCCAACTCTCCCCTTGACGACTCCACTTGGATTTCTAGTAGACATCTCAATCTTGACATGCCCAAGAGTTTTAATTTTGCACGGTAATCTTGCTCTTCCTGGAGCATTCCCCATCTCGGCAGCTCCATCCATCCAGTTGCTCAGGCCACACAGGTCAACATCATCCTTGCCTTCTCTCTCTCACTCCCCAGACCCAGTCCCTCACGAGCCCAGTTGGCTCTACCTTCAACATACACCCAGAGTCCCATACCTTCTCCCCTCCTACACTGGTCTGCGTCAGCATTACCTTTGCCAGCATGATCGCAGCTGCCTCCTCACTGATCTCCCTACTTCCAACCTTGTCACTTACAGTCCATTTTCAACACGGTGGCCAACAAGTCAGCCTTGAAAAGTACAAGCTGGATCACATCACTCATTGACTCTGTATCTCACTCAGAGTACAACAGAAATCCTTTCAATGGTTACCATGTCCTACATGATCCAGTTTCCAGTATCTCTTTCGATCTCAATGGACACTCCCCACCTCACTTACTCCTCTCTTCACCCACACTGACCCCTTGCTATTCCTCAAACATGACAAACACACTATGCCTCAGAACCTTTGCACTTGCTGTTCCCTCTGCCTGTACATTCTTCCTCCAGCTTAGTGATTCTCCAAGTGTGGTCCCTGAGCCAACAACAGCAGCATCACCATGGAATTTATTAAAAATGCAAACATTTCTAATAGCCAGACCTGCTGAATCAGAAACCCTGGGGGGAAAGGGCATCAATCTGCATTTTAGCAAGCCCTCCAAGTAATGTGGATGCACAATCAAGTATGAGAACCACTGTTTCACATAGCTCCTTGGTTCCTTCAGATCTTTGTTCAAATGTCCTCTTTTGTAAACAAAGGCCCTCCCTGACTCCTCTATCTAAAATAGCACTCCCCCAGTATAATGCCAATTTCCCTTGGTTTCACAGCACTTACACCACAGGGACTATAACATACTGGCTTGTATATTTCTTTCCTGTCTGTCTCTCTGCGCTGCACATAGGCTTCCTAAGAATCCCCAATGCCTGGAACAGTGCCTGACACAGAGTAGACAGTAAATATCTGTTGCGTGAATGAACCCCTTCAATGCTTCGAAGGGAACTTGGTGCCTAGAGAGAGGCAGGGACTCATCCAAGGTTGTGTAGGGAGCCAGGCCTCCTGACTGTCAGCTGCAGGACCTGCTTCGCTGCATTAGGCTCAGCTTGGTTGGCGTGCCCCTCCTCAGAAGCGTGGCTCATCGGAGGCCCCCGGCACACTTCCCTTCCTTTTTAAGCTGTGAGTGGTTTAATTTGCGAGCACTGCTGCCTTTCATGTCCCAAGCTGTGTCCCTGCTCCCTCTGATCTCCGAAGCTGCCCAGACCCTGGTGCCGCCTGTCGGCCCCACCCTCCTCAGCCCAGATCAGGAGGCTCAGTCATTGTGACTGATTTTCAAAGCTGCCTGGAGTCTCCGCAAGTACCCCGGTGTCAGATTTGCTTCCTCTTCAAAAAGTTGCTTAAATGAAATAAACTAATTTAATTTCTGCTTCCTCCCTCCCCCTTCCTGGGTTCCTTGGCTTGTCCGAGTTGAATCCAATGCCTCTTTCCTGAGCTGAATGTCAGAGTCAGTAGGCTGGGAGAGGGAGGTGAGGCAGGGCAGGAGCTCCTCAGGCTGACTGATACTCATGAACCTGGGGGCTGGCTCTGCCTCCTACAATCTGGGTGACCTTGAATGTATCCTTGCCCTTCTCTTGGCCTCAGTTCCCCCAAGTGTGATGCAAGGACTCTTGCCACTCCAACAGTCTAGGAGCCAAGCCTTGACTTGCTCAGTCACTGACTTGCTATGTGACGGTGGGCACATTTTCTCCCCTCTGAGCCTCAGTGTTCCCATCTGTTCAATGGGGATGCCACCATCAGTCCCACCACCTCTCAGAGTTGAAGTGGGAGTGAAGTGATGGACGAACACCTGGCGGGTACCTCCCTCTGGAGTCCCCTGTCCCCACCTTTTCTCCAAACTGTAGTAGAGGGAGCTTTCTAAAATGCACCTCAGGACCTTTGCACTTGGTTGGCTCCCTTGCTTAAGCCTTTCCCAGATTCCATGCTTCCCTCAAGTCCTTTGGGTATGGCTCTTGCTTCCTTCTCCAGCCTCATCTTGTGTCACCTTTCTGGCCTTTTCCATGTGGAAAAGGTCCATTTCGGATGAAGAGACACAGGGCCAGGGTTTGAATCAGTGAGTAGGGGCTGATGGACGGGGGGACGTCAGGGGCTTGAGCTGCCCCTGACTTGCTGTGTGACCTTGGACACATCACCGCCTCTCTGAGCCTCAGTTTCCCCCATTTGCAAAACTGATTTCTAAGTAATCACTAGGCTCTGAAAGTCCGTGGGTCTTTGCTACTGACAACTTCCAATGATGTCTCCGCTGAACCTGTATATTGAAGTGCCTTTTGCAAGATCTCCACTTGGCTGTCTAATAAGTATTTCCAACTTAGCACAACTGAAACGAAACTCCTGATTTCCCTCCATCCCCAGATCTGCTGTTCCTCCCATCTCAGCAAATGGAAATCCCATCTACTTAATTGTCCAGGTCAACACCTCGGTAGCCAACCCTGAATCGTCATTTCTCTCACACCCCACATCCCATCCATTAGCAAATGCTTTCAGCTCTACTTTTAAAATATATCCCAAAGTCGACCTCTTCTCGCTACCCTTCCTGGCCCCACCTTGTTCCAAGCCACCATCATTTCCCACCTAGGTAATTACAATATACTCCTCTGCTTCTGTCCTTGCCCCATACCTCAACCCCACCACCATCTGATCTTCACAGAACAGCATGGGATCCTGTTAAAACTAAGTCGGACCATGTCACTTTTCTGAACAAGCCTCTTCGCTGACTGTCCAGCTTGCTCAGCGTAAAAAGCAAAGCCCTGACCATGCTCCCCAGGGCTGCACAATCTGATCGCCTCTCCACTTCTCCTTGGAGCCTTTGCAGGTACTGTTCCCTCTGCCTGGAATGCTCTTCCCCCAGGGCCCACCATTCACTTTCTTCAGGTCTCCACTTCAATGTCACCTCCTCAGAGAAGCCTTCCCAGCCCAACGATTTGCTTGTTTACTCGCTTACTGCCTGTCTTCCTCAGCCAGAAAGTACCCTTCTGGGGAGGGAGGCTTGTCTGTCTCTTCAATGCCACGTTCTCAGTGCCCAGCACATAGTAGGTCTTCCTACGCACTTGTCAAATGAATAAACGGATACACTCAAATAGACACATAGCATGTCATATGCATGCACAGGCCTTAAAGTGCCGTTTGACTAGCCATGTACATGCACACGCATGTGTGAACGCATATGCGCACCAGGCAGACGTGTGCACCTGTGCGTGTGTGTGCACCAGCCTGCACCCACATCCCTGCCCTCACTGTTCCCTGTCCTCCCACTGTCCTTCTGTGCCCACCCGTATCTCTGGTCCACTTCCTCCTCTCCATCGCTGGCTGCCGGCTCTCTACCCACCAATATGCCAGATTTAGTCCAATCTGGGGACGCGGGGGCTGACTGTACCCTCTCCCACGAGCTCAGACACCCCCTGTCTCTGACATGCACTAGTTGGACTGGAAGGCCCAGAGAGGGGCAGCCCTGAGCCCTTGACCAGGTGCCTGGGCTAACCCCGTGTGGAAGAAGATGGCTGTGCCCCTTGGCCATGACTCCGGCTTCTCCCAGGAGCCCCGGGCTAAGTGGGCCCCACCGTGGGAGCGGGCATATTCATCCAACCTTTTGCTTCAGTGTCCCGCTGCTATGTTGGGGTGAGCTTCAGAGTATGGCCTCGCCTGAGGTCTTCTTGCACGTGGGGGTTCTGGTGTGTGGGCTCCTGGTTTACCTGTACCACGGCGCGTCCCCAGTGCCCCTGCACACTAGCGGCCGTACCCAACTACATGCAGCTGACCTGCGTCTGGGGCTCAGCCGTCTCTGTGAAGCTGTGTTCCCAGGGGGCTGGGCCTTGGGGTGCTGGGGTCCCCCCGGGGCAGGGAATGAAGCTGCCTGGATGCTGTTGCCTCTGTGACTGCTCATCCCTTTTGTGGCTACACTCTGGTGAAGCCTGGCCCCGGGCAGGTCACGTCTGTTGGTGGCTTTGGGCTGTGGCTACGTAGGTGGCTGTGTCTGTCCATAAGCTCCATCTGTGTGCGGGGCTGTTTCCCGAGGGGCGTCGTATGAGGCTCTGTTGGGTGTGAGGCCATGTCTGGTTGTGTGCTTGGGCCTCGTTCCAGCTGTGTTCCACTCTGGTTCTTTCCAGGTGTAGGCGTGCCCGTGTTCAGTTGTGCCTGCGCCTGTGTGGGGCTGGGCCTGTGGGGATGACCATGTCCAAGGGTGTTGCTATGGCCACCGGAGGTCCATGTCCACGTGGGGATGGTGTCCATGTATGTGTCTGAGGTCATGTGTGCAGCCGTGACTGTGTCATCACTATGCCTGAGCCTGTGTGGGCACCTGGGCTCATGCCTGTACCCCCTGCCTGGGGCAGCCCCTCCTGTCTCTCTGGCCTCTCCCCAGATTATCAGCCAGTCCCCACTGCAGGCTCTCACTCAGGACCCGGCGGCTCCCCTCACCCCAGCCCGCCGCCCACCTGTGGGTGAGAGTTCGGCCACACTTCCAATGTAGGGGCCATGCAGGAAACGGGGCTCGCTGTCGTTGATGTCCTGCACCTTGATGATGAACTCCGATTCGGGCTCTAGCAGGCGGTTGGTGGCACGATCCCGAGCCTGAGCCCGCAGTGTGTAGAAAGTTTTCTGCTCCCGGTCCAGGCGCTCCATGGCATGGATGTCTCCCGTCAGCTCATCGATCAGGAAGATGGTCCCGGCGCCCTCGCCTGAGATGGTGTACTTGATGGCCCCGTCACCCTCGTCGGAGTCCGAGTGGATCTGGGGAGGCAGGGAGGAAAGTCAGTGGGTCCGGGGCAGGGCCTTGGAGTTTGCATTTCTATCAAGCTTCCAAATGGCTGTCTCTGACCCTACTCTGAGTTATGGGTCCAACCCCAGCCCCCAGACTCTGAGCTTGGTGGGGACAGGGAGTGAAGGGAGCAGGGAGGAAAGGCACATTGAAGGAGCACCCGCTCCATGCCAGGCGCTGTGCTAAGCCATTCACGGACTTATCTATAGTTGAAAGTCTACAGAGGGCACTAGCACCTGCCTGGCACACGGGACACGTGCAATCTACCAGCCAGCCCAGCAGGGGCATTGCCACAGAGGCATACCGCAGCAGGACCCTGGCCAGGCCAGGCAGGACCCTCCGGCTGCTGGATCACGGAGAGAGGTCGGAGGAACTGAGGGAACTGGGGTGAGGGAGAGGAGAAAGACGATTTACCACGGCAGGAGGGGAAGCCTTTTCACTATCTTAACAACTGGCACAATGACACTGGTATGTACTAGTTGAAAATCAGCCCTGCCTGAGACATAGTAAGTGTCCAATAAATGGTAGCTATCGTTACTATTATGTTATTTACTAAATGTTAGCTATATATAACTGGGATTTTATCCAGCCACCAACAGGCTCCAAATCCCCGGCTGTTTTCACTGAACTGAGATCTCTTAGGTGAGAAAGCAGTAGCAAGACTGTTCTCCCAAACAGAAACACCTAGGTCCTGATCCTCTGATGCCCAAATTTCTGAGGCGGCTCTAAGCAGAGGGAAAAGCGTCCAATGAAGCTGGTGACCTTGGGTGGGTCCCTGCTCCACTCTAAGCTTCCGTAGAGATGGAGTGTGAGTGACAGAATCCCTAAGGCCCCTTTCAGGCCAGGATGCCACATACCCCAGCCCACTCAGCAGGACAACAGGTGCCAATGAAGTCGTCACGAAGGGGGATGAAAGCCCACCCACCCCTTGCCACGCAGGAGGAGGTTGGGTATAAATTCTGCTGGTGGAACTCTGTGTCTGAAAGGTGGATTATAGAAGTGCCATTTGGAAGATTGAATGGCCCATAAACATTTTCATATTTCATTAGCCGATTAATGGGCATCTCTCTCTTTTTGGCGAGTCTGCTGATTCTCAGCAGAAATTGCGGGGAGTAAATGGAGGCGTCTGGTGGAACCTTCCCGGGTCCCCGTCCTGTTATAGATTGCCCCAATTAATGCCCGTTCTGGGCTCCACTGAGAAGACTTCTTCCTGTCCAGTTACTGTTAATAGATTTCTCATAAGTGGCTGGATTGTAAAAACCTCATAACTCAGTTTAATGCCCCTAATAAAATTATCTCAGGACGTCAGCCCTGAATCATTGGCAATGCTGCAGATGAGGAGACCTGTCTCTCCTGTTTGCTGTTTATGCTTTCCCTCCACCTTGGCCCAGGGGGCGTGGGGAGAGGAGAGGGTGAACTTGCTCCCTCTTCCAGTGCCTCCACCCACTTTCCAATCAGACCTGGCGTCTGCTTACACAGTCAGCAAACACCGCCAAGCCATGGTGGGATAGACACCACGTGGGGGGACGCTTAACAGCGATAATCTTATCAGTTTTCATCTCTGCCCTATGAAACATTATTCTTCCCATTTCTCAGATGAGAAAATGGAAATGCAGAGAGGGGAGGTCACCTGCTGCGTCACACAGCTGAGTTCGGGAAGCCAATCTCCTGATCCCATCACTCACTAATGTTGTGATCATGGGCTTGTTCATTTTTCCTTTCTGTTTTCCCACCTGAGAAATCAGATCAAGCCCTCCCCGGCACAGGTATGGTGAGGATTCAATGAGAGCATGTTTGTAATGGCCTGAACACTCGGTAAGCCATTGTTGCCTTCCCTTTCTGTCCCCCTGGGTCTCTATCACGTCCCTGCAGACCTTACATGTGAACTCAGACCCGGGACTGGGATCACTCGCGAGTGAGGAGCAGGGAGGAGGGAGTGGAAGACAGCGGTGATGTCACCAATGTTCTTCTTCCGTGAAGGATGACATAGTGCTCATGCGGTGGCCCAGTGGCCACTCTCTGGGGACTGCAGAGTCAGACAGAGTTGAACGCCAGGGTGGGGGTGTGGGGGGTGGAGTGGGGATGGAGGTGGGGGCGAGATCTAAGAGCTGCGAGCTGTGGGGCTGGGCGGAGCGGGGGCTGCCTGCCCTGCCCGCGTGGGTCCTGGCTCTGGAATGAAGAGGGGGTGCCTGTGTTTCTACCCCCAGAAGGACATTTCCCAAGACACTCAGCAGTGAGTAGGGGCTGGAGGCCAGCGCTCTTGTTTATGGAGCGCCTACCACGGGCCAGGTGTGTTGTGGGCCTCTGCGGAAATCTAACTGAATGTCGGAGCACACGTGGATGTATCGCCCTTTTCCAGGTGAGGACACTGAGCTAGGCCTACGTCTGTTTGACTCCAAAGTGCAGTTTGTCCCTCTGCAGCCTCTGCAGTCTGTCAGTCTGGCTGGGGGAGAGGCTTGGACACACCTTTTGCCTTGTGCCGGCCACAGTCCCGGGCGGCCTCTTCTACCTGGGCCTCTACTTCATCATTTGGAAAAGGACTGCAAATCCCAAATCAGGAGAGACGATGGGCTTCGGGATCAGGAACAGCTGGGTGCCAGCTTAGGCTTTCCACTGGCCTGTGCCATGGCCCTGAGCCAGAGGCTACCCTTCTCTGAGCCTGTCTTCTCATTTGTAAAGGATACGATATGGCTCCCACGCCTTCTGACGATTCATAAGATAATGTGTGGAAGCTCCTGGCAGGAAGTAGGTGCTCAGTGCAGATCACTGCCCTCTCCTTTTCCCACCCTGGGCTCAGGAGGGTCTGAAGGTCACCCACTTCATGCCCCATCTCCTGACACAAGACCATAGGCTGAAATCCTGACCCCTTGGAGAGACAAGGGTATTGTCTAGTACCTTCTTGTCTTTTAAACTGGGCTTGTCTCCTCCTTCAGGCAGTCCTCTTAGGTCCTCCCCCACTCCCATGTCCTGTGGTTGAAGAGCCTTCGTCCTGCCCCACGCACACTCCCTTCTGCTCCACACTCCCCTGTAACACCTCAGTGTTGCACATCTGTCTCCCCAGCTGTCCTGGGCCTCAGGGGGTGTACTAATTTTGATTCATGCCTGTCTGAACTCCCCATGCCTGGCACACATAGGTGTCCTGAGTAGGCCTGCAGAGAAAATACGGGGGAAGTGAGAAAGAGAGTGTGTGTGTGAGAGTATATACATGTGCAAGTGTGTGAGATGTGAGCTCCTTGAGGACCAAGCATATGGCTATTTGTTTCCTTCTACCCAGTACCCAGCACAAGGCATGGCACCAAACATATCAAATAAATGAAGAATGAAATATACAACAGTCACTAAAATTCCCCACCTGCCTTCTGGGATTTCTGGAGGATCCAGTCACTGTTAAATCCCAGGTACACATGAGCTAGACTAGAGAGAAGAGTCACTAGACACTCTTCTAGACCCTTTACTGCAACCTCATTGATGTCCCATCAGGAATTTGTGAATCAGAGGTTATTCCCTCCCTGCTGCACAGGTTGGCAAGCTGAGGATCAGAGAGGGCCTACATCTTCTCTAAAGTCACACAGCCATCAAGGGACAATCCTGAAGCCTGATTCCACATCCTGGGTTCTATCCATTGCCATCAAGTGTGGACAGCCCCAGAAGAGATTACCCCTCCTCAGGTCCCAGCCCTGTATCATAAACAACGTGAAAAACACAAGAGTGATGGCTTCTCATCCCGGGGGGAACTGAAAAATGGGATTTACGAGGCCATTAATTACTTCCTCCTAATTAAATCAAAATTAAATGCGAGCAGGGGTACGTTTTCCTTATTAAAGACAATTAAACGGACAGCGCAGCTACGCAAATAAAACGAGTCCAGGATTTAAACGGAAAGCAAATCAAATAAAAAGCTTCCCCCGGAATGAGGGGTCTGTTCACGCCTGTGCTTCTTGTAAACCAGGAGTTCATCAATTTTCTTTAAATATTAGCAACTTAATTAAATCTGCTCTCCTCCCCACTTTAATCCTGCTGTATATCTAAAATAGATCTCACGGCCCACAGGAGTTGGTCATAAGTGCTGACCCCATAATTCTATCCTTTTAAAAAAATTTTAAAATCCTACAAAATCCACATCCAGCTGAAGCCTTGGGGGAAATTACAGTTCAGAAGAGGGATTAGTCAAAGTACCCAGATTGTATGGAAATCTGGGAGGTTGCTTTGAGGGTGGGGGTTGGGGGCAGGTGAGGGGAAGAGGCGGGCCAGGCTGCCCAGGGAGCAGGACCAGGGAGGGAGCCTCGGGTCCTGAGGTTGAGGCGACAACCAGGGGCCGCAGCGGTTCCTGCGGGTGCCGACAGGAGCCTGGCGGTGAGTGATGGAGAAGGCGCTTGTAAAATAGGTTACCGTTGGGCGCCCGGGGTTCACTCGGCGGATGGTGCTGTTGCTAAGCTACCTTTGGAATTCAACAAGGACGGATGCTCCAAGCGGCTCCCTGGGGCGGGGGACCGGGAAGCAGTGAATTCACTGAAACCGTGAAGTCCTTTCTCCCCCAAAGAACGAGAGAGCGTGGTATGAGAGAGAGAGAGAGAGAGAGTGTGTGTGTGTATGCATGCATGCATGTGTGTACATACAATCGCCTGCACAAAGGTGGGGCTCGGTTGGCAAGGGGACGGGTGGTTTTTAAAAGTCCAAGCTCATATTCCTCATATTGCTATTGAATATTGAGTGCGGTGTGGGCTAAGTGACCACCTCCCTCTCCCCTGCCCCCCACCACTTGGGGGTGAGAAACCAGGACATGGGTTGCTGAGAAGGCTTTCAGGGTTTGGGCAGGGGTTGGGAGTGTCTGTGTAGCTGGGATGATCAAGCTGGTGGGAATACCAGACGAGACCTATAATGATAAAAGCTAACACCCAGCACACACCAGGTGCCAGGCGCTTGCTCTTCCAGGCTCTTGACATATGCTAACTCAGTGATTCCTCACCACAACCCTTGGAGGTGGGGGTAGTATCGGCCTCACTCAACAGATAAGGAACCTGAGGTTCAGAGAGGTTAAGTAATGTGCCCAAGATCAGAGAGATAATAAGGGGCAGAGCTGGGATTTGAGCCCCGGGAAGCCTGGCTCCAGCTGTCCCCTAGAACCACATACTACATACCACAACACAGGAAGTGTGCTCTGGGCAAATGTTTGCAAAGAGATGGAAACTTCTCTTTCTTCCCCGCACAGAAGTGGGCTCTGGGAATAAGAGAGGGGGTTCTGGGTGAAGATGATGGCAGGAGGAATAACATGGTCGTGTCAGCTGTCAGGATGTTAGGAGAGGTTGCCCCAAGGAGAAGAAATACCGGGTACAATGCTTGGCTCATGGTCAAGGGCAGTCACACTGCACTGGGCCCCAAGCTGGTGTCCAGAAATCTGGTCTCTAGGGTTGGCTCTGTCACCGTGTTGCTGAGTGACCTTGGTCTGATGTTCTCTGCCTCCAGCCTCAGTTTCCCGGCCTTATAATGAAGGGATTTTCTAAGGCCACAGACTCTGGTTCCTGGAGACAGGGGTGGGATTCCCCCATGCTGTTGAGATGCTAATGGCTAGCAGGATGCAGTGCAAGGTGCTGGATCAGCAGTGGGTTCTCTCAAGGTTTCAGGACTTGGGTGGCTGGGGAGGCCTTGGAGCCCCAGCTGCTGGGCAGACAACAGAGCTCAGGTACCTGACAGCACCAAGCTGACATTTGGGCAGATGTGCGAGTCCTTCCCTGCCTCTCTGGGGGTTTCCTGGACCCAAGTCCACCTCCCAAGCCCGGATGTCTCAGAGAGGATGGGAGAATCAGGCCAGGACTGGCCTCCGACACACGCAGGTTCAAGTCCTGGTCAAGTCGCTCGCCCCCTCTAGGACTTTGCCCTCTCTCAGTCCCTGGTTTCCTTGATACAAAAGGGAACGATGATTTCTACCTTGCCGTTTAAGGATTAAGTGCTTCATAGGAGAATAATGAGAAAACAACGATGAACAACCAACTAGGCTGCAGGCTGAACACCGTATCTGCTGTTTACCTCCTTAATCCTTCCAGCAACCCTAAGAAGAGGGCTCTCTTAGCCTTCCTCTTACAGACGAAGAGACAAATTCAGGGAGGTGATGTAACTTGTTCAAGGTAATACGGTTTGTGGGTTAGCAGAGGCAGGACTGAAGTTCAGGTGCTTCTGGCCCTCAAGCCTGCATTCTTAGTCACCACACCATCAGCTACAGCCTAGCTGGAACTGGTCCCTCCTTTCCCAACCCCTCACCCCATCCTGCCAGCCCCACCATCTCACTACCCTGGCTGGGAGTCAGGAGCCCTAGGCTCTAGCACTAGTTTGCCGGGTGACCTTGAGCAAGGACATGGATAGAGGGGAAATTAGCCAAGGACCAGGGATTACTACGTCTAGACCAGAGAAAATCTAGACTTCCTGCAAGACAAACGGGGAGATTTACATCAAGGCCTTCCTCCCCTCCCTGATTCCTGAGCCTCTGACCTGAGCAGGTTGATCAGCCTCCCAATTCTCGGACCCATTCAGCACATGGGAAATTCCAGGGTTGGTCCCCTCCCTCGACTCTGCTGACCAAAACTTCCCAGAAAGCTGACTGACAGAAACCAGAGAACTGTGCCCTACCAGCACCCTCTGCCTCAATACTTCAACTGCTGACAAGTCTCTGACTAAGCCAGGCTCCCTCAGACCTCCAAGTCTTTGCACAGGCTATGTATGCCTTCTTTCTCATCAGCCCAATGAACTCCTACTCATACATCAAAACCCTGCTCAGGTGTGTTCTCCTCCCCAAACCAGCCAACAGATACCATTTACTGAATGCATACTCACTGCTAGGTGCTGACCTGTGAAGCTTTTCATGTACCAGAGCATCTCTGATACTCTGGGGGGGGCCCCAAATGGCAGAGGCTGGATCTTACTTGCCTCTGCCTCTCCAGCATCACACCCATGAGGGGCTAGGAATTGAATGGCTGAACAAAAGTCCTTCCCAGCTTCATATACCCCTAAGGCACAGATCCTTAGCCACATTAACCAGCATTTACTCAGTTTGAGAAAGTAGCTTTCATTCATTCATTCATTCATTCAATATGAACAGTTTATGAACAACGTGTGTACTAGGTGCTGGATATAACAGTGAGCAAAACAAACATGGTCTGATAGGAAATATATACATTAATTGCATAATCAAACAAATACATGCATAATTAAGTGTTGTGAAGGAAAGCTGTGGGGACGTTGGAGGGCACGTGACAGAGACGAATGGCCATATTCAGGGGGATCTGTCTAAGCCTGGTGCGGTCAGGCCAGCTTCTCAGGACATGTGGCATTTGAGTGGAGACCTGAGTGTCAGTATAAAGTAAACAGCAGAAGGAGCAGGACTGACCTGTTCAGGGGGAGGAAATAACCCAGGCTAAGGGAAGGGGTGGTGGCAGGAGCAGGGCACTGTGAGAACCATCAGAAGAGCCCTGGGCCTGAAACTCAAGAGGAATGTGGCAGGTGGTAAGGCTACAGGGGAGCCAGATCTTTGTAGGCAACCCAGTGAAATTTGGACTTGACCTCAAGCGCATGGGAAGCTATTGAAGAATTTTAAGCAGAGTGGGGACAGTATGTGTGTGACACGATCAGATTTGCAAACTTGTTTCTACATTCTAGATGCATCCAGCTAAAAGATGGCCTGGGTTTACCTACTAGCTCTCTCTGCTCTGAGATGCACAGGGGAGGGGGACTGGAGGAGGCCGTGGGGCAGGGGCGGCCCACGGAGCGCGCCACCCTGCTGTCTGCGCCCGGCCAAGCGCGGGCTGGGGAGGAGGCACCAGGGACCGGGACTTGGGGAGTGGGGGGGGCGGGTCCCTAGCGTCTCCAGGTGGGTGTCTCCGGGGTCCTGGGCGCGGGGCAGCGGGTGCGGGGGCCCACTTTACCTTGCCCACGTACAGGGGCTCGGTGCCCGTGTACTCCTCCACCACGAAGAACTGGTTCCACACCCAGCCGCGCTTCACGCGGCCCGCGCCCGGCGCGCCGTCCTGCCGAGCCCCGGGTGCCGCCGGCGCGGGGGTGCCCGCCGCCCACAGACGTCCCGGCAGCGGCGGCGGCGGCGGCAGCAGCAGCAGCAACAGCAGCAGCGCGGGCGATAGAGCGACTCCCGCCCGGAGCCCCTGACCGTCGGGCCGCGGCCTCATGCTTGGCCTGCGCCGGGCCGGGGCCCAGGAGCCTGGACGGGAGGCACCGGGGCGTCGCCGCTCGGTGGCACGACGGAGCGGCGCGGCATCACATGGTTGGCCTCAGCGCGGCCGCCGGGGCGCCGCCCCCCACCCCCCGCCCCCCCCCCCGACGGAGCACCCGGACAGGCCCGCGGCCCTGCGCGCCGCCCAGCGGCGGGGGCGCCCGGCTGCAGGGGGAGGGGGCGCGGCCGCACCCGGGGCATGGACGGCCCCCCGGGGGTCCCCGCCCGCGCCCCCCTCGCTGCCGCCGCGGCCGGATCACCAGGCGGCGCCTCCGCGGCTCCCGAGGCCGGTGTGCGCCATGGTCCCCGCGCGGAGGGGTGCTGGTTGGGGCTCGGCGGATCCCTGGAGGGCCAGGGGCCGTCCAGACCCGGGCCCGGAGCCTGCGGGAGAAACAAGAGAACATAAGAGGAGGAGCCTTGTGGGGGCAGGGCAGGTTGAGTCGACCTCTCCTCAGTTTTTAGGTACCAATTAAACAACTGCTGTGACCCCTAGTGGTCCCTGCCTTCTTGCCCCCCTTGCCCCCATCCCCTACCCCCACCCCCACCCCCACCCCCCCATCCCCCACCCCCCATCCCCCACCCCCCATCCCCCACCCCCCCATCCCCCACCCC
>NW_027397100.1:1297564-1339159 GCF_003265705.2 Callorhinus ursinus | reverse complement strand
TTTCTTTTCTTTTCTTTTTTAATTGTATTTATTTATTTGAGAGCGAGCATGAGATAGAGAGAGAGAGCAAGGGGGGGAGGGTCAGAGGGAGAAGCAAACTCCTTGCTGAGCAGGGAGCCCAATGCGGGACTCGATCCGGGGACTCCAGGATCATGACCTGAGCCGAAGGCAGTCGCTTAACCAACTGAGCCACCCAGGCGCCCCTGGATCCTTTCTTTCAACTCCCATCACACACCTGTCCTCTCCCAACCTCCCCCAACTTTCTCACAGCCCCTCGCCCAGCTCCTTCTGCGTGGTTCTTCACCAGACCCCATGCCCACGGGAGCTGGGACCTTACCAGCTGCTTTCCCTGACCCTAGCTGACAATCTATCCAGCCCAGCCCACCCCCTGGAAATCCCCCACCCCAGAGAGGGAGGAGGCCATTCTAAAAGGGGTCTTCAAGGGCTCCCAGGACCCAGGCCTCCTGGGTGCACAGAGTCCAGCACCCAGCCGGCCACCCACATTCCCGCCTTCTCAAAGCAGGTAAGAGGTCATTCCACCCAAAACAGGAGCCCAGGGAAGGCCCTCTGATCTCATGCTAGATCCTGCACAGTCCCCTGCAGGAGTGGGGCACCTGAGTCCCAGGGGGCCTTGCTTGGAGGTGCCCTGAGTGACTTTGGGCAGGGCCACAACCCCTCTGAGCTTGCCATGGTGTCTCCACATTCCCTCAGAAAACCTTCCTTTTGCAGCTTCTGAGAGACACTTCTCCCTGCTCCTGGACCAGCACTGCCATCCCCAGATCAATCCATCTTTCCTTCCCTCACCTCCATCAAATCCTGCTTTCAGCAAGAAAGGATCTGAGGGACTAACTCCTACTCAAGCCATAATGATGAATAATGGCTTAATGTGGGTGTTTACAGGGGACAGCAATGCTGCTTTAATGGAGGAATTTCAGGCACTGACAAGAGTGAGTGGAGGTGAGGGGCTCAATCCCCACTCTTCTCCCCAAGCCCAGTTCAGCTCAGTTCAACAACTCAATTCCACTGAGCATCGGCTCGGCCAGGTTTGGGCTGGATGCTAGGACAGAGATAAATAAGCTCCCAGTTTAGTGGGGTGAGCAACATAAATGCCAGGTGGCGTGTGAGCGGGGCTCTAAGAAGGACTCAGGGAAGGGAGTGGGCACTGGTGTCTGGAAGGAGAAGGTGGGTGGGAGGGAATCCTGGCTGTTTCTTGGAGGAGGGGGCTTCTGGGTGGATGGAAAGAAAGGGATGAGCGTTGTGGCAGAGGAGTGTGCAGGGAACCTAGGGGGCTTTTGGCTGGTTGGGGAAGTTCGGTGGGAAGCATGGGGTGTATGGCTGGGCAGAGGATGGGCCAGGTCCTCCTGTGGAACAAGGAGGTGGCCGGAATCTTCAGGGCCGAAGAAATGTAGACCACCTCCTGTGACCCAGCACCCACAGCGGGCGGCTTTCACGCCTTTAACTAACTTGTGTGAGTCATAGCAACTGTGGAGGCTGGTGTTTTATACCCATTCTGCAGATGCTTGATTCCCCAGTGTTCTTTCCCCACATGTGCAAAGGAACTTCCTTACAGAAGGGGTTCAGGGTAGGGAGTCATCTGTTGGCAGGGGGGACAGTGAGGAGGTTAAAGCTGCATTTCTGGGCAGTGAACAGGAGAAAACCTCACAGTCCCTAGGGAAGAGAGGAGGGAGGAGTCCCAAACATGGGACCGTGCTGTTCCCTCTTTCCCTTCAGGCCCCACCCTGAACGAACGGAGGCCAGGAGTGCCCGTGACCCTGGTGTGAGCATCCCCAGCACCCCTTCCTCGCCCACTCTGTGGGGCCTAGGCATGAAGGCAGTGCGGGGGGATGCGGACACACCCCTCCCCTTGTGGCCCTGCTCTGAGATCCCGGAGCTGTGCCGCCGCCTCTGGGGATCCGGCTTTGTTTCCTCATGTTAGAGCCTGGGCTGGTCGTAACGAGGCTGGAGTTATGGGTGAGGGGGAGGCTTCGCTCCGCAGCCTTCATTTCCTGGAGCTTATGACTTCCCTGCGGGCTCGGCAGGAACTGTTCCCCTGACTCCATCAGGCAGTTCCAGGACCCATCACAGCCCTGCAGGGACGCAGAGGGGAGGGGCTGGTGGGAGGGTGGGCATGGGAGAGGCTGGGGCCACCTCTGGGGAGAGCTGTGGGGGTGTGGGAGGTGGGAACAAGGGGTGATCCCCCAGTGTTTGCAGGCACTCCATTGCTGCTCTCTCTCCTTCCCTCTCCCTTCTTCCTTTTCTTTCTCTACACCAACTTTTCAAAGATTCTGTCATTCATTCATTCATCAAACATTAGCATCTACTACAAGTGGGGAGACAGAAATGCATTCATTCATTCATTCAACAAATTTTCAAGACAGCAAGATACAATCAATTACTCAGCTATATATCAGGAGAGAGATGCATTTCTTCTGGTTGTTCATTTACTCTTTCAACAAATATTTACCACACCTCCCTGATGCCAGCCCCTGTGCTGGGCGCTGGGAACGAAGCAATAAACAAAATAGTCCTGGTCCTCTTGGGGTTGGCTTTCTAGTTATAAAGGAAAGAAATCTACCATATAATTTCTGGGGGCGATAAGTGTTAAGAAGGAATATAAATCAGGAAAGGGAGAGGAAGAGAATGATGGAAGGGCTGGAGTGGGTGTCTTATTATAGATGTGATATCAGGGAGGGCCTCTCAGAGGAGGTGACATTTGGCTGGTCTGGAAAGATGAGAAGGAGCCTGGCACAAAATGGTTCCACGCAGAGACAACAGCACATACAAAGGTCCAGAGGCTGGAATAAGCTGAGGAAGAGTAAGAAGGCTACTGTGGCTGGTGCAGAGAAAGAAGGTGGCTGAAGATGAGTCAGGACTGGGGGACGCAGGCCAGATCAGGCAGGACTGGGAGAGGGAAAGCAGGTTCCATCGTATTCTGTGTGTGCAGAGAAGTGCTTGGAGGAATTTAATACAGTAAAAACCACAGGAGACCGAAATGGTCTCTGGCCATAAGGGGATTTCATGATAGAAGTCCTTCAACACAGGAGGGCCAAGCACAGCGCAGTGGGGCGCAGCCGAGGGACGGCATCGTAGAAAGGTGGCACTTGAAGTTAAAGTGCAAGAAAGATTTGGACATGTGGGATTTGGGGTGTGGGGGAGGAGAAGGAGCTCTCTGTGGAAGGACTGCCTGGGGCAAAGGCCAGAGATCAAGTCCCACTTTAGAGAAGGGCAAAGTAGAATCGAGAGTGTTGTCCAAAGTCGCATAGAATACTTGGTGGCTGGGTGCGGTCTCGAACCCACGCTTGGATTCCCCTTGGTGTGGGGCCCCTTTGAAGGAACAGCAAAAGTGGCCCCTCTCAGCGGCTGCAGCCCAGTCCCAGGGGGCGCGCTTGGCAGGACCAGGTTGGCTGCATCTCCCTGGCCTGCCCCCTCGGCTCTTCCCGCAAGATGGTTTGAGGGGCGGGGCCTTGGTAGCCCCGCCCCTCCCTCCTCCCAGGCCTTCATACCAACCACGAGGCCTCTCCCAGACGTGTTGGCCCGCTTTCCTGGCCACCTGCCAATTCTCCACCGCTCTGCCTGGCCCTGCCAGGACTGCTGCAGACACTTGGGCCTCCTCTCCCCCCACCCTTTCCTGCTCCAGCTGCGTTTTCTGACCCGGTGTAACCACAGGACCCTATCTTGGCGTCCAGTCCTTCAGGGGAGGATGCTGAGGAGCCTCGGGCCTGCATTCGGATCTGCCAGGCCTTCGCATGAGATCATGAGCATGTTGGTGGCTTTCTCTGGGCCACAGGTCTCAACCTACTGCACAGCTGTTTCATCCCATGGGATTAAATGTCAAGCCCCAGCCTGGCTCAAAAAATGTTGGCTTTGCCCTCTCTACTTTTCAGCCTCAGCTCCCCTGATCCGTGTGCTCTCACGACCATGTACTCAAACGTGATTCCTATGTGCATGTGGGCCTGTGTCTGCAATCATGGATGTCATCATATATGTGTATATCTGGTGCAGGTTCATTCATTTCGTAGATACTTGTGAATTTTCACTCTGTGCTGTTCTAGGCACAATGAAAAGAAACGGGGAGAGTCCTTGCCCTTGCAAGTCTAATGGGGGACAGAAAATAAACAAATAAATAAATAACGTGACAGTTCATGGTAAATGCTGTGAAGAAAAACAAAGCAGGGTAAGGGGCACGGGAAGTGCTGGAGTGGGGTGATTTGCTCTCTCTCTCTCTCTCTCAATCATCTGTTATAAATGATAATTTATACAAGGTGGTCAGGGAAGGCCTCACGGCTAAGGTGACATTTGAACAGAGATCCAAAGTGAGGAAAGGAGGGAGCTGTGCACATAGCTAGAAGAAGAAAATTCCAGGTGAGGGGGAACAGCAAGTGCAAAGGTCCTGAGGTCAGTGCGTGTTTGGTGTGCAGGAGGAACAGCAAGGAGCCCCCCTTGTTGCTGAAGTGAGTGATGGGGCGTGAGCAGCAGGAGATGGGGTCAGAGAAAATATGGAGGTGGGCATCAGAGTCCGCAGCTCTGGGTTTTTACCGTGAGATGGAGCCCCTACCCTGGGAGGGTTTGAGCAGAACAATGACATGATCTAATTTCTATTTTAAAAGATCGTCATGGCTAGCTATTGAGTTGAAAATAGAGGGAAGCTGGGGCTGGGGGGTGGCGTTTCAATAATGCAGACAAGAAGTGAAGGTGGCTCAGACCAAGGCAGAGCAGTGGAGGTGCTGAGAAGTGAAGCTGTGCAGCGGGCTACGTTGTGGCTCCGAAATGGGAAAGAGGAACCAAGCATGACCATCAGGCTGCCTCAGTAAAGGGAATAGTGTGGTTCCCTCTCACCGAGCTGAAGGCAGCTGTGGGCAGCGCAGATACGGGGAGATCAGGAACTCCGTTTTGGATGTGTTCCATTCAAATGCCTGTTAGACGTCCAATAGTGATGTGCAGCCGGCCGGTGCACCTAGAGTCAGGAGCAGGAGCAGGAGCCCGGCTGCAGGGGTACATCTGGGAACTTGGATAGTATTTAGAGCTGAGACCAGACGAGCCCTCGAAGGCATGAGTGCAGGTAGGGAAGAGGCCCAGCACCTTAACTATAGAGATCAGGGAGATGAAGAGGGCCGAGCGAAGGAGGCTGAGGGGGAGGGAAGAGAAGGACTGGGGAGGGGAGGCAAGGAGAGAGGGAGCTATCCTGGAAGCCCACTGAAGACAGTGCTGGAAGGAGGAGGGGTCATCAACCGTGCAGAATGCTCTGTCGGCTGAGTGACCATCTGTCCAGCTTTGCCTCTGTTGTCCCACCCCCTTTTTCTCCCAGTTTAGATGAAGAATTATATGGTCATCCTACTGCCAGGTCAAGTCAGATGTGGACTTCGAATTGACCATTGGTTTCAGCAACACGGAGGTCATGGGCAGTCTTGATCAAAGCTAATTTGGTGGTGTGGGGGGTGTGCAGGCACGAATGGAGTGGGTTCAAGGGAGACTGGGAGGCAGGGAGGCAGAGACGTAGGTGGGGGTGGGTGACAGCCCCTCTGGGGATTATTTGAAGGTTCCTTTTGCCTGCTCCCCCAGCCCCCAGCCCTAACCCAGCAGTCAGCTGAGTTTTATGGTATATAGAAGAGAGGGATGGGAAATATAGATTGGCTAGCTGCTAATAGCCAATTCATTTCCTAGTCCTTTCTTGTTTCAATTCTGTTTCAATATTCACTCCCAAGCTTGGCCATGTGCTCAGTGCCACCCCGTGAACACTGATTAGTCTAAACCAATGAGTTCCTCTCTCCCTACCAGTGTTTGGTTTAGAAAATGTCATGTGACATAATTCTGGCCAGTGAGATGTAAAGGGATAACTACTAGAGAGCTTCTGGGAATTGTTTTTTGCTCTTTAAAAAGAGATGCCTTAGGGCACCTCGGTGGCTCAGTGGGTTAAGCATCTGCCTTCGACTCAGGTCATGATCCCGGGGTCTTGGGATGGAGCCCCGCATTGGGCACCCCGCTTAGCGGGGAGCCTGCTTCTCCCTCTGCCACTCCCCCTGCTTGTGCTCTCTCTTTCTCTCTCAAATAAATACTTTTTTAAAAAAAATCATAAAAAGAGATGACTTGAGGAAAAGCTTTTCATTTTCTGCGTGTCTGAGGAGGTGATGGCTAGAGCTACAGCAGCATTTTTGGAACAATGAGGGAAACCACCCCCCCCCACCACCACCCCCAAGAGGCTACAGGGACTTACTAAGAAAGATGGTACAAATCTGTGGCTTTGATGATGTTGTTGAACCACTGACTTTACCCACTTTGGGCCTTGAAGATCCAGTTCCAGCTCCCACTTTCTCCAGACTCTCATTCTCTCTCCTCTGAACTCCCTCAGACCTGTCTGGATGAATCATCCCTGGGGTTTGGTGTCAGTTGTGATGGCAAGCTTCTAGAGGAGAGAAGCCATGACTCTCCCTTCTTCCATCCCTCCCTGTTCCTTCCCACACACACCTGGCAGAGCCAAGCCCAGAGCTGGACCCTGGGAGGGACTCTGGAGTCTTGCCTCAGATAGATACTGGGAGCTACTCGGGCAACATTCTTTCCCTCTCAGTGAGGACCTGCCAGCCTTGCTGATTTGCTGTGGCCCTTGTCTATGCTCTGGGCATCACCGTCACTGTCCACACTGTGTCCTTCCAGAGTCTAGGCTGGGTGGCCTGCGTGTCCTTTCTCGATTTCTCAATGCCCTGGTATCATTGCTGCCAAGGCTGTATGACTGCCAGCTCAGAGGCTCTGGGCCCTTCTTTGTCATCTGGCTGTCTCCTGGGAACAGAGGAAGGGCTTCTTGTCCTATCCATCCACATTTGTTTCCTAGCCTCTCTCTGCCAAGACCAAGAAGAGGGGCTGCGCACAGTGACTCCCAGGCAACATAAAGCAGGGGAGACTTCATGGTGCAGCCTGGAGCTCCTCACCTCTGCCTCCTCCCTAAAGTTCCTGGTCATCTTCCTAGCCCCTATCTCTGGGGCAGAATTTAATGTTCAGGGGACCTAAGATGATGAGGTCCAAAGTCAGACCAGGGTTTAAGTCCCAGGTCCATTACTGCATGTTTGACCTTGGTAATGTGCTCCATTTCTCTGAGTCTCGGTTTTCTCATCTGAAAAATGGGGCTAGTAGAGGGTCCATGTGAGGAATCAATGGGATGATGCACACGGTGGGATCTACGGTGTTTGGCAATAAATATTAGCTGATGTGAGAATACTGACTAGTGTTCTCCTTTCTGGTCACCTGACAACTACTTACTGGAGCCCTGTTTTGTACCAAGTATCCGGAGCAAGGGCCGTGCCTCCTGCACCAGCACGAGGCTGGTGCCTGCGAGAAGGGTGGGGCAGTGTAGCCAGTGGGAGCCGGCCTGGCAGCCTGGCTCCTGTCTGCCCTTTTCGAGTCCCCAGGGCACTGTGCCCGTTGGATCCTGAGCCCAGAGCTCTCTGTGCGTGGCTGCGGTCTTCTCCCTGGGGGGAAATTATTTCTACCAGCTCAGTGCTCTCCCTTCAGGCCAGAAGGGATCCTAGTGTAATGCAGGAGCTGTTGAGGTATGGAGGGTCTACCTTGTCTCTGCTCACCTCTCTTGCCGCCTCCACACCTCCCAGGTGGAGGGCACCGTGAAGCCCTAAACCAGACAGCAGACTAGTTATTGCCTCGCGTGCCTTGGCAGGCATGAGCACGTGTGTGCCTGAGCACATGCGTGCCTTTGCATCAGTAATCATGCATGCTCTGCAGCCCAGCACCTAGAACAGCTCCCTCCCCGCACATTGGAGGTGCTCTGTAAGTGTGGGGTAAGTCACTGGAGGGGAGTCTGCTCTGTGTGGGCTGAGCCCATGGGCTATTTCTGGGGCTGTGGGTGTGATGCCGTGTCCTCTAAGCTCGGCAGTGTACTGCTGGGTTGGGGTGCGGTTACATCTCTGAGTGTGTTTGTGTGTGGGGTCAGGATCTACGAAAGCTTCTGGGCTTGGTAACTGGACCATTACCTCGGGAGGCAAAGGTGGGAGATCAGGGAAGAGGGCATGAGCAGAGCTGGGGCCATACACACCCCATTCACATGGTCACCCCATCGGCAAAGGCTGCTCCAAGGGCCCCCAGTCTTGTCCCCCAGTCTCTGCTGAGAACAGATATGTCCTCATGAAGCCCGGCTCGGTCTGGAAGGTTCTCCAGTTCAAAACCTTACCTGGCTCCCTTTCACCTTCAAGATGAAGTTAGTTAGTTACCATTCATTAGTTACCCACCAAAGTAACAAAGGATTCTTCATGCTCAATGACTCCACACACAGTCCTTTGAGGTGGCTACTGTTATTTGCCCTCGTTTGCCAGATGAGCAAACTGAGGCATAAAGAGGTTGTGTGGTATGTTGTGGAGCTGGGATTTGAGCCCTGGGCTGTCAGCTCCAAAGCCCATACTGTTAGCCACTCCACCCATGCCTGCTCAAGGCCCCGTGAGATCTGGACCTGCTCATGCTATGTGACTGCCACCACCTCTTTTCCTGTGCTTGTCTCCTGGGCGGAAGATCCACCCACTGTTCCCTACGTGCATGCCTCGGGGCCTTCGCTCCTGCCAGGAATGCCTTCTGCCCTGTGGTTCCACGACTAACCCTGGCCCACCCCTCCGCGCCCAGCCCAGTTGTCCTCTCCCCCAGGCAGTCTCTCTGCCTCCTCCCTCAGACCCCCGTGAGCTCGCTCATCTGAGCCCTAGCTCAGAATCAAATTCTCCCTTGATTGGCCTCAGCAGCCGGCCTCCTGGCTGTGGGCGCCTCCTTTACCGCTCTATGCCCTTCGATTCATACCTCCGTGCCATGCTCAGAGTAGGCACTACTGAATGTGTACGGGCATGGATGAAAGAATGCGCGGATGGATGGATGAACAGAAGGACAGGTGATGGGGGGGCCTGGTTACCGCCATATCACTTTCCCCCACATGCCCTTCGATGGCTCTGTTTCCTTCTGCTTTGTCTGCTTGTTGAGCATCAAATATTTATTGAGCACCGACTATATGCCGGGCACTGTGCTGGAGGCTAAGGTTGTGGCAGTGGGTGAACCAAAATCCCAGGGCCATGGCCTTCCGGTGTGTGTGTGTAAGGGAGATGTTCATTAATCCTGTATCTCACAGGTAAATGTACAATGTTCCAGAACCACAAAGTATAAGGACCCTGCATTTTGCGGGGCACACAATCTCATTAGGGATGCGTGGGACCAGTGAGGGACAGTCCCCTGAGAAAGGGGTTTTGAGCTGAGTCTTAAGGAGGAGAAGACAAACAAGTTGTGGGTAACAGACCCAGCAAAGCCACATTCCAGGGCCTGAAAGCTCAGGGGCCAGAGCACAGCATTGGGGGGCGAGGCAGCTTACAAGCAGCTTAAGGAGTCTAGATTCTGGCTCAAGAGCAATGGGAAGGCATTGAGCACAGGAGACGTGATCAAATTTGTGTTTTTTAAGATCACTGAGTCTGCCACTTAAAGACCACAATGCTGATGTGCAGGACAGGAAGCAGGGGACCAGTGAGCAAGGTGGTGACAGTGTGGCCAGAGGCGGGGGGAGGGGCTCAGACCAGGGAGGCCACCATGGGGTGGAGAACAGGTGACAGATATGAAATATTTAGGAAGCAAATGGACCAGACCTGGTGATGGATCAGACGTAAGGAATGGGGTGGTGCGGGGGGCGGGCAACATCAAGAATGACTTCTGGCTTTTGTTTTGTTTAGCTGATGTCTATCGATCACCTGCTAAGAGCTGGGCACTGTTCTATGGCTTTGGGCCCCACCTTCCTTACTGCTCACAGTAACTCCATCCCTTCACAATCTCACTTCCCTCTGGCAAGGATGCAGGGGCAGTGGGACTGGATGGGGTTTGTCCCAAGCCTTGCTCCTTTGGGGGGACAGCCTTGGCGGATATAAGGAATCGAAGGCAGAGAGGAAGGCAGGTTGCATATATTGAGCTGATTCTGAGTCAGTGAGAATAATGACAGACAGCATTTATAGAGTTTTTACTGTGTGCCAGGCGTGGTGCCATCCAATTAGCTAATCATAAGATGTAACACTTAGTTCTATGAGGAGCACTTTATGTCAGTGGTTTGATTGAATTCTCACAACTCACAGCTCTCTTCAAAATTTCAGAAGGGACAGTGGCTCAGAGAGGTTGAGGGACTTGTCCAAGGTCACACAGCTAGTTGGTGGCAGATCTGGCATTCAAACAGTCCGTGGTAGGGGAGGAAAATGAGGATGGGCAGAGGGGGTGCTTGGTGACTGCCGGGAAGGACAGGCTTGCATTTGGCTCTGCGCAGAAACCATGTCCCTCCCATCCCCCAACCACCACCTCTTGACACTGTTCACCCTACGCCCGGGTCTCTTCTCAAGGCCCGACCTCCCATGCAAGTGATGAACACACACGGGTATGCACACACACACACACACACACACACACACACACACACACACGCCCCTTGGCTGCCACTGCTCACCTACCCAGGGCTGGCCTGCCCAGAAGCTTCCAGCCCAGATGCCCCCCGCCTGCACCTGTCTCCCCGCCCTGCCCCCGCCCCGCCCCCGCCGGTGCCGCAGGCAGAGCCTACTGTACATCATGTTGACAGTAGAAATTACATTCCGAACTGCTGTTTTACACGGCGCCCTGTCAGAACTCACCTCAGCCCAGTGATCAGGACAAATTGAATACCATCCCAGCCGTGTCAATATTTATTCCATTTTACAAATGCGGCCAGTGGGGGACAGGGCCCCGCTGTGGTGCCAGCCAAGCGTGGCCCCAGGAGCCCCTTCTCCCTCTCATGCCGGAGCCGCCTCGTCTGTTCTCTCTTCTGCCCTCTCCCTCTCCCTCGTCCTCAGCTTTTTGGTCATGGGTGAAAATTGTGAAATTCAACATTCCTACCAAAAAGTGCACAAATCATAAATGCGGAGTTTAACAAATAATTAAACAAAGTAACTCATGTACAGTACTCAGCACAGTGCTCACTTAGTGGTCAATAAAGAAAATGAACCCTGTGGATCCACCCGTCCATCAAAACACCGAAAACGGCCCCCCTCTTTAGGAGCCCCCCCGCCCCGTAGGAGCCCCCTGCTGGGTCCCTCCCTGAGCGCAACCCCCTGCTTCCCTCCATCCTGGCTTTTAGGATAACCAGTGCCTCGCCTTTCTTTATAGTTTATCACCCAGTTATGCCCTCCTAAAGTCTCAGTTTAGTTTTCCTTGTGTTTGAGCTCGATGCAGATGGGATCCTACATTTTTGCGTTTTGCTTCTTTTTCTCCACATTATGTTTTTGAGATTCGTCTTTGTTCTGTCCAATGTCCCTTTTCACTGCTGTATAGCAGTCCACGGCACGGATGTACCACGATCTCTACCTCCGTTCCAGCTCATGTTCCTTCTTCTTCCTCTTCTTTCCACCTCTCTCCCGGTCTTCTTCTAGTCAGCCACTCCCTTCCCTTCCACCTCCTTCTCCCCCGTTCCACCCCCTTGATGGTCTGTCTGCTGCATCTGCTCACATCACGTGCCCACACCTGATCCCAGCTCTGCCATCTGAGCCGGGGCCTGGTGCCCCCTCTGGGTCTCTCCCTCCCCCATCCAGTTCCTGGAACATGGGCTCCAGCCAGAGGGAGGGTCTCCCAGACCTGAGCCTCTGACAGCTTCTTTGTTGCAGAGGATCCCTGGGGCAGAGACGGGGCCCCACAGCAGAGCCTCTGCCCTGGTGCATCCAGCTGCTATGCTAGCAGCCTTGGGAGAGGAGGACTCGCCTCTCGCCCCCACCCGGATGGTCAAACACTACCCACTGGCCCGGGGTGAGAACCAAGGGGGCCCCAAGTGGCCCTGCAGCTGTCAGTAGGATGCACAAAGAGGGTCGGGGCGAGAGGGCCTGGGCTGGACAAGGGCCAAGCCCCATCCTCAGCTCTGTTCACTCAGTGTCTCATGCAGCACCCATCCTGTGCCTAGCGGTGAGTCTCACCCCCCACAGCAGAGGAGAGCAGCAGATGGTGGGGGGCCCGATATGGAAGGGGGCCTTCCAAAGAGTCCCTACAGATCCTGCTTCTGTGTCTTAGGAGCACATCTGCTACATCTTGTTTGTCTCCCTGAGTCCCTTCTCTGTCTTGGAGCTGCTCAGATGATGACATATTCAGGGTAGTTAATTTTTATTGCAACCCGAGCAGATGACATTAAGGAATCTGTCCCTTTACAGTCCAGGAGAAAGCTCTCTAGACTGGAAGGCGAGTGGACTAGGTTGGAACTTGGCTTTGATCCTGCCATGCTGGGTGACCTTGGGCAAGTCCTCGCCCTCTCTGGGCTTCTTGACAAGGAAAGGTCAAACTGTGATTTCTAGGGGTCATTAGAGGACCAGTGTTGTGCTGGCAATGTAACGAGATGGACTTGTTCAAAATGCATATCCCCGGGTCCCCAGAGCACCTGGCTCAGTGAGGATGGTAGTAATACTAATAGGCAACATTTGTAGGGCGCCAGGTGTGCCAGGAGCTGGAAGTAAGAAGCTGTGCTGACTGACCACCGTGCTAAGTACTTTACATGAGCTACCTTGTTTACCCTGTGCCACAGGCTGATCATTATTTTACAGATGAAGAAGCTGGGGCCCAGAGAGGTGAAGGAACTCACTCTGGGTTACAGCCAGGAAGTGGGGAAGCCGGGCCCTGAACAAGGAAAGTCTGAGCCTGTCCTCGGTCTGGGACAGCTCCCAACACATTCTGATGCTGACCTGGGAGCCCCGGGCCACGTGGTCAGGAAGTGGCGTAATGGAGCTTAAGCATCGTGCACCTGCTGTGAACAACACATCTTCGTGAGTCATCAAGATGTATGTGAAGGCACCCCCCCCCACACACACACACAATCAATGCGAGCTCTTATGGTTCATTCTTTAGGCCATCCCCACACCACCCTCCCGAGATGGGCTTTAGCCTCTCCTGTTACTGATGAAAACCAGAGACACGGGAAGAGGTGGCGCTCCAGACCATGTGGCTAAGGGTCCAACTCTGAAGCCGTGGGCTTTCACCCTAGCATGCCGCTTCTGTTACCTGCCCTCCCCTGCCCCTGCTAACAGATGCTGAATCATATCCCCCAACCCTCTGGGCTTTAGCATTCCCAGCTGTGAAATGGAGGGGTTGGACCAGTGTCCCAGCTTCTGCCCCTAACACCCTGTGTTCTTGGGTATGTCTCTTCCTTCTCTGGGCCTCAGTCTCCCCATCGGGAAAAGAAGTCTCTGTGACTTTATCCCAGCACTACACACATATGCTGTTTTAAAACAAGCCTCCTGGGGAGCTCTTGGGGGGTTCAGTTGGTTAAGCATCCGACTCTTGGTTTCGGCTCAGGTCATGATCTCGGGGTCCTGGGATTGAGCCCCACGTCTGGCTCCCTGCTCAGAGGGGAGTGTGCAGGAGGGTTCTCTCTCCCTCTCCCTCTGCCCCTCCCCCCTGCTTGCATGCACACTCTCTCAAATAAATAAGTAAATCTTAAAAACAAAGTAAAACAAGCCTCCTCCTTGTGATGCAAGGCCTCAGGTCTGGCTCCCTGGAAACAGGCTCTGGGATAGAGATTCGCCTGCAGGAGGTTTATTGGGGAGAGTGGTGGGGAACAGCGCAGAGGGGGTGGGGAGGAAGTTGAACGGGGCAATGCTGTCCCAGCAGGGGCCTCAGCCAATCCACGGACACATGGAGCAACACACGGAGCAACGATGCTCCCAGTTGAGGGAAGGGGCCCGGCCTTCGAATCCATGCATCTACCAGACACTGGACGTGGGCTGCCCACCCCTCCAGAGGGTGTGACCTTGAGCAAGGCAGCTCCCTTTGCCTGAGGGCAGTCCCCAGGACGGGGCTTGAGCTGAGGGCTGTCAGTAGCCACTGTCACAGCTGTCTTGGGCAGTACGTTCTGCTACATAAAATCTGCTGAAAACCCCGGGGTCTGGCCTCAGCTCTGGCAATGACAGCAGACACGACGTGGCCTGAGCCCTGGGCTTAGCCGGCTCTGAGCCCAGTGCCCTGGGTCCACCGCCTGCTGTGTTCACAGCGGGATCAGCGCCCTAGAGCTCGCTTACCGCCTGGCCGCCACCACCGGCCTTGCAGCTCATCTCCCGTGCTTCCCCGAGGTCCCAGCGATTATGCCACTGAAAATTCCGCTTTCATCTTGTCAACCTCACAGTAAATTACAGGCCCGGGGAGGCGTGGGCCTCCTCCTTAAACAAGATTCAATTCCACTTAGCTGCCCCCCTTCCTGCCCCACACGTGGGTCCCTCCCTCCCACCACCCCGGGCGCAGGATTTATGGCCTCTCCTTGCAGGCAGCTGGTAACCATGGCAAGCTCCTTAGGGAGGCTTCAGGCTGGAGCCTCGTCAGCCCCAGACTCCAGTGCGGTCGCTTCCTCCCAGGATGGAGGAGAGAGGAGAGGCCAAGCCAGCAGAAGGGGCCTCCGAGACTGAGGCAGAGAGGTTGCAGTAACCCTGTCAATGACGGGCGCATGGATGCTGTCACATCAAACCCTCACACTACCCCTGATACAGACACTGTCATCACCCCCATTTTATAGATGGGCCAACTGGGGCCAACGAGTGTGAAGTCACTTGCCAAGGCCACACACCAAGGAAGCAGCTGAGTCCAGGGCTGGGGCACTGCCTCTTCCCCCAATGGCTGCTCTTGGAGGGGTGTAGAGTCTCTCTGGGGGTTTCAGGCCCTCCAAGACCTCGGCTCCCCCATCTGATGTCTGGTTGTCTCTTAGATCCCAGCCCCTGCTCATATCCACCAGGGATGGGGAGATCACTGTCTCTCTGGAGGGCCCATTATCTCCCTAATGACTAGACACAGTCTCCAAATAATTGATCAAGCCCTGTCACCTCTCAGAAGCATTGTTTTGGCATTGAAGGTCCTCCGTAATCCGGCTGCTAACTCCCTCCTGCTAACTTATTTTTCGTGGCTCACCAACACTGTAGGCTGCCTGGGCACCCCACCCCACCCCCGCCTGCTTAGTGCTCAGCTTTGCCCTCGGGTCTTTTATTATACCACCCCCCACCTTACAGTGCTACCTCCCTTCGTTCCTACCCCAGAATATCAGAGCTGGAAATGCACTACCTCCTCATTTTCCTGTTGCAGACAGGCTCAGAGAGGGGATGAATTTCCCTAGTGCACAGGGGGAGCTGATGATGGGGCCAAATCTTCTGCCAATTAAAATAACAACTAGTCATAAAATAGCTAACATGCACTGAGTGCTTGATACCACCATTCTAAGCATCTCACATGTGTAATCCACTTAATTCCTGAATGACGCTATGAGGCAGATACTATTCTATTGCTATTTTGCGGAGGGATGAGGCGTGGAGAAGTCAGGTGATTTGCCTAACGTCCCCAGAGCCCTCTGACATCAGAGCTACGCTCCTAACCCGGTGCTTCCCCTGCTCCACGCTGCCGACCCCCCCCCCTCCACTCGGCTTGTGGGTGAATGGTGGAGCAGACACAGGTGCCCAGAAGAGCCAACATACCAGCGAGAAGCAAGGATGGTGGATCTGCCAGGGAAACTGCCTGTCACTTGGGTTCTTGAGCCTGGGGCCTAGAGTCAACATGCCCCCTGCCCCCAAGCCTGCTCATTCGAGTTGTTGCTTCGCACGTCCTCTGCAACTTCCCATCCACAGTCCCAGGGATCTTCAGCATTGTCACTTCTCCCTCCTGGAGGCAGGACCAGGAGCTGATGCATCTCTACATCCCAGAGCCTAACTTGGGGACCGGCACCGGCACATAGTCGGTGCTCAGGAAAGACTTGCTTTTATGTAAGGGACTCAGGTAGGGCTTCCCACAGCAGGGGACATTTGAACTGCTCCTGGAAGGAGAAGTAGGGTTTTGCCATATAGAGCAAAGGGGAAAGCAGATGCCGGGCAGAGGGACCGGCTGGAGCAAAGTCTTGTAGGAAGGGATATTCCGAGTGCGGGAGTAGGGGATGGGAAGGACGGCAAAGAAGACAGAAAAGTAAAGGTGCGGCTGGGCTGAGCGCCTTGGCAAAGAGCTGGGTCTTCACTTGGAGGTGGGAGCACTCTTTATGACTTGTGCCTGGGACCGATGGGGAAAGGGAATGGGGCGAGAATATTTCTCACAGGTTCTACATTCACAGGTTGGGGCTGCTGGGGCTGCAGTCTGCAAACCAGTTTGGCTAAATCACCCCCCTGCCAAACTATGCACCAGGCCCCGTCTGGGGTGACAGATCGACAACGCTGCTGCTGGGGCTGAGGGAGATTTTCCTTTATTCTCTCTCCTGACACGCGATGGAGCTGGCAGAGAGAGCATCTTCTCCCCTAATCTTCCGTCTCAGGCTGCACCGAGGAAGCAAGTTGAGCCTGGCACCTTGTTCAGAACTTAATCTTCTCCTTCCTGAGTTTAAAGTTACAGATTCTAGTCATGGATTCCCCATCTCCAGGGAACAGAGCGAGTGTGGAAGAAAATGGAGCTCACACACAGGGCCGCACCGTTGGGGCCACGGAGGAGGTGGGGAGATCCAAAGTCGGCCTCATCTTTACGGAGAATGCAGGGGCTGGACCTGGACTGCGCTCCTGACTCTGATGCTCTCAGCCACGTGACCCCAGGCAAATTACGTCACCTCTCTGAGCCTCCGTGTTCTCCTCTGTAAAACGGGGAAAATAAATCTTTCCAGGTTTGTTGGGAGGCTCCAAGAGATGATGACTATAAAAGTAATCTTCTGGAAAAAGTCGAGTGCAGGGGAGGTTTGATCATGATTATCTACTTGCGAGAGTAACAATAAATTTCTCAGAGTTGTGAGAGTGAGAGATAGTAATAGTGGCTCTTTGTAGAGCTTTTACCACCTGCCATTACCTCCCCAGGCTGGGCCTGTTCTAACATCCATTCACGGAGTGCCCACCCTTACCCCACCCCCACCCCCACCGCCCCAAGGCAGGCCCTGTTATATCCCTGTCTTGGAGAGGAGGGAGCCTGGCTATCACCATTTTCACTGCCCTTTGCTATGGAGGAAATGTCTCTCTTGTCCCCTGATCTGGGTTCTGCAGTCCACTCACACCTCCCTGGCATCTGAGAAAACTTACGCTATGGATTCTCATTTCTCCTGCCCTATCTTCACCCCTCTCTGATGGGCTCCTGGCATAACACATGCTCAAGTAGATTCCCTTTTTTTTTTTTAAAGATTTTATTTTATTTATTTATTTGAGAGACAGAGAGAACGAGAGAGAAAGCACATGAGATGGGGGGAGGGTCAGAGGGAGAAGCAGACTCCCCGCTGAGCAGGGAGCCCGGTGAGGGGCTCGATCCAGGGACTCCAGGATCATGACCCGAGCCGAAGGCAGTCGCTTAACCAACTGAGCCACCCAGGCGCCCAAGTAGATTCCCTTTTAAAAGCAACAGCAACAGGGGCGCCTGGGTGGCTCAGACGGTTCCATGTCTGCCTCCGGCTCAGGTCATGATCCCAGGGTCCTGGGATCGAGTCCCGCATGGGGCTCCCTGCTCAGCGGGGAGCCTGCTTCTCCTTCTCCCTCTACCGTTCCCCTGCTTGTGCTCTCTTGTTCTCTCTATCAAATAAATAAGTAAAATCTTAAAAAAATAGGAACAAAAAAGAAGCACACCCCCCGACACCTCCCAGCCCCTTCCCTTACCAATCAAACTTCTCTGAAAGTTGGCTGTACTCAGTGTCTCCTTTACTCACCTCGTACTCATTTCCTAACCCACTGTCCACCTAGCTCCCATCCCCCAGTGCTTCATTAGAATGGCTCACAGAGGTCACCAATGGCCTCCATCTTACTGAATCCAATGGATGTTCTCCAGCTTTCGTTTCACTGGACCTGTCAGCAGTATTTGCGACATCAAACTGGACAATGGGGTTTCTTCCTACCTCTCTAATTATGCCTCTGCATCTCCTGGCTTATATTCCTGCGTCCCGCCTTCAGAATCCCTAGTCTTTACCTGCACAATCTCAGCTGTGCCAATGGCTCCAATGACCATCAATACCATGGTTACTCCCAACTTAGGCTCAACCTCCCTTCTGAAGTCTACGGATAAAAATACAATTGCCCACTCGACATCCCCACTTAGACGCCTCTGTGAAACCTCAAACCCGCCATATCAAACATATGTTCTTCTTCAATACTGGCCCTTTGCCTGGGTGCCCTGTTGCATTAATGGCACCCATCTCTGTCAAGTGGTCCAAGCCAGAAGGCTGGAAGTCATGAGCTTGACAACTGTCATCTCTGCACCCCCAATGGGCAATCTATCATTAAGTAAGGTTCATTTTACATCTTAAGTAATTCCTTAAGTTGGCCACTTCGCATCATCTCCATTGCCACCCTAATTCAAACCAGGGATTCAGGATGATTCTTAGATTTTTGGCTTGACACTGGATAGTGTGACACTGACCATGATGGAGTGAATGGGGGGGGGGACTCTGGGGAAGGAAATAAGAATTCTTTTTTAGGTATGTTTTAGACATTCATGAGACATGCAAGTGGAGATGTGTAGCTGGCAGTTGGATGTAACAGTCTGGAGCTCCAAGGAGAGGGGACATAAATCTGAGATCATCAGCATATTAATGCTGAGGAAATGAATGAGATCACTTGGGGAGAGACAGAAAGTGGGCCCAGAAGTGATCCCTGGGGCACTCCAATATCAGAGATGAGATAGAGGGGAAAGGAGGCACAAAGCCTGAGAAGAACTTGCCAGTGAGCTTGGGGGCCATCCAAGAGACCGTGGTGTCATGGAAACCAAGAGTGGAACTAGAGATCAGCAAGTTGAAAGCTGTGGAGAGGCAAGGTAAACTGAGGATGGAGAAGTGACTCCCCTAGGCAATGCAGAGGTTGTTAGTGGCCTTGAGGATGTCTATTCTGCTGGACTGTAAGCCCCACGAGGCAGGGAATATTATTTGTTTGCTCACGTTGTACCTCTAGTGCTTAGCTCATTAGCATTGTTTTCTGGCATGTCTGGTTATATTTGACTGTGTGTTGGCCATTGTAATTGGATTTTTTTTTTTTCTTTAGGAAGAATTTCAAATTCAGGATGAAGGTATTTTTTTTTTTTCTAAAAAGGATTTGCATTTGGCTGTGCTGCTACCATTCTGGGATTGCTTTAAACAAAAATCCAAGGCTTGAGGTTCCCTGGAACACCCAACTAGTGTGGATGAAGCTGCCAATCCATTATTCAAGGCTGTCCTACCTTTGGTTCACCCTTACCCCAAGGGTGAAGCCCTCTGGAGTCCCAGCTTATTTCCACAAGGATCTGCTACTTGACTGCCCACTTTATGCAGGCCATGGACTTTGATTTAAATTCCCTTTATGCTGTGAGATCATCAAAAAACAAATTCAAAATTTCTGAGATCAGCAAATGCCCTCAGGACAAAAGCAGATTCTATGCTCTCTAACTTCTCTGGGCTTCTGTTTTCCCTTCAGTTTTGACCTAATAATTCCAGGTAATTCCTTACAAAGAGCTTACTTGTCAGCGCTTTGATGCTTTAATAAGATGCCTTTTCTATTTTATCTAGCATTCTTAGCTCTTTTCAGCTGAAGGGTTGGTCCAAAAAACCTAGCCTCCTGTTTCTAAACCCAGAAAACGCTAATCTCTAGGGCTTAGCACCATGCATGGCACATTGTAATGGCTCAATGAATATGTATTGATTGAATGGATGAAGTGGACCCAGCTCTCCAACATCCCTGCCTCTTCTAATGCACTGGACATCACACTCCCAGGCCAAGATACCAACAGAACGCTGTGGTCAGTGAGCTGTGCAAAGAGGCAGGGCTGTGAGCTCAGAGGAGGGGAAGGATCTCTGTGGGATCGGGAAGGACAATGGCAGAGGGTAGAGGATAGGACCAATGTGAGTGCAAAGACGGAACTGGATGACAAACTGGCCATTCGTTTAGGAAAAGAGGACTCACGGGGGTGGGGGTGGGGGTGGTGTTGTAAGTAAAGGCCTAAAGCAAAGGCTGGGACGCGTAAGGGTTTCAGCAACCAAGAGGGGGCAGAGAAGCACGGGCAGCCAGGGGAAAGTCGTGAAGGCCAAGGGAGACCCCTGGGTCCGATGTGAAAGCAGAAGCAGGGCCCTGGCAGGAGGAGGGAGAAACAGCTTTTGTGAAAATGCACACATGGTAATTGCTAAGAAGAGTATCTCCCCCAGTTTAAAAAAGCTCTCTCCTCTGAATTTTCCTTGGTCCCAGTTTCAAAGGAATTTTAATTGCAAAGAAAATTTGTCATCTCCCCGGGGGGAGAGGGCTCTGTAGCTTCGAACAGTCATGCCTGACACTGATTCTTTCGCCAAACTGGAGATTTCCACGCTTTGGCTGCGTGGGAGCTGTCTGGGGATTGGGCAGTGCGGAGGGAGGGGTGGGGGTGGGACAGGCCTCCCGGTGCCTTTCTGTGGCCAGGAAGGCTCGGTTTGCAGCCCAGGGTGTCCTGGCCTGGGTCCTCCATAGTGTTTTTGGTGCCAACCCGAAGACTGTCCTAACTCTTTTCTCCTCGAACTCAGTGGGTTTATTTAATTAATTATGTTAATTAAACAACCGGTCTCTTGGCTTCCACCCTTGCTTTACTGTAGGCTATTCTACACTTAGCAGCCCATTTGGAGAACAATTTGGTAGTTTCTTATAAAGTTAAACATGAATTACCGCACAGTCCAGCAATTTCTCTCCTAGGTATCTACCCAAGAGAAAGGAAAACATATGTCCCGGCAAAGCCTTGTAAGCAAATGTTCCATAGCAGCCCGATTCAAAGTAGCCAAGAAGTGGAAACAATTAAAAATCTACCAACGGATGAACGGATAAACAACAGTGTGGTATATCCACACAAAGGAATACTATTAAGCAATAAAAAGGAACAAACTGTGGATATATGCTATAATAGGGACACATCTCACAACCATTATGCTCAATGAAAGAAGCCAGATGCAAAAACCCCACATATTGTGTGACTTCATTTACATGAAATGTCCAGAAGAGGCGAATCTATAGAGATAGAAAACAGATTAGTGGTTGCCTAGGGCTGGTGGCAGGAACGGGGATTGACTGCAGATGGGCACGAAGGATCTTTCTGGGGTAAAAGAAATGTAAAACGGGATAGTGGCAGTCTTGCGCAACTCTGTAATTTACTAAAAATCAGCGTATTGAACGCTTACAATGAGTGAATGTGATAGTATGTAAATTATACCTCAATAAAGCTGTCGGGGAAAAATAGCTCCTGTTTCTCTCGGAATAAAAGCCCGAGTTTCTACAAGGCTCCAAGGCCCTACGTGATGTGCGCCCGTGGCCTCTCTGACCTACCACCTCCTCCCCTCCCCTCCCCCTCAGCTCCAGCCCCGAGGGCCTTCTGGGTTGGCCTGGGGACGGAGGGACGTGCTCCCACCTGACAAAGCCTTTGCACAGGCTGTTCCCTCTGCCTGGGATGTTCTCCCCCCAGACAGTTGCAGGGCTCCCTCCCTCACCATTTTAATATCTTTGCTCAAATATGATCTTTTCAGTGGAAAGTAACCCCAGCACTCCATCTAAAATTGTAGCCCTTCATAGGGCTCTGCCAAGCACCCTTTCCTTATTTTTTCATAGCTTTATCACCTTTTAACCTATGATTTACTTATTTATGATGCTTATTGCTTGTCCCTCTCTCTCTTCACCCACATATATGCTCCCCTGGGATAAGAATTCGTGTTGGTTCGATTCACTGATGTACCCTTAGGGCATAGAACAATATCTGGCACAGAAAGGGGCTCAATAAATATTTGTTGAGTGGATGAATTAATACGTGATTTCTGAATGCCCTCTCTGTGCCAGGAGCTGGACGTAGAGCAGTGAACGGGGCTCTCCGCCCTGGGTGGCTTACATTTTAGTGGCAGAGAGACCGAAGGCAAGAAAATATTTTAAACCAGTACTGGAGGGAAGCCCCATCACCAAGAAATCAGGAATACGACACACTTTACAAAAGGCAGTTATGGGGGCAGGACGAGGGAGGGTCTTCTTGGCAAGTGACCTGATGGATTAAGTAGGGACTGGCCAACTGGGGAGGAGGGAAAGAGGATTTCAGGCCCAGGGAACAGCATGCACGAATGCCCAGAGGCCAGAGAGAAAGTGTGTCCTGTTTGGAGACATGGGAGAAGGTTGCTCCAGTCGAAACATAATCCGTAAAGGGGGAGACACGGGGCTGGTGAGGTGGGCTGGAGTCAAAGTACGAAACGGAATCAGAAAAGACATTGGCCATAAACAGCTGGGACATTCCAGCTGAATCTCTGCTGGGCCTTACGCCACAGAGAGAGCCTGGAGTTCAGACGTGTTAGTGATCACTGGAGGATTTAACCGGAGAGTAACAGTGATACTTTTGAAAGGATCACTCTGGCTGCCAAGGGCAGAACAGATTGGAGGCACCGGTGCTGAATTCGGGGAGGCTGGGCAGGAGGCTTTATGCCAGTCCCGCTGAGAGAATGGCCGGTTGAGGGGGGTGGATTGAACATAGGTGCTCGGGAAAGGGAGGGATCGTGGATAATAAGTGCCCCAGCCCGCATTTGCTGAGCAGATACTGTGTGCCAGGGAAGGCTCCGAGCGCCTGGCCGGTACTGTCTCTTAATCCACACAATTACATGAGGGATCTGAGGCACAGGGAGCCTCTGTGACCTACATGCTGCAGCCAGGATTCCAACACACTCTACAGATGACATTCGGCTTTCCAGGGTGGTCCCCAGGTTGTTGGCTTGGGTGAGAGGTAGAGCCATTTGGGGAGACGGGGCTGGGGGAAGAAAGAGGGAAGCCAATTTGTGAGGGGAAGATGCTGCACCCACAAAAAGTGTGAGGCTCTGGGGACCACCCAAGCGGAGATGCCAACCCGACAGTTGAATATGGGGGTCCAGAATCCGGAGAAGAAATGAAAGGTGGCAGCAAATGATTTGGGTGTTATGCCCCCAAAGACACCACCCGATGGCAGCTGAGACAGTCGGAGACCAGACTGAGAAGAGAGAAAAAGCCCAGGTGAGCCCCAAGTTTTCCAGGGCGGCAGGAGAAGAAAACAGCGTGTTGGCATGATCTCTTCACAGAAAATAAAATAATATACAGACATGGGTGCTGGAGTATGAACAAAACATTCTTCTAGAAGGAATTCGGAGAAAGTGTGAACAGGGTTTACCTCTGGAGAGTAGCTGGCAGGGTTGGGGAGGGGCCCTCATCCTACACATGTTCCCAGACATCTGAGACTTGGGCTGCATCTATTTCTCCAAAAACACCAACGGGGGAATGAGAGGTTGGTGAGATTTAAAGTCATTTTTGCATGTTTTATTTTTATGTATTTCTTTGTATTTTTTTTTTAACATAATGGTGTTTTTAACAAATGAAGGGGCAGGTGGAGGAGGGGATGACTCCAAAGGAGCCACCAGACATGTGGGGAGAAAACCCTGACAGAGTGGGGTGGAGAGATCAGAGGGGGGAGATTTGGGAAGAGGCCAGTCTAGACGTCCAAGTTCATAAGAGGCCCAGGGCGGTGATGGGATTGGGGCTGTGGCACAGTGTAGCGGCCTCCTGCGGGGACCCTGTGGGAGGTGTAAGATTGGTGTGGCTGGAGGAGGAAGTGGGAGAAAGGGACCCGCTGCAGGGGGAGGGCTTGGGGGGCAGCTGGGGAGGCCTCTGTGGTGAGGGTGCTGCTGGGGAGGGGCCCGGAGGGCTGGAGACGGGGTACCAAAGGCTGAGGGCAGACGCAGGAGGCAAGGTATCTGTAGCCCAGGTGGAGGGAGGACATGCCTCTGCTATCACTGGCGGCCCATGGAGGGGAGGGCGAAGCTGGGAGCAGAAGCCAGGCCTCAGCAGCCCAAGGCCAGCCCTCCTGCTCTATCCCATTGGGTTGTGGCTTTCTGGGGACAGTGCCTGGCTTGCTTCTCGTGTTGACCACAGAAGCCCCGCTTCCAGGCCCTTTTGGTTAGCTGCTCGGGCCACTGGACAAGGCAGCCTCCTGATGGTGCTCATCCTCCGGCTTGCAGTGTGACCTGCAGCGGGTCTTCCCTACCCCCACCGCTGGGCCTCAGTTTCTCCTCAAAGGTCAGTCCAGCTCCAGGATCCTAGGATTGCATGGCTCAGTGTGCCTGCCAATCTCTGCCCCTGATGTCTCAGCCCCGACATCAGCATTAAAGGAAACCTCATGAGGGGTGAGGTGGTTCTCCCAGCCAACAAGATGAGCCTCCTGGCCCAGAGATGACCTGGACACCTTTCATATCACCAGAAGATGCCTGCCACTGGGAATTTCGCGGGTTCTGGGTCCAGAACGGCCTCGTTTGCTTTTCCTAGGTACTCTTGCCCTCAAACAGTCAGGTCCCGGTCCATACTCTCTCCCCACCCAGCTCCATGGCCGTCAGTAAATCCCACGGGGGCTCTCTGGGTCTCAGACTTCTCATCTGAGAAGCGAACATGATCATTGCTCCCACGTGATTTTACTTCAAGGGTTAAATGAGGCAATGCATGTGACGATCCTAAAATATAGCAAAAGCTCCGTATCTGATAACTCTTATTAATAAGCTGCACCCCCATCTATGAAAACTGAAAGTGTCTGAAACCCATAACCCAGAGGTCTGTACTAGGCAAACACTAGCTTGTGTTCCAGGAGATATGTACACAGTCACTACCGCGCTGCTGATAATAAGGGGAAGAGGGAAAACATTCTACATGTCTCTTGGTAAGGGAGTGGACAAATAAAAATGGAGTATATTCATACAATGGAATATAGCCACTTAAATGGAATAAGCCAGAGCTAGATATATTAACATTTAGCTTTCAAAAACATTGTTGGAGAGAAAAAAGGAGGTTGCAGAGTGATTATGCATCTAGTATGGATCCATTTGTATTAAAAAATCCAAAACAATGCTACTTACTTTCTGCGGGTGCATATCATACGCTCAAGTATCAAAACAGGAATACGGAGCTACCCACCCAGCTCATGACAGGAGTGACCCCTGAGAAGGTGGGAAGGAGGCCAGATTGGAGGTGGTGGGAGAAGGGTCCTCGGCTTTGTCGGTAGGTCCTGATTTCTAAGAAAATGGGTTCGTGTATTTCTTATAAAACTAAAATTAATTTATGAAAAGAAATTTTAAAAAATCCCAGCCTCCCTATTTCACTAAATTGTTTGGAGGATCGAATTATATGTGCACATTGAATGTGTAATTCATTTTCTAGAGCATTTTTTACCCACATGACCTTACGGTATCCTCTCAACAAGACTTGAGATGGATGGATTATAATGTCTGCTCTATCCAGGAGGAAACAGGGGCGCGGGGAGGTGAAGCATTTGTCCCAGGTCACATATGTGGGGTGGGGCCAGAAGTAGGATTCAAACTTGAGGCTGTGTGGTTCTATAGGTTGGCCCTGCTTTCTACTGTTTCAGACTCTGGGATGAAAATACGTTTTGGATAGTCTCCAGGCCACTATGGTCATTAGGATAATGACGATGGGGGCATATCCTACTGCTAAGCTCCCTCTCAGGGACAAAATCCCTGTAGTCTCCAGGCAGAAGCCCTATAGCCCCACCTGAGCTGGCCCCGAAGACCTCAGCCTCATGGTTAGGAGGCTGCCCTCTCTCTTGAGACCCTCACCCACAAGTTTCTGGGAGGCAGTATGGTGCTAAGGTCTAAGCAGGGGCCGGACTCACTCTGGAACCCTCTGTCAGGCATAGTGCTCAATATAAGTAGATGCCCAGGGAAGCCTGTGGCTTGGTGTCTCATGGGATTAGATTATTGGTGACAGAGAAAGTCACCACAATCTTAACTGGTCCTCATAAGCAAGAGTCCTCCCCGACCCTAGCTGATTGCCGGGGTTAGAGGGCCATTTTGAACTCTACCTTGAGGACAATGGGGAGCCATTGAAGGTTTAATCAAGAGAGTGACATGGTGAGGTCGATCTCAGAAAGAACACACGGTGTGGAGCGTGGCTTTGGAATGGACAGGCCAAGAGGCAGGGGCCACCTGTGACGAGGCTGTGGTGAACAGTTCAGGTAACAGAGCCCTGAGGTCCCTTCTCATCCTGTGAGATACCTGGGGGACAGGGGAAAGCCAGGAAAGAGTGGGTGGCTGGACTAGATTCTGAAACATGCTAGGCTTTTATAGGAAGCTGAGATAAAAAAAAAAAAAACGTGATGTATATGAGAATGTGCTCTGTAAACCAAAAAAAAAAAAAAAAAAAAAATTGCATACATCACCCTGATCTCATTGTCATGGTCACAGCCTTTCTTGGACATACAACATCCCTGCCCCTTTGTATTCAGGGAACATCAACACAGCTCTCAAGCAAATTCCCAGCTCACCTGAATCACTTGGCAGAAACAAGTTTTTATGTCAACTCACAAAACCGACCCATGTAAGCCCTCTGACAAATACAGCACATTATTGCAAAAGCGGGTAGCCAGCTAAAGGGAATGGCCGGTTTTCCTTTTTCTTGTTTGTCACAGACACATCTGTTGACCTACACCCGGCATTCAGGATAATATCACACATGCCCAAAACTTCAGATTCAAGGGAAAAGCCAGAAAGGCAGGTGGGAGCATGGACAGCGTGGGGGAGGGAAGTTACAGCTTCTAGTAAAAACAGCGCCTGCCATTTTTCGAATGCTCACTATGTTCCGGACACATACACCAAGTCTTGTCTCAATCTCTGCCGATTTTATACGTGCCTTTTACAGACGAGGTGGATGCAGACGTAGGCAATCTAAGTATCTTACCCAAATTCATGCAGCGGCTAGGTGGCAGAGCGGGGGTTTAGAGCTTGTGGAGCTCGGAGGTCCACTGTGACAGCTTGTTCTCATCACCAGACTTGATGAATAACAACACTTTCCTTTCTGTCCCCGAAGACTCTGATACTGATGATTTTAATGATGTCGCTTCATTTATTCATTTAAAAAATAATTATTGAGTACCTACTCTCTGCTTGGCAATGAGGAAGGAGGATGGCAGGGGAAGGGCGCGGGCAGAGGTCGGGAGACAGAGATGTGTGTGCAACGTATCCAAGACACCCTGGACTGGCCAGGTTAGACCTTGGCCGGGTAGGGAGCAGTTCTGGGGAGAGAAGGGTCTGTAAACAGTGGGCGGAGATGGGGGCGGGGCAGGAGAGCACGGAGGGAGCAGGGAAGGAGTCTCGCTTCCTTATTTATTACCTCTGGGCTCTCAGATGCATGACTACCAGGCAAAAGTGACAAAATAAAAAGGGAAAGGAAAAAAAGCCAGCTACAGCCAGAATAAAATCAGGGCAAATAGAATAAAATCTGACAGCCAAGTATAAATAAATATTCGTAAAAGAGTTAAAGGACAGATTAAAATAAAAACACCAAATGCAATTCTTACCCCTTGACAAATGCAGTGCGAATTGGGTTCTTTTAATCAAATGTTTGGCAGGTGTATGAATTATTTATAATTCAATATCGGGTGGTTAAACGGAAAATGGAAGATGTTCCCGTTGTCTTCTCGGAGCTTCTCCACCTCCCCCAATGAGCTCCCCGGGAGATGTGGGGGGGGTGGCCCCTCCCCCACGCCGGGCGCAGCCTGGGATCCCGGGCCCTGGAGCCCTGCCTCTCTCTGGGTGTCACCACTTGTCCACTTGCTCCCTGGTCACAAGCTTTCATGCTGCTTTGGAAGGAGGCCCCTCAACTCCAGGAACAGGAATGGGAACAGCTGACCAGGGGTAGGGGAGCTGGATTCCGGAGACCTGGGTTCTTGTCCCCTCCTTCCACATACTCTGAGCATGCTCTTGGGCAAGTCTTTGCCCCTCTCTGGGTCCTTCTCCCTTACACGAGCTTCTCCGTTGCCATCTTTTACTTTTCTGCCCCACATTTCAGTTTCCAGAATGTATTCTGACATGTGGGCCTCACCACATCCTTCTATGGCAGGGAGCGTGATAACCGTGCCCATTTTACAGAGCAGAAAACTGAGGTTCAGAGAGACGCCTGGATGTGCCTCTGGTCTCACCACTGTATGAGCCTGAGGTGTGGCTGGAGCCCAGGTCTTCAGACTCCGCGTTTACTGGGAGTGTGATTCTGGGAGCAGATGGAGGTCAAGAATCAGGGGAGAGTGGGCATGAGCCCCAGAATCAGACAGACTCAGGTTCCAATTCCAGCTCTGAACTCACTGCCTGTGTGATGGGGGCATGTTACCTAACCTCTCTGGTCCTCCGCTTTCTGCCCTGCACACCGTGCTGATGAGAACAGCTACCCTTGGGGCCAGTGAGGATTAAGAGCCGGTGGGGTCCCCTGCACAGTGCCTGGCCTCAGTGAAAGCCAGACATTGCTGGTCCTGGAGCGACAAGAAATTACACTCATTTTACAGATGAGGAAATTGAGGTCCAAAGAAACAAAGTGACTTCCCCAAAGTCATTCTGTGAATCAGTGACAGAGAACCTAGGTCTCTGGGAGCTTGTCAGACCATGTGCTGCTGGCTCACCACCCACTGCCCCCACCCCCCTCCCCCCCCCCCCCCCCCCCCCCCCCCCCCCCCCCCGCCCCCGCTGAACTGGATCCCTCCCCTCCCAGCCCCGCCCACAGGATATTCTGCTCTTGTCTGTCCCTGCTCCCCATTTCTCTGTCTCTCTTTCACAGACATGCACACACACGGGTGCACACACACTCACACACGCCCTGTGAGTGAGAATGGGAGTGGAGAAGCTCTTGGCAGCAAATGTTGTGACTTCCCTGAGCAGCAGATGAATGAATCCAAGCAGTTAACAAACGGCTCTCGGAAAGGTGGGAGAATGAAGGTAATTAGTCCCCTTAATGCCGATTTCAGACTAATCTTTCACACTTAAGGAAATTGTTCCAGTGATTTTCTTATTTTCAGGGGAGCTCGTTAAGTAAGAATTAGAAAAATAGATATGGTAGGAGATAAGAAAATGGATCTGGTAATGACAAGCTGTCTGAACGCCCCAACAGGGGGCTGGCTGGGATGAGTTGGAGTGACAGATCCAGGTCCGCTCAGGATGTGGGATGCGTGGCAGCCAGATGTCCCAGGCACCCAACCCCACCCCAGGCAGGACGAAGACCCCTGGGAGCCTCAGCTCAGGGCCTCTCCAGAGTAGGTGCTCAGTGACGCTGGTTGCAGCTGCTGTGTTTGGACCCAGCGCATCTCCAACAGCCTCTGTGCTCCCCGGCCCTGGCCCAGGTTGGGGGATGGGAGGGTGGGGCACTCACCAGACAACTTCCCTGAACATCTGGAAAGACAGAAGTCTTTCTGTCCCAGGATCTGGGACTCCCTGCAGGGAATTCAAACCTCAGCACCTTCTAGATCCTCTAGGGAAGCTAAAGAACATGCATTGATTGCCTACTGCGTGCAAGCTGCAATGCTGGGTGCTTTATCTCCATTTCCCCCCAGAGCCCCAGGGGGTGGATGCCGGAGTCGACTGTCACCGTTGTATACAGGTGGAGACGGGAGGCTCAGAGGCAGAGCTGAGGATGCTCGGCTGGTCCCACTGGTGGTTTTCAGGTGTTCTCTTCTGTTCTGTTGTTAAATACTTTGAATAGCGCCTTTGGTCAAGTGCCTTGGCCAAGGCCACAGGGCTGTGAGTTCCAGTCTATAACTGGAACCCATGGCGTCCCCCACCGAGGCACACACCATTTCTGGCCCTCTGTGTAGAGTCCTGGGTTGGGGGTGGGGCTCGGAGGGGATGACTTGGAGCCAGGAGAAGCGGGGTCCCCTGCGGAAAAGGGGGGCTTCCCTAGGTAGGAAAGTGGGAGGGGGGCCTACTGGAGAAGGAGGGCTGGACTGGTGTCTGTCTTTCTCAAATGGGCACAGGCTATTTTCTCCCTCATTCTCCTTTGCCACTCCAGTCTGCCACCTCATCTCTGTTAGGCTCTGGCCACCCCCTGACATGCCGCTAGCTTCCCCTTGTCTCTCCAAATCCTCCAGAGCCTCCCTGGACTCCAGCCTGATCGCTCCTGGCCTTCATCCCCAACAGTGTCAGCTTTCTCCCTCACCTTTGAACCTAGAAGGAACCCAGGGGTCCCACTTCTAGCTGCAGTGCATTCTGGGAAGCTTAACCTTGCATATCCAGTGAACTGTGCGTGGACCAGGTCAGTGCCATCTGCAGAAACTGCCTGACGACTGGCTCTGGCAAGGAGAAGAGCTGCTCTTTCACAGGCCAAATGGGAAGATAGGACTTTGTGAAAATGTCAATATGACATTTCTCCTCCGGTCATGGGCTAGGCTGTGCATTCAAGTCTTGTCTCCCTTCTATAGCTCCAATCATAAGGTAAACCTCTGCTGTTCAGAATTGGTGCCTCTTTTGGAGAGAGCTCCTAGTGCAGTGGTTCTCAAGCAGTGATTTTTGTCCCCACAGGACATGTGCAATGTCTGCAGACATTTTCGCTTGTCCAACTAGGGTGATGCTCCTGGCATCTAGTGGGTGGAGGCCAGGGAAACTGCTGACCATCCTACAGTACACAGGACAGCCCCACAGCAGAAAATCATCCAGCCCAGGATGTCATCAGTCCCAAAGCTGAGAAACTCCTCCCCAGAATCATTTGATCCAATGGCCCCATTAAGTAGCTTACCTAAGAGCTAGGATCCAGCTCTTCTTTTTTTTTTTTTTTAAGATTTTATTTATTTGAGAGAGAGAGAGAGAGAGAGCTTAAGCAGGGGGAGCAGCAGAGAGAGAAGCAGGATCCCCGCTGAGCAGGGGCCCCGATGCGGGGCTCAATCCCAGGACCCTGGGATCATGACCTGAGCTGAAGGCAGATGCTTAATTGACTGAGCCACCCAGGCGCCCCAGGACCCAGCTCTTCTGACTATGCCTCCCATAGGATTAAACAGTAGAAAGGTCAGTAAGCCTCCAAGTCAAAGATTCAGGGTTCTGACACTTTTTGTTTTCAAATCAGCAGACGTATATTGTGCTCCTAGTATGTGCCAGGCGTTTGTAAGGTGCGGGGTATTCAGTAGTGGACAAAATAAAGAAAATTTCTGCCTATGTGGAACTCACAGTGTAGTGGATTCTGAGCTGGGTCACCTTAGATTTGTCTCTTTCCCTCTCTGAGTCTGTTTTCTCGTCGCTAAAGTGGGCACAATACTATGTTTCTTCCTCTGTTGTTGTGAGGCTGTCTGAAATCTAAATGTCAAATACCACCGTAGAAGCTCAATAACCATTTCCGTGGACTGAATGCTTCTCCTTTCTGGAGAGGGCTGGGCAGGTGGTGGAGATGGTCTCGCAAGTGGTAGGGAGAGTGTTCTATTAGAAGAGAGAGGGGAGAAACCGAAGGTATCCCTGAGCACTAACTGTATGCTTCTCACAGATCCTCCTATCACCCCTGCAAGGTGGGTGTTCTTTCACTCAAAGTGCAGATGGGGAAACTGAGGCTCAGGGAAGGGAAGCGCATGCTCAAGCTGGTCAAGTGGAGCTGCTGCATCTGAACCCAGCTCTCCTGGCTCTTTTCGTTCTCTCCTTTTTGCCATCTGCAGGGCCTTTTGAGGGGGTACAGGGCAGGGAGTCGAGGTCTGAGCCTGACCAGGCCTGGCCTTCAAGGCTTATTTCCCAGCATCCCCCCGGGGTCTCGGTCTCACCCCATTAGCGCTGCTTTAAAAAGTGCGGACCGACCGGGGCGCGTTATTGCCCACATAAATCAGGCGGCTCCGAGTACCGAACACCTTTAAACAAACAGCTGATGGGAGTGAAGTTCCAGGATCATTATTAATAGCTTTTCATTTCGGTGGCCGCTGTGCTGTGACATGCCTTCCCAGCAGAAGCCCCGCGCAGCCAGCCCCCGATCGGCTGATCCCCTGAGTCCGCCAGTCAGAATGAATGACTGTACCTTTGTGTTAATTGTGGAGCCCAAGCCACACGCGGAATGCTAATAGGGCCAAGTGGGAGGGGGCAGGTGCCAATCTTGCTTGGCTGCTGGGCAGGGAAGGACCCCACCTCTGGCCCTCCTCCACACCAGCCAGCAGCGGGCTCTTTCTAACATACTTATCTGAGCTCCGCCCTCCTCTGCTCCAGAGAGCCACACGGGTCCGGGGCCCAGAGCCAACTCTGGACTCATCTGGCTGCCATTCAGGGTTGTTCTTGTCTCCTCTCTCCTGCTCCAGGCTCCTTGCTCACACTCCCACACCACCAACCTTGTGTACTGTTCCAACTCCTACTTATTCATTCATTCATTCATTCATTCATTCTACATTTACTGAGCTCTCTGAAGGATGCAGGGGACAAAGCTATGAACAAGACAGACATGGTTCCTCGTCTTGTGGGGCTGAACATGCAGCAGAAAAGACAGACATTTGTGGGCTCTGGAGCCAGGCTGCCTGGGTCCACATCCCAGTTTGGCTCTTTTGTATCTGTGACGTTGTACACAGAACCTCTTCCGGGCCTCAGTTTCCTCCTCTATAGGATGGGAATAATAATAGTAGCCACCTCAGAGGGTTGTGTGAGGAGTTAGATAGCTAAAATTATATGAAAAGATGTTATATACTTACTATCACTTATTGTTGAGCATGAAGTACTCAATAACCATGTTATTATTATCATTAATTCACGACTTCATTAAATCGCACGGTGATGGTTACAAAGGAAAGGTACAGGGAGCAAAGGGGGCATCAAACAGGGGGGCCCTGGGAAGGGTTTCCTGCAGAAGTCCAACTCTCCCGGACTGGAGGGATGAGTGTGTACCAAGTGAAGTGGCGGTGGAGTGGGCGTGGGGAGGGGAGAGCAGTCAGGTGGAGGGGACAGTATGTGTCAAGGTCCTGAGGCTGGGGTGCCTGGGTGGCTCAGTTGGTTAAGCGACTGCCTTCGGCTCAGGTCATGATCCTGGAGTCCCGGGATCGAGTCCCGCATCGAGCTCCCTGCTCAGCGGGGAGTCTGCTTCTCCCTCTGACCCTCTTCCCTCTCGTGCTCTCTATCTCTCATTCTCTCTCTCAAATAAATAAATAAAATCTTTAAAAAAAAAAAAAAAAGGTCCTGAGGCTGGCTGGCCGCCCAGGTGAGAAAGTCGACAGGCGGCAGGAGGTGATGGGTCAGGAGAAGCAGGGGGAGTAGGGCCACACCACACAGGCCCTCTTGGCCTGGGACACACTTTATATTTTTGTCCTGAGAGCGATGGTAAGTGATTGAAAGCTTCTGAAGCAGAAGATTGGCAGGAACCTTATTCTGTTTTCAGACTTACCCAGGATGCTGTGTGTGTGCAAAGCAGACGGGCCCCCCTCGCCCAGCTGGGGCCCTCCTGGGGTGGCTGAGAAAGAAACAGGGAGACAGGAGAAGAGGCTACTACTGTCCAGGTGAGTTGGAGGCAGTGGGGGGTGGAGAGGAGAAGCCTGCTCCTAGGGATGTATGGGAGGCAGAATCCCCAGGACACAGTAGGAATGCACCTGTCAGGGAGGACTCCAAGGTGGCCCATTGGTGACATGGGGAACGGAGGGAGAGAGTGGAGGGTCGGGGACCATGAGCTCAGTTTGCATGTCCTGGTGGCTGTAGGCCTCTGAGCCTTTGCACGTGCTATTCCTTCTCCCTGGAATGCGCTTCCCCAGTCTTGTCTGATGGGGAATTTTTAATTAATCACAGTCAGGTTCTAACATCACTTCCAACACATGAAGCCTTCCCTGGCTACCCCAGATCGGGCCTTGCCCTTCTGTGGATCAAGTTCTCTGTATGAACGCACAACTTCATGAAGAAGTGCAGCAAAGACAGCAAAGGTAAGGGACAACATGTGGCCCTTCCAGCTCCCCATGCCTCAGTGACCTCAAGGCTCCTTTCCCTTTGCTGCCTCCACCTCATCTCCCTCCGTAGGTTGGAGGGTCCCAGGCTGAGCCTTTGGGTCACTCCTCTTCTCTGTCAACACCCACTCCCAATGTGACCACATGCCATCCCACGGCTTGAAAGGCCAGCAACGTGCTGTTGGCTTCCAAGAGTGTGGGGCCAACTGCGGTCCCTGCCTGCAACCCTACCTCCTACCTCCACTTGCCTGCGTGTCTCCAACGCATTTCAAACTCATCACAACTGAAACTGAACTCCCAACTTCTACCCCCGACACACACACAGATAATAAGAAAATCAAATAAATTCTATGCTGCTCCTTGTCCCGCTTCCCCCTTTTCAGTATCCGGCAACTCCATTCCAGCTGCCTCCGCCAAAAGTCTTGGAGTCATTTCTGACTTCACGCCATCTCACACCCAGCATCCAATCCATCAGCAAATCCCTCCTGCTCTACCTTAAAATAGATCCAGAATCTGGCCATTCTCACCACCTTCACTGTTAAGAGCCTGGTCCAAGCCCCCACCATCTATCTCTCACCCCGGTGACTGCAACAGCCCCCTCACTGGTCTCCCTGCTTCTGCCTTTGCCCCCTACAGACTGTTCGCGGTCACGGTGTCATAACATAAATCAGAGCGTAACACTCTTCCTCTTAAATTCCTTCCACTTCTTGTCTTACTCGGAGTAAAATGGCTCATAAGGCACGACATGATCTGGCCTCTTGTTACTTCGCTGACTTCCTCCTACCATCCCCACCCTCTGCTCCAGCCCCAGCCCCACTGGCCTTCTGGCTCTTCTCTGAGTACAACAGGCATGTTCCCACCTCTGGGCCTTTGTGCCTGCCGGTCCTCTTGCCTGGAACACCCTTGCCCCTGACATCTGCCTGGCTCCCCCTCTCCCTTCCTTCCAAGGTCGGCTTTCTTGACTTTCCCTGACAGCTTGAGCCAGAACAGCTCCGCCGCCCCCCACACCTAGAACTTAACACCGTTGGGTATTTTATACTCTACTTATTTCTGATCTGCCTCCTCGCCCTTTCATGAGAACTGTCTGTGTAGAGGCTTTGCCTTTTGTGCTCAGTGCTGTATCACCAGCGCTTAGAACAGTGGCATGGGTGCTCAGTGGCTAGTTCTCGAATGATGCTGGAACCATTGCTTTTAACTGTCTACTTGCTTGTCTATTTCTCTGTCTCCCCCAGCGGACAGAAGGCAGCGGTAGGGTCCAATTTGCCACTGCTTTTCTGGTGTCCAAGGCAGAGCCCACACAGAGTGGGTGCCCATTAAATGTTTGAATAAACAAATGGATAAATAATGGAATTTCCAGAGGGGCTCCTGGGGTGCTTTGAGGGAGGCGTTATGAGACGGACAGAGCTGCCTCCTGGAGCCTTTTACGTCTGCGGTCCTTCCTGCCTCTCCCCCCTGACCTAGGGCTACTTTGGAGGGAGGAGGCTGGAAGCTTGAGCCAGAGACTCTCCAGAGGCCAGAGGGACAGGGACTAGATTAGGAGCTCATGCTAGAAGGATCTGGACGTGCAGGTTTCCTACTGGGGCTAAATTTTGGATCGGGAATTCTGTTTGAGGTTAAGGAATCTGAGGTTTTGAAACACATCAGGGGTTGAGGATTAGGATTTGAGCTAAGGTTCGAGGTTGGGAACAAGGCGAAGTTTTGGATTTGAGGTTCAGATTCAGGGTTTCTGGTTAAGGCCGAGAGTTTGGGAGTTGGGCCTGGATGCTTGTGAACAGCTGGCTTGGGGATTGGGTCAAGGATTGGAACTTGGGTCGGAAAATGGGATAAAGCTGAGGGTGGCATCAGGGGCCCGAATTGAGGACATTCGTTAGGTTTTAGAAGTTTCTCTGCCAGGACGCCGTAAGACAGAAACTCACATTTTATAGCAAAGTTCTAGAACAGTGGTTCTCCACGGGGGGTGAGTTGGCCACCCAGGGGACACTTGGCAATGCCCGTGCTCATTTTTGGTTGTTGCAACTGGAGGAGGAAGGAAGCTATTGGTATCCAGTGAGTGGAGACCAGGGATGCTGTTAAATACCCTACGATGTTCAGAGACGCGCCCCCCCCCCAAAGAATGATCTGGCCCCACATATCAATAGTACTGAAGCTGAGGAAGCCTGTTTAGAGAGTTCATCCGTTCTCTGAAGGGCTGGCCAGGTGACCATCCAGGGGGGCCAGGGCTCGGGTATGGGTGTTCAGGGCTGACTGCTGGTGTGATGGGGCCTGAGTTATGGAGGGAGGTGCAGGTGCCCACACGTGCCCCTCCCCATGGATGCAGCTTCTCTTGGCTCTCCCTGGCTCTGGGGGTGGAGACAGCAGCCGGGAAGTCATCCTGGAAGTCACGACAAGCAGGGTGGGAGCCATTGGGAGGGAGGCTGGCAGCCAGGCTGGGTGGCCGACGGCCTCAGCGGGGTCTGCGGGAGGCTCGGGTTGGGAGGAGGGACGGGCGGACGGCTGTGGAGAGATGGTACCCACAGAGGCCAGTGCTGGCCTCATTCCAGACAGAACCCACAGAACAGCAGCAATGGAAGGAGAAGGAGGAAGGCCGACGCCGCATGGCACTTACTCTGTGCCATTCCCAGTGCTGTACATCTGTTCCCTTGTTTTTCATCTGCCCACCAAGCCTGGGTGATACAGCTACTGTTGTCCTCCCCGTTGTACAGATGAGAAACTGAGGGACAGCGAGGTTATGTTGCCTGGGATCCCATGGCTCTGGGTGGCAGGGCTGGCCCCAGAGTTGGTGCTTAGCGGCTTAGGGCTTGTGTTTGCAGTGGAGGGGTTTGGGGTGGGGGTCCCCCGACTTGCTGTGTGGCTGTCTTCCTCTGCCATCTGTATCTGTGACCTCATCACACCCTCTCAACCGCCTCCTGGGAGAGGTACTATTACTACCGCCCCTGTTCCGGGGAGGAAGCCCTGGCGAGGTTAAGTACCTCTCAACCCAGCCAGGTCTGCCTGACTTCAAGGCCACTTCTGCTTCCCTGCCTTACAGCTTTGCGGTGCACCCCCGCCCAGCCCTCAGTGCCCGCTCTCGTGGCCTCATCTGATCTTCACAAACAAGCCCTAGACCGCAGGGCTTCTCCACCTCGGGGCTGGATCCTTCTCTGCGGTGGGGGCTGTCCTGCACGATGCAGGATGTTCAGCAGCATCACTGGCCTCTACCCTACAAGTAGCACCCTTGTCCCTCAGCTGTGACAAGCAAAACTTCCAGACACTGCCAAGTGTCCCCCAGGGCCCCCCGCCCCCACTCCCCCCACCCCTACTATTAAGGACAACTGTCCCAGGGAGTAGGCGAGAAGGCTGTTCCGATGACACAGAGGAGGGTAGAAACGAAACCCTGGGGAGGGGCGATGTCTTAGCCAAGGTCGCTCAGAGAATCGGGGGCAGGACTGCAAGCAGGACTCAGGGCCCCTCCGCCAAGAGAAAGGTCTCGTAGCCAAGCTCTCCTGCTGGACTCATGCTCCTCCTGCGCCAGTGTTGGTGCCAACAGTGGGCCCGGATCCGGTTCCGGCTGCCCCTCCGGCCACCCGCACAGGTCCCACGGGGGGCAGCCTGTCCTTGCCCGAGCCCTCTGTGGCACTCACCCCGCTCCTAGCTTTGGTTCTGTGAAAACCGCTCAGCCTCTGATATCAGAGAGACCAGCTTTCAAATCCCCGCTCTGCCACATCCTTACTATGGGACATCCCTGACCCTCTGTTTCCCCATCTGAAAAATGGGAAGTTTGGACCAGAGTCTTTCGAAGCCTCAGCGAGCCCTGATGTTTTGATTTTTGGACAAAGTGAAGTATCCTGTGTTTTAGTTCTGGCTGTGCCCCAACTCGAGGTGGCACTTTGGGCAAGTCACTGCTTGCCCAAAGTTTCCTCAAAGGCAGCCAACATTTGAGCCAACAGAAGTTCTCTCAACTGTGAATACTTCCCTGCCTTTGCTTATGCTATCCCCGCTGAAATACTATTCATCCCACTAGCCACCTGGAGAACTCCTATTCATCCTTCAAGACTGAGGGGCGCCTGGGTGGCTCAGCCGGTTAAGCATCTGCCTTCAGCTCAGGTCATGATCCCAGGGTCCTGGGATTGAGCCCTGTGTCAGGCTCCCTGTTCGGCGGGGAGTCTGCTTCTCCCTTTGCCCCTCCTTCCCACTCGTGAGCTCTCTCTCTCAAATAAATAAATAAAATCTTTAAAAAAAAAAAAAAAAAGAAGACTGAGCCCAAGTCATTTGCTCCAGGAGGTCTTTCTTATTCCTGCAGGCAGAGTTAATCACTTTTTCTTCTCTGCTCACTTAGTACCTACCACCTGCTAACCCTGTAGAGCATTGGCGGGTGTTAGGTGTGTGTGTGAGTGTGTATGTATGTGTGTCTTCCCTTCTAGCATGAAAGAGTCCTTGAAAATAGAGACTGGGTGTCCCCGAATCCTTTTTTTTTTTTTTTAAAGATTTTATTTATTTATTTGAGAGACAGAGAGAATGAGAGCGAAAGCACATGAGATGGGGGGAGGGTCAGAGGGAGAAGCAGACTCCCTGCTGAGCAGGGAGCCCGATGCGGGACTCGATCCCGGGACTCCAGGATCATGACCTGAGCCGAAGGCAGTCGCTTAACCAACTGAGCCACCCAGGCGCCCTCCCCTAATCCTTATATCCTCATGGCCCACACAGTGCCTGGCACAGAGTAGCTGCTCAATAAATGTTGAATAAATAAGAATGAATGAATGGCAGGCGTAGATGGTTTGCCAAGACCCTGAGCGGTTCCAACACTCTAGAATCCAGGGAAGGAAGCCAACCTCTTGCTGTCACCCAGTCTCACGTTCAGAAGACTGCCCCCACCCCCACTCCCAGCAAGTGCCTGCCGGCCTAACCACCCCCACAGTCTGCGGACCCAGCGAGGGCCTTGGACAGCGACCAGGCACTATTTAAAAACTGCTTTTATCCTCATGGAACCGCCACTACAGGGAGCTGTCTGTGCAGACATGGGGACCCGCATCCCGCGTGCGCAGAGACAAGTGATGGTAGAAAAAGCTTGGCTTCTCCCATTTTTCAGTCCATCCCAGGCTGAGGACTAGGCAGGGACCTGCATTCTTTACATTTATGCTCTGAATACACAGCCTCAGACCCAAGCTCAGGGTGGATGGGGCGGGGGGGGGGGGGGGGGGGATGGGCCAGGACTTCAGAATTCCCTCCCTCTCTTATCTCCTCCAGCAATCTCTCCTCCTCTTCCTCTAAGCCACGCATCCCCAAATTGCCCTCAACCCCCTCTTCAGGGAAGTTCTCCTACTGAAGAAAGCAGGTCTCTGCTCCCAGTTGAGGGGGCAGGGGCGACAGAGGGAGAGAAGTTCCTGTGCTCTTTGAGATCCATCCATTCAACAGGTATTTTCTGGAAAGTTACAAGAACACCTGTCCCAAGCTTAACTTCTCGGGACTCAGTTTGTTCACCTGCAAAATAGGGTAAGGACTCCTACAAGATCAAGTCCTTAGAAGGGGAGGGCTCTGTGGTTTTCTCTCAGTCCCTCAAAGCAACACATCAACTCCAACTTCCACTGGAAAACAGAACTCTGTGTCCCGATTCAGCTGCTTCCTTCCTGTGTGACCCTGGGCAAAGTCCCGACCTCCTCTGTGCCTCTGGGCGCAAAAGGAGCGGGTTTCCGATTTCTGAGTTCCGGTTCAGCTCTGGCGGCCGGGGGTTTCTAGGATTCTATCAGGAAGCCACCTCCTCTTTCCTCCTCCTACCCAAGGAAGGGGCCAGAGCTTCCCCGGGTGGGGAGGAGGGTGCAGGAGAGGAAGATGTGTCCTAGCCCCGGTGTGAGAGACGAGTTAACAGCTCAATTGTTATTTCAATTACACGGATTATTTGAAAACAATATTATGAGTTTCATCACTGACAACCCCGGGAAATGGCTGCCATGGCAACCAGGGAAAAGAATGGCCCTGACCAGCCAATCAGAAGTTCCAGCCGTGCCCCCAGTTTGTACAAACTCTCTCTCCTCGATGGGGGCCTCTCCCCTCCTCTGCTTGGGGAGGAGCCTTGGAAGAAGGATGGAAAGAGAGGGGCAGGAAGGACCACTTGGCAAAAAGGAAAAGGTCCAGTGAGGAGACGGAGTCCAAGGAGAAGACGAACACCAGGAGTTGGCTGTTTTCCACAATCCCTCAAGGGCAAGGCCCGTGTGTGGCCCACAGGGCCCTCCCCGGGGCCTAGCACAGGCCTGGCCCAGAGCAGACGCTCCGTAACTGCGCTGGCTCCAGACTGGGCTGAGGTACAGAACGGGGCTCCAGGACTCCCCGCCACTCCTGGCTCAGCCAGACAGTGGGAGGGATTTCTCTGAGAGCCCCTGACAGAGTGTCTTTGTCCCCCTTCATCAAGGAGAGATGGCAATCGGCTTCACCTTTCACTGACAGGGAGAGCAGTGAGGAGCCACCACTGGGCCAGAGAAAGGGAAGGTGGAGTCCCGGAGGCTCAGAGGTACAGCCAAGGGCCCAGGTCCCCTGTCCCTGCTGCCCTCTGCAGAGCCTGCCTCTGGGTGTGGCATCCCTGGGTCCACCCTTCTGTCGATGAGGACTCAAGTGGTCTCCAGAAAAAGCCTTGTTCCCTCGAGAACATCCTGTGCTCTCCTTACTCAGAAAGCCCGATTTGACCGGCAGCTGGCTGGGCTCTAGCTCTGCAAAAATTCAAGTTCGCAAGCCCATTTCCTATCTTGCTTGAGCTTCCCTGCTGCCCACTCCTATGCCCTTGCATCCCCATCATTTTTATTAAACAAATCCTTTTACAGGCCTTACTAGTGCCCGGGACTGTTCTAAGCACTGTACAAACATTCATTTATTTACTCTTCACCATAGCCCTGGGAAGCGGGTACTGTGATTATCATTCCCATTTTTCAGATGGGGAAACGGAGGAGGTTAAGTCACCTGTGCAGGGGCAGGCAGCTGGTGAGGAGCAGTGGAGGGACCCAAACCCAGACAGTCTGGCTGGAGAATCCAGGCTCTCGGCTACTATCCTAATTCCTCCTGACAGAAGATGGCCTGACCCGAGTCTTGTCTGGCGGCCAGAAGACTTGTAATGTTCAACTTTGATTGCTTTGTCTTATATCGGGGACCCCCCCCCCCGCCAAGTGCTTGTTCTGAAGCTCATGCCCCCTCTTTTTGTATCTTCTCAGTAGGGGAGTGGAGGACAGTGGAGGACGGAGCAGGTGGTGGGGGATGTTGATAAGTGGACATTCATAGCTAAATGCTGGTGCTCACAGCCCAAAGATCTGAGCAGGCTGTCAGCTGGTCAAGGGCACCTTGGTACCTACTGTGAGCAGTGCACCCATTACCTCATTCATTCCCAGTCACAATCCAGCAAGGGAGGGCTCGCTCTCCCCATTTTACGGATGAGGAAACTGAGGCTCAGAACATCAGAGAGACCTGCTCCAAGCCACCCAGCTAATATGTATCAGATGAGGACCAGATCTGTCTGCCTCTCGTACGAGACACGGTTCCTGCCCTCGAGGGACTCTCAGAGAGACAGGACAGGTGACAAGCGCTCACGAAGGGCTGAAAGGGGGCAGTCAGGCCGAATGGAAGGCCAAGCCCAGCCCAGGTGAACAAAGGCCTGCAGGTGGGATAGGACCTGGGAGCAATGGCTTAGCTGGAGCAGGTGTGTGTCAGGGCTCGGCAGGTGACCATGTCAGATGATGGGATGGGGGCCTCAAATGCCAAGCAGATGGTTTGGAGCGGATGGGTGAGGCCACGGGGAGCCATTGCTGGCTTAGGAGCCTCTTTGCTCCCTCCCGAGGCGGCCTCCCTCTCGCACAGCAGAGCAATTTCCCAGAGCATTTTCTCTAATTTGTGATTGTTTTCCTAACCCAGAAGCAGCGAGAGTCTCCAGATTCTCCCAGCCCACAAGCTGAGCAGAGCTGCCAAAGCTTGCTGGTCTCCGTGCCCCAGTCCAGCCCACTTGCGGACCTAAGAGCCCCTCCCTCCCCAAAGCCCCACCAGGGT
>NW_027397100.1:1241473-1297464 GCF_003265705.2 Callorhinus ursinus | reverse complement strand
GGGAAGAGGGCCCCCTGAGGAAAGGGGGCTCAGGGAGAAGATGAGGGTTCAGGAAGGAGAGAGAATTCTGTTAGGAACAGGGGCTGGCAGCTAAGTCAAATGGCGAGGTGCTCAGAGCGGGGATTGGGTCTCCAGGAGGGGATGGTGCTCAGGGAGAGGATTGAGGGGCTCCAGGAGGGTGTGGCGGCTCCACAAGGGGCTAGGGTTCTTATAAAAGGGAGTATGAGCTCTGCTGGCGCCTCTGGGGAATGGGGGGCTCCATGCCCTGAGAGGAGAGAGTCTGCACAAGGAGATGGGGCTCGGAGAAAAGGTGGAGACTCGGGTGGAGGGGATTCTGGCCAGGGGCTCAGGTGGGGGGCCCTGGGATTTGTGAGGAGAATGAGGGGGTCTTCAGGGAACAGACGCTCAGAAGAAAGAACATGATGGGTTCAGTGAGGGGACCAAGGGCTAAATCAAAGGGGCAGAGGCTCCGGGAGGGGCCAGGGCTGTGTAAGAGAATCTGGTCCGAGAGAAATGTTAGCGTAGGAAAGGCTGGGGGCTGGGAGAGGAGAGAGAAAGGAGGAGCCCTCCTTCTAAGGGTTGTTTTGAGAATTAAGTGCAACGATTGCCTCCCAACCCATCAGCTAGGTGCACTATTTTGTCCTGGCTCATCCTAGCCCCAGTTTGTCTCCTTGGCCCACACAGACCCCTTCCCCTAGAGACCCCTCACCTTGGTCCTCTGCTTCTCAACACCCGCCACGGTGGGCCCTGAGTCCTTCTACACTATTCCATAAATGCCCCAATGGGCACCTGTTCCCTCCACCTCACGCATGTGGATTTCGGATCCTGCTGCAGCACAAGCGCATTATTAGTAGGTACTTCAGACACCAGCAATGATCAGTAAGGTAGTTCTCCCTCCAAGCTAACCTCAGTCCCTCGCGCTGCAAGTGCAGCCCATTTCCTCTGTTCTGTCCTAGGAATAAAATACAGCTGATCTGCAGGCCACCTTTTATCAGGGCATCTGTCACAGCTTCAGGGATATAAAGTCTCTTCTCAAATTTCTCTCCTTTAGGTGAGTGAATCCAGGTCCCTCCGCTGGCTTTTCTGATTACTGTATTTATTATCAGCCATCTCCAAATGCTTACGGTAGGGTTTTACCAGAGCCTGGAATACCAGAGGCTCACAAGAAGTGTATCTTGGATGGATGAATGAGTTGGTGGACTGATGGATGAATAGCAAAGAGATGAAAAGACAGGTGTTAGTAGTGGCAGTAGATGACAGGTAGAGAGAGGGAGGGAGGAGGTGGGTGACCTGTGGGATGGATGTTTAAATGGAGGTGGGTGGGCAGGGGGATGATGGATGGATGGATGGATGGACGGATGGACAGGTGAGTGGATGGATGGATGGATGGATGGATGGATGGACAGACAGGTGAGTGGGTGGGTGGATGGATGGATGGATAGATGGATGGATGGACAGACAGGTGGGTGGGTGGAAGGATGGATGGATGGCAGGAAGGATGGCTTAGACAGGATGTTGGATGGATGAATAATCTCAGCTGGCATCTCAACTTTTCCCCGTATCTCCCAAGTACAGACTCCCTAACTTGATTAATGGCACCCAAGTTCTCTCAGACACCCAGGCCTGAGACCTGGTCATATTTCACTTCTCCCTCATCTCCCACAACCAAGCAGCTCTGAGACCTGTGGATCTTATTTCCTTGGCACCTGTTGCCTCTGGCCCCAGTTCTCCATGAGCTCATTTAAGCCCCCAACTTGTCTCCTGGACAACTTCAGCTGCCCATGCTCTGTGCTTCCTTTCTCCTTCCTTCAAGCTGACCCTGAAACAATGCCATCGGCATGACCTTCCTACAGCTCAACTCCAATCAACAACCTCCAGTGGCTCCTACTGTCTGGAGATCCATACTTCCGAATTCAGCAGAACCTCCCCTTTTGGGGCCGCTCTCCTTCTTCTCCCTTATGTACCCTGTACCAGGTAGCCTGGCTGTGGCCCAAACAGTCACCACACTTCCCCTCCTTTGCTCATGCTGTCCCTACCACTTGGAAAGCCCTGTCACCTCCACCTGTGGCAAAGCCATCCTAGACTTCAACACACAGCTCAAGTGCTTCCTCCCCACTGAAACCTTCCCCAGTCCCTTTAGCTGGATAGAATGAAACAAGCTACTTCATCAAGACGCATTTATTGAGCTCCTACTATGTACTCAATTGGCTTAAGGGCCCTAGTGATGGGGGGGCAGATACAGGATGAGAAAGATAGGATCTTTGCCCTCAAAGGGACACAGCCTGCTTCTGAGCGTGCAGGTGCACACAAACACATACAGGAGTCAAAGGGAAAACGAAAGGCAAAATAGTGTAATATTCGTAGTTAATGAGTATAGAGCACTCACTGTGGGCTAGGCACCGTTCTAAGGGCTTTACTTCCAGTAACTCACTCAGTCCTCTCAATGAAACTATGAGGTAGGTACAGATGAGGAAACTGAGGCCCAAGGCTGGGCAATTTTTCTAAGATCAGCTGGCTAGTAAGTGGCAGAGCAGGGACAGAACCGGGCGCCATGGCAGGTGGCTGGAGAGAGACATTCATGACAGGGTGCGCTCTGACCTCCCAGTCCCCCTCCCCGCTGGTATCTCCTCCCCTGCTGCCCTAAATCCCTAGCCTTGCCAGCCCAGGCGAGGGGTCGGGTGAAAAAAATGAAAATGAAAGAAAAGGAAACTTGCGCTGGGCCTCAGTCCCTCATCTACATAATGGGCCTGGGCCCATCCGCCCCTAAAGGCCCTTTCACCTCTAAAATGTATCATCCTACATACAGCTGCTTGGCTGACAGAAAATTGAAGCTCTGGGAGCCTCTTGGCCTCTGGGCCTGGCTGCATGTCCCAGGAACTCCCTGTTGTCCCTGGACCTGCCACTGCAGCCCCGGGGTTCCTGTGGGCCCCACTGGGAGGCTACAGTCCCACGTGTGGTCACCTGAATCTGTCCGGCTCATCACTGCCCATCATCCTGTCTGCCCACTGACCTGCATCCATCTGCCTCGGCTCCCCATCCATCAGCCTGCCTAGGCCCATCCACCTTGTGTTCCCTGCCTGCCTGGTGTCTGTCACTCTGCCCATCACACTCACACACACATACACGAATCCACCTCCCCACCCCAGGCCCCTATGGCTGCAAGCACCATAGTGATGACAGAGAGAGGGTGGGGCCTCTCCTTTCTTGCTCACAGAAAAGTCCAGTCTTAACATCAGAACCTACTTCCCAGGAGCCAAAGCAGTTCTCTGCCATCCGGCACCCTCTCCCTTCCCCGGGGACCCCCATCTCCCTCCTTGCCAGGCCCAAGGGCTTCCTGTTTGAGGAATCTGGTCAGGGCCACATGCCTTCTGCCAAAAATGTCCAAGTGGTCCCCCAGGAAATCACTGGACAAGAACGTGAAGATGTGTGTACAAGGATGTTCATTGTAGCATTGTTTGTAATCACAAAGTGTTGGAAACAACCCAAATGTCCAACGGTGTGGGCTGGTTAAATGAATTATGGGCCAGCCACACAATGGAGAACCACGCAGCTCTTAAAAAATGATGTAGATGTATATTTATCGAAATGGCAAGACATTCACAATATATTATAGAGTGAAAAAAGCAGGTTACAAAGGCATATGTATAAAGCAAGATGCCATTTTTATTTTTTTTTAAATCTATATATGTCAAGAAGGATATGCACTGAAATGTTAGCCAAGTGGTGGTGGGATTATGGCTAATTAAAAATACTTTCTGATATAAAAAGACACACACACACACACACACACACACACACAAAGTTGACACATGCATATGTAGTCACTCTTGTACTGACAGGCACCAGCCCAGCATGGCACTAAGTCAGTCTTTGTCTATACCTCTTCTACTCTTCCCTACAGTCCTAGGAGGTAGGTTTAGTAAAGCCACTTTACAGATGAAGAAACAGAGCCTCGCTCAGCTCGTACGTGGCAGGGTCAGGTTTTAAACTTGACCTTCTCTGACTCCAGAGCCCATGCTCTTAATCAGGAGGTTGTCATGTTCTCTCATTTTGTTTATCTCTAACTTGCCTGTTTAAAAAAAATGACATATATTTACTTGGGTGGTGAAGAAATGACAGAAGTTAACAAGATAAGGAGAAAAAAACGAGACACCGCAGCGTGTCCTCAACGTCTGGGGTCCTGCGCAGCTTTTGGGCAGGCTTTCTGCCGGCCTGGCCTTCCCTCCTCCACAGGTGTCTGCATCTTGGGCCAGTGCAGCCGGCTGGGGAGGGAACGGGCAGCCCTGGGGAGGACTTATGGATTACAGACGGCAAAGCTATGTGGCCAAAGCTATGTGGCCGGAGGGCCCCTCCCCAAGCCCACGTTTAATTCAGCCAGGGTAGGGAGCGCTTGCCTTGTGCCTTATGCCGCACTAGACGCTCGGTAGACCACAGTGGAAAAGCCTGGTGCCCACCTTCAGGATCTTTTCATCGATGGCCAGGTTTCTCAGCCTCAGCTCTATCAACATTTTGGGCTGCACAACCCTTGGTTGTGGGGAGCTGTCCTGTGCCCTGCAGGATGCTTAGCAGCATCCTTGGCTTCCACCCACTAGATGCCAGTAGTAGCCTCCTATCCAGCTGAACTGTCTCTAGATATTACCAAATGTCCCCTAAGAGGCAAAACTGCCCCTGGTCAAGAACCATGGATCTAGTGGATAATACAAAGGAGGCAGCAAAAGGAAATCTAAATGAATTGCTACGGGGCTCAGTATAGGTGGGGGTCACGTGTGCCTGGATGGGCCAGAGAAGGCTTCCTGGGGGGCACCTGTCCTTGAAACGCTAGAGTCCCTTGAGGTTCTTTTCATTCTACAGACCTATCCTGCGTGATCTCATCCGTTCTGTGGGCTCGAAGACCTACTTCTGGCCTAGAGCTCCCAGGATGGGCCCGGTCTTTCCTGCACAACTGCCCATTGGGCAGCCCCACCTAACGTCCCCCCAGCACGGCCTCTGCCTCTTCTTGAAAGCCCCTCCTCCCATGACCCACACAGCCTCCCAAGTCACAAACTGGAGCTCCCCTGCTCCCCCATGTCCAGGAAGTCTCCTGGCCCTGTCCACCCTACTCTGCCAGCCCTTGCAGGCCTTCCTCTGCTCCCCAGGCCTGACCACCAGCAGTGCCGCGCCCCGGCTTCCCCGCAAACCATTCTCCACCGCCACGCCACTCCCCTGCTGAAAACGCTTCAGTGCCCCCACTGCTCCCAGACCAAGTCCAGTCTCCCCCTGCGGTTTCCAAGACCCATGGGACCTGGCTACCATCCACCTCGCTAGCCTCCTTTCCTGTAACTCCCACACCTGCCCCCCAAACTCTATATGTTCCTCTTTAGGCAACTGAACTTGCCATTCCTCTAATATCCCTCCTCCCCTCCGGGCCTTGGTACCCCTCACCTCTTAGCCCGGAGCCTGCTTTCCCAGCCTTCATCCCCTAGATAGCTGCTAACCAGCCAGTAGGTCCCGGCTTAAATACTTCTTCCCAGAAGCATCAGCTGCCCATACCCACCCCCGGGGCCACAGTGGGCTCTTATCATGGCTTACGAGAATTGTTTGTCAGTTTCCTTTCTGGGACCACCGGACTCCCGTTAGCTGGGATCCTGTCTACTTACTCACTGTTGTGTCTCTAGCGTTTACTACAATGCTTAGCACACAGTAAACTCCTAGCATGTATGTGCAAATACGTATTTTTAACTGGATAATGAATGGATGGATGGTAGACAGACAGACGGGTAGGTAGATGCAAGGAATAGGTCCTGTTTGAGTTGGGTTTTTAATGCTTTGAAAGATCTCCAAGGGAAGGGTGTGCAGGTAGAAGGGCAGGTGTGGCTGAATGCGGGAGTGTCGGATTGGAGGCACAGTGGGAGATAAAGGAGGATGCAGACGGATTACAAGGACCTTGAATGTCGCGGTGGAGAGTCTGGACTTAATTCAGTAGGCGATGGGGAGCCATGGAAGGGTTTTAATCAAACAAGTGACACGATCCCACCTGCGTTACAGAAAGATCGCTCTGGCTGCAGTAGGGATTGCGGATCAGAGGCTGGGAGGCCAGGGAGGAGGCTGCCACGACAGTTTAGGCAAAGTCAGCGAGGTCTGAGTCCGAGCAGGGATTGTGGCCGGATGGAAGGGGGCGGGGAAGGGAGAGACCAGGGTGCAATGAATCTGTGGGAATCAGCCCACGTCCAGAGGCCCCCGGCCGCATGCAGGGACTGGGCCATCCCTTGAAGGATCCTGAGGTCAGAGACAGATCGTGGTGATTCTGACAGAATTCCACCCTCCTGCAGGGGTGCAGGCAGCCAAAGTGACACACAAAACCAAGCAGAGGAACAAAGCGTTCGGCCCCGTGGGAACCAAGGGACACAAATGGAGGGATCATGGTCACAGTACTGCTTCTTTTGTGGAGGATCCTGCCTGCCTGCCAGGCACTACGAGAGGCACCGGACATACTCGCACACACTTAATCTTCACACAACCCAATGAGGCAGGCATGACTTGTTTGTTTGTTTTTTTTCTTTCTCCATTTCACAGAGAAAGAAATAGGCTCGGAGAGGCAAAGTAATTTGCCCAAAGTCACACAGCCAGAAAATCACAAATCCAGGCTGGCCTGACGCCCATGGCCATGTCCTCAGTTATTTATATACACAATAGAGGGAGCTGGTAGCCAATGGATGACTGAAGGCTTGCGGGTCTGATGAGGAAGCAAGAAGTTCCCAGCCTCATCCCAGTGGGGTAGCAGGAAGGGGCCTGCTGATGGGGCATGAAGGGAACAGAGGGGGAGAAGGAGTTCGCCCTACACCGCATGTGTTTAGACCCAGATTCATACATTCAGAAAGGTGTGTCCCCACAGTGAGGGAACTGTGAGCAGTGAGTATGAGAGACAGAAGGAGTGAGCAGTGCTTAACCTCCAGGAGGGCCATCTTAGTGGGAACTAAAGAAAGACATCTTCCCCTGGGGGCATGTGGCCTCACAGGTCCATGGCTGGTTGGTATATGAAGACTTTCTCGCAAGCGCGGGAAAGATGTTCCCTTCTCCAGGAGGACATGGTCTGCCTTTATGGCACCTGATGTGTTGAGGTGGAGCTTATGATGGATTTCAGCCTCTATTCTCCTCCTGCTTTGAGTGCCCTCGGACAGTCAACAACCTGCCCAACTGTACATGACAGCTATGCCTCCAACCACTCTGTCCTGTATCCATTTCCCAGCAGCCACTCTGCACCATCCTGGATGAGAAAACATTCCCTCTGGCAGATACATAGAGCTTGGACCATTCTACAGCGAAGTTCCTTGTTAGTCCTTGCCTCCTCCATGGGAGAAAAGACAAAGTCTGATTATACCCACTGCCCTGATGAAAAAGCTGAGGTTAGAGACTGTCCTGATGGTGAAACAAAACAAAACAAAACCAAACCACAAAAGGCCTTCTTCAGAGAGGCCCCGTATCAAAACACAAGGTTCTAGGAAGCAGAAGCCTCTACTCAAGAGCTCCGTCTTAAGGGTGCTCTGAGGTGTCCAGGGAGGTGGGGGGTTTGCCCACCCTCACTGGGAGCAGGAGGCTTCTCTCCCTGGGTCTGGCCTGAGGCCTGGGTCTTCTCTCAGCCTGATGGGAGTAGATTCGCAGTTTTGTCCCTGACCCCTAGCGCCCTCTTTGGGCCAACTCCGGGGTAGGATGGATGGGGAAGCCCCCTGCCTGAGCCACCTCCTTAGGGTCTCCTCTTTCCTGAGAAGCACCTGACTCCATCCTCAGCCCCCATCCCCTCCCAGGCAGAGCTGAGAGCCGGCTGCTGCCTGAGTTACATAAACAGGAATCATTCTCTCTTTCGGAATACCTGAGGCTGCATTTCCGAATGGAGCTTCCTGATGGAAGAAAAAGGACGGGGGAAAGAAAGAACAGAGAGAGAACAGGAAATTTAATTGGCTGACTCCTATCACCCATGTGATAAATAAACTGGCTGCTCCAAACTTTGCTAACTGCGGGGAGACAGGCCCTCCTGGGGTCCCTGCCCAGCCCCGTCTGCAAAGGCCTCTGGAAACGCAGAGCCATGGCCAGGGGATTGGGAAGTCCTGCCTCTAGGCACAATTATTCCAGACCACCAGAAACACTGGAGATCACACACACTTTTTACAGAAGGGCTGTGACTTGCCCGGGGCGGCACCATACCTTTAGGGGCCCAGCTATGTCCTCAGCGTCTGCTCCTTAGGCTTCTTCACCAAAGACACTTGGACAGCTTTCCCTGGGCACTGGCCTAGGAGCGCGGCAGGTCTAACTTAAACACCTCTTGCATTTAAGCAAGGTATCTTCTTGTTCTGCTTGCAATTCGAAGGGAAGAAACTGCTCCACTTCCCCTCACCCCGCACCCCAGATCTGCCCAACATATAAGGAGAGCTGGTGAGGCCTGGAAAGTCAGGGCTCCTGGGCCCCCATTCTGGCTCTGGATGGAGCTTACTGTGTGACCCAGGCCTCTGTTTGCCATACTTTAAAATGGGAAGGAGGGGAGCCCAGGTGGTCGCAGTAAGGAATAGGGGAGGGAAGGGGTTCCTGCTCCAGAAATCGGCTAAGAGGGCCTTTCAGGAAGGGCAGCTGGCCCCTGGCTGAGAGAGACCTGGCTGGCTTTGCAAAGTACCTTCCCTGGAGACGTTGGCAGGGATGGTCCCAGAAGGGCACATAGACACCCTCAGGAAGCAGCATTTAAATGTTGACAATGGCCTTCCCTGCCAGGGGGAAGGGAAGAGGAGCATCCCAGACACTGGGGAAGGGAGAGGAGTAGGGGTAGAGTGGAGAAGTAGCTGTGGTGCAGGCGGGGGTGGGGGTGGGGTGGGGGTGGGGGTGGTAGGGAACAGGTGATCGCCACAGAGAGAAACGGGCAGGCAGGATGGAAGACGAGGGGAAGAGATATGGTCATAGGTGAGCAAAGACAGAAGGATGTCTTAGGTGTAGAGGCCAAATTCCAAAAAGGGCTGTAGGATCGGGGTAAGCTGGAGTGGGGGCACCGATCGACAAGTATAGGGGGTGCCAATGAGGAACAGAGGGGCACGGTGGTTGGGGAGGAGCCTGTGGGTTCCAAGGCCATGGTGATGCTGATATGGGCAGGGGGCTGACTAGAGGGGAAAGAGGGTAAGATCCAGAACCCCGCTAGAGGGGCGGACGGAGGGCTGGCAACAGGCCGAGGCCCTCAAATGGGCCTCGGCCTGTTCTGTACACCTTGGCCAGCCCCAGGGACCCAGAGGGAGCTGGAATCAGACCCAAAGAAACCGGAGTCGGCAGGCGCAACCTCTGGCCAGGCCTGAAGGCCTGGAAGGGCCCCCTGCGAAGGAAGAACCCTCCCAGAAGCATGAGTGTCCGAAGCCTTCGGGCGGCTTCAAACTGCGGCGTCTCTGCCCGCCACCAGGGGGTGCCCCTGCAGCTCGGGGAGACCTCGGGGGACTCCCGGTGAGCTGCTCTCGCCGCAGCCCGGCCTGGAGGTCTCCAGCCGCGCCCCAGCTGGGGCAGGGGCCTGACAGTGCCAGAGAAGAGGAAGAGGGGAGGTCAGGTCTCGAGGCGCTAGGGTGACGGGTCCCGGCCCCGGTCGTCGGGCACCGAGAGCGCCCAACAAAATTCACAACTCCCCCCTCAGCGCCCCGGCCCCCGAGGGTCAGTCCCAAGTGGCGCTCCCTTTGGACGTGAAGCCGTCGGGCCCTATCCTTCTTCCATGGAGTGGGCAGTGTTCCCGGAGCCCGGTCCTAGGGAAGAGGGCAGCGCGCGGCCCCTCGCTCACCGCGGGTCCGCCGGCCGATCCGACGGCCCGAGGGCGGCGGGGTCGCGCTGGTGGGGCCGGCGGGGGTCCCCGTGGGCCAGCTTCCCCCCTCCCCACGGGGTGGCCGCAGCCGTGCGTGTCGCCGCGCCTTGAGTCCGCCTCCGGGTGCCCCCGGACGCGGCACGACCTCGCACACACACTCACCGCGCGCTCACGCTCGCGCCGTGCGGTATTTCCCGGCCCCGGACCCCGCCTCTGGGAGGGGCCCGGGCAGCCGATCCCCGGCAGCAGGGGGTGGGGGCGCGGGGAACACCCGGGTCCCGGCCCCCGGGTAGGGACCGCGCACCCCCTCCTCAGCCCCTCTCGGCGCGCGGGCTCGGCTCCCGGCGCTGCCACCCCGCGACCCGCGGGGGTCCCGGCGGTTCCCGGCGCGCGGCAGGCGGGGCGGGGGGAGCGGGGGCGGGCTGGGGGCCGCGGGCTCCGGGCGGAGAGGCTGCTCGGCTCCGCGCCAGGGAAAGTTTGGACGTGGGAAACTCCCTCCCGCCCGCCCCGCCGAGAGGAGGGGGCGCGCGGGGGCCGGGCGCGGGCACCCGGGCTCCCCCTGCGGCGGGAGGCTCGCCCCCCGCGCCGCCTGCCGGGCCGCTCCCGCCGGCCAGGGGGCTCCCTCCCGGCCCGGCAGCCTCCCCCTCGGCGGCGATCCGGCCGCCCCTCCCGCGGCACCCCGCGCCCTTACCTCGGGGAGCGGCCGGGGGCTGCCCCCAGTCCTGCCGCCTCGGGACGCTGCGTGCGGCGGGCGAGCCGGAGCGGGCGGGCGGGCGAGTCCGGAGCCCAGCGGCCGCCCGGAGGAGCCGGAGGGAGAGCGGGCGCGAGAGGGGGAGCCGCGGCGGCGTGTGCGCGCGTGTGTGTGAGCGAGAGAGCGAGAGAGCGAGGGAGTGAGCGAGCGGGAGCGAGGGAGTGTGCGTGTCTGACTAGGGGGGAAGTGTGCAAGGGACGGATCCCTTCCTTCCTCCCGCAGCCTCTGGTGGAGACTCGGAGAATGCAGCGCCCGCCGGGCAGGAGCGTCGCGCCGCGCCGCAGGCGGCCGCCGGGCCCGGACCCCGCAGCCCGGGAGCCCTGGCCCCCCGCCTCCCCCCCCCCCCCCCCCCCCCCCGGGGGCCCCCCCCCCCCCCGCCGGGAGGGGCCAGGCTCTCCAGCGCCTGGGCGGCCCGGACCCAGGAAAGCCCTGGGGGGGGGCGGCGCCCCTCCTTCCTCCAGCGCCAGATCAGCGCGAAAGGAGCGCCCCCAGGAGGGAGACAATCTCCCTCCCCGCCTAAGCAGTTCCCCCGAGGTCGCGCTTTGAGAGACCCGACCCTTCCCCCTCGCCTGACTTTCCTACGTCTAGGGTTCCCCATTTCCCTCCCACTCCTATGGGAGCCGGGCTTCAGAGGAGAGGGGGCGCAGGGGAGGGTGAGGGCAGGCTTCTCCAGTGGCCCTGGCTGGCCGCCCAGAAAGGCCCCTGCACCGAGCCGCCAGTTTCAGATGTAGTCACTGCGCTTTGAGGTGGACCGAGGCCGGGGTCCAGTCCCCAGGGAGGTGCTAGGTCAGGTGTCCCAGGAAGAGAACTGCGGCTTTTCCCCGGGGGGGGGGGGGGGGGGATGCTGGACACCCCTGCAACCGACGAAGTAAGCCAGCAAGACAGCCCTATCCTAAGTTTAGCCTCCCTTGGCCCCCAGCTTCCCAATAGCCACCCCCACCCTCCCCACTGCTCTGAAACACCAAGCAGGCCCGGTTTCCCATTCTCCTGAAACTCCAGCTGCCCCCACCCACCAGAGGTCTTTCCTGAGCCGCCCAGCTTCTTTCTCCTGGCCACAGTGGCTCCCTCTTCACTCCCATCTCTCTAGGGTGCAGCCTAATTGAGGAGACCCCACGCCTCAGTTCTCAGCATGAGGTTGTTCAGTATGAAGTAGGCTAGGACCAGCGACTTCCATACAGCCACCCTTTGTCTTGGGCTGGGGGACACCTGAGAGCTGCCAGATGGGGGGTGCAATGGGGGACACCACCACCATCTACCTCTGTCCTGTTCTGCTGTCACCAACCAGACACAGACCGATGTCTGATCAGCTGCGGAAGTTCAGGGCAAAGAGGGAGCAGGACCTGGCAGGGCCCCTGTGGGTCCTCGGGGCGCAGGCTCTACCTCACTCCCATCCTGCTCTCACCCTCCCTTCTCTGATCTTCATCTTCATCCCCTTGCCTGTGCCTCTCCTCTCCTCCTCCCTGGTGACTGGAATCTCCTCTCCCCCTGGCTGCCCCTCCCTCTAAACTCCATCACACTTTTATTTATTTTGAGATTTATTCTCCATTCTGCCAGCCTGTTCCCTCCCGGAAGTCCCTTTCTCGCTTTATTCCCCTTCACTGATCTCTCCCAGCCCTGCTTTGTTTGCCCCTCCCCCCCCCAACGCTCTCCTCCCCTCTCTCTATTCTTAGCCTCTACTCTTTCATCCTTTCCGAGGCCGAGACCGGAGGCCAGCCCTGCCAGAGGTTTCTCCTCACTTTCTGTTCTCTCTCCCCTCGGACTCACTTTCTTTGGCCTTTTGCTCCAGCTGCCACCCCTCCCTGCCCTCCCTTCCCGACCCCAACCCTGCCTGGCCCTGGCGGCCACTGTTCACCCAGAGCTCAGACCTACTTAATCGTCCACAGGTGGTTCTGGCCTGGGACACGGTTGCTTTCACATCTGCATACATACATTAAGTGCTCAATAAATGTGTGTTGGATGAACTACTCATACATCTTTCCTTTGATCTCTCTCCTCTCTTCCTCCACAAGTCTCGAGCAGCCACTCTGCGCCAGGCACTGTGCTAGGCTCCGGCCACACACTGAGGTCCGCCTCAGCGATGACTGAGCACTTGCTGTGGGCCATGATTTTGCTTTTAAGTTCGCACAACAGGTTCTGGCACGAGCCCCCTTTTACAACGGAGGAAACCGAGGCACAGGGTGTTGAGACGTTAAGGTCCCACAGCCGGCGAGCGACGAGGTCAGGCTGGTGCGCTCTGGGCTGGGAAGAAGGTGAGCAGCGACCTCCGCTGCACTGTGACGGGGGCAGCAGGAGCCCGTGTAGGGCAACAGAGGCAGTCCTGGGCTGAGAGCAGCTGTGGCCCAGGCAGGCCGGGCGAGGCGGGCCAAGTCACCTCCTCAGCGTTGCTGCGCAGACCAGATGAGCCAATAATAGCAGTAGTTAGCATCTAGAGAGCACATGCCCTGTGTCGGCTGGTGCCAAGAGCTGCACACTGATGACTTCATTTGATTCTCAGTGCAACCAACTTACAAATGTATAGTTGGGGAAACCAAGGCACAGGGAAACTACAAAAGTTGCCCGGGGTCGCACAAGTCGTTTGTGGCCGAGCTGGGGTTCAGACTGAGGCCGGCTGGGGCCGGGGCCTGCAGGAACTGGCACTATTAACATTGGGGGGTCTGCACAATGCTTTGTTGTGGGGGCCATCCCGCACGCAGGAGGAAGTCTCATGGCATCTCTGGCCCCTACTCATTAGACCCCAGTAGTGTGTCCCCCCTTGTGGCAACCCAAAATGTGTCCAGGCATTGTCAAATGTCCCCTGGGGGCAAAATCCCTCCCAGGTCTGACCGCCTTAAGAGCAGGGCCTGCCCCGGGGCACCTGGAGAGCAGGAACGGGTGGGGGTGGGGGTGGGGGGCAGGGACGAGCGGGGGAGGGGAACAGGCTGCTGCAGGCTCCAGGCTCTGCCTGTCTCCCTCCCTCTTCTCTCCTTGGCTACACTTGCTCACGGGCCTCACTTCGCTGTCCTCACCTCAGCCCGTGTGTCTGCCTCCTTGTTCATCTCTGTCTGTTGTCTTCTTACCGCTGGCCGCTGTCTCCCGTTCCCAACAGCCTCCACCCCTGTCTCTGCCTCCTTTTCTCCATCAGCCTTCGTTTCTGGGTCTTTCTGACGCCTTCTCTCTGTCTCCTTTTTTTTTTTTTTTTGGTCTCTTTCTACCTGTCCCTCTATCCTTCCCTCTGGCTGTCTTTCCCCTCTCCCTCCCCTCTCCCTCCCCCCTGGCCCAGTCTCTCCGTGTGTCTTTCTCTAGCCCTTTCCTTTGTCTGGTCACCTCTGCCCCTCAGGCTCTTTCTCCCCTCTGCCTGGCCTCCTGGGGCTCTCTCTGGCCCCACCCTCCCTCTCCTGCCCCTCCTGCTCTCGCCCACCCTCCCTTCTCCCTTTCTACCTTCTTCTCCCCACCTTTCCTTCCCTCCCTGCCTCACCCCTTCTCCCTTCCCTCCCTCCCTCCCACTCCCTTGCCTCCTTCCCTTCCTCCCTCCCTGCCCTCCCTCCATTCTGACTTTCTTCCTCCCTCCTTCCCTCCTTCCCTCTTTCCTTCCCCTTTTCCCGCTCTATCCTTCTACTCGGTTCCCTCTATTCTCCCCTCCTCTCCCTCCCTCCTCCTCCTCCCCTTTGTCTGTGGGAGCTGGAAGTTAAAAGCTTTTCCGAACTTGCTCTCCAGTCGCCGTTCCCGGAGTCTTTCATCTCGCCAGCACATTTGTAAAACTGCGCAGACTGAAGGGCCGTGACATGAACAACCAAAGAAATGTCAGCGCGGGGACTGGGGCCGCCTGCCCGCGGTGGGGGGGGGGGGGGGGGGGGGGGGGGCAGTCGGGAAGACCTCAGCTCCTCCCGGGAAGGGCCGGGGACCAGGACGGGGTTGGACGGGCCTCCCCGCCCCCCTCGAGGAGCTCCCCGAATCCTGCGCCTCTGCGGAGCCCGGCTTCCCCCGCGGGGCTCAGGGGCGGGGTGGGGGGGGGGAGCCGACTCACGGAGCGGGGAGGCGGGTGGGGGGGGGCGCACACCTGTGGCGCAGCCGAGGGCCGCCGAGCACCCGCCACCTGCTGAGACACTAACTCGCGTTCACCGCGCAGCCAGGTTGTCTGGGTTCCAATCCCGTCACCCCCTCACCAGCGGTGTCGTCCTGGGCAAGTGACTTCACCGCTCCACGTCCCGGGGTCCTCCTGCCACGTACGTCAACGGGCTGGGTGAAGCGTGCAGGAGCCGATCCGTGTCAGACACTCCGAAGAAGTGTTTGCTGTAATTAATAACAGTGAGGCGGCACAGTGGGATTATCAGCCCCGTGCTCCAGCTCCCTAAACCTGGGGGAACCCAGGTTTAGAGGGGGAAGTGAGCAGCCAGAGGACTCAGACCCAGTGGGGGCCAGAACAGGGATTAAAGCCTGGGGTCCCTCTCCCCTCTTCCCCTTTCTCCCCAAGGGAGTGGGCAGCGGGATGGAAGACAGCTCCAGGAGTTAAGGACTGAGTCTGGTTTGTTCACTGCTGTATCCCATGGGTAGCGCGCAGAGTAGATGCTCAATAATACTTGCTGAATGAATGAGGGAGGGAGGGAGGGAGGGAGGAAGAAAGGGAGAGAGGAAGGAAGGGAGGGAAATAACTGGAAAGGTGCCAAAGCCAGACCATGGAAAGGCTGCTCTGTTTGCAGGGCTGGGTGGTGGGCTGAGGTGGAAGAAGGAGCCCAGAACCTAAGGAACTTCTGGGCCAGGAGAGCTGTGCACCCAGGACTCCAGCTGCGGCCCATCAGGGACTGCAACCAAGCCCCAGGCCCCTGGAGCCCAGTTTCACACGAGGAGTTATCCCGATGCCCCTCCATCCCAGACAACACCCCCAATGCCCTGACCCTGCTCCTGGAACCTCAGCTTGGGGCTAAACCCCCACCCTCTGCCTCCCCCACCACCGTCCCCCTTCTCTCTCTCTCTCTCTCTCTCTGGACCCAGATCCAAAGCCAGGGCAGCCTACTGGGAAAGGTATGCCTCCCCCTGTGCTCCCTTCCCATGAGCCTCAAGAAGCCTCCACAGCCCTGGGGCCTCACAGTGCAGGCAGGTGGCTGTGAGGAGAGCGAAATAGGGCTCCCCTGAGCTTTCCTGAAAGGCCCTAAAGATGCACTGAGGGTAGAACAGGGCCTGAGCACCTGGACCATCCCTCCTCAACCCCCTTCCCTGGAGTGGGAAGGTGAGACAGCCCCCCCAGTCCCCCCCCCCAACACTTCAAACACTGACTCTCCCTGAATTATTCACCTGCCTCTCCCCAGGGCGCTGCAGAGCGCCCAGCCCAGGTGCTGAGGAGGAAAAAAAGCAGGAAGGCCCATTAAATTTAAACACCGCTGAGGATTTTCAGATGTGAGGTTCTATTCCTGGCCTGGAGAAGAGCAGCCAGTAGGAGGGGAAGGGGGATCAGCAGGGGGCTGTGGGGTGAATGACTGGCAGAGCACCGGTAGGGAAAGGCCCAGAAGCTGGAGAACCTGAGTCTTCTCTCACCTGTGGGCCCTCATCCATGAGGAAGCGGACTTCGGTATAGCATCTCACTCACCCGGTTCTGATAAGACAAGGGGACCCATCTAGGGACAGCTTCTCTGCAGTGGCCTGAAAGCCCCCTCCCCCTGCCATGACTGCTTCGGCATGAGGGGCAGGACTTTGCCTCTCCAGCTTCATCTCTTGCTCCCTCCTTTTTGCACCTTACATCCTGATCGGGTGCTTTTACTTTTCTTATCACATTCAGAGCTGTTATAATGGCGTTCCTGCCCCCTTGGATAGTTCTTTCTTCGTCTTGCTGGAAAACTCCTATTTATCCTTCAAAACCCAGCTTGAGTGTCACCCCACCAGATGGCATAGGCTTTCCCACCTCTGCACTCCGTTGGACCTGGAGTTGCTTTCCTCTTCCTGCCCTACGTGGATGGTGGAGTCCTGGGCTATCAGGCTTGATGCGGCCATCATGGATCATGACCCCCGTAAGAAGCAGCGGCAGAGAGGAAGCTGGTTACCCCACAAAGTCTGAGATCTCTTCCCAGTCCTGGCTCTGGCCCCAACTCTCTGTGTTTTTGGGCAAGTCTTCGGCTCTCTCTTGGCCTTGGTTTTCTATTCCGTAAAATAAAGGAGGAGTGGCAGGGGATAATTTCATGATGACTGAGGGCCCTTCCAGTTATTAGAATCCAGAATTCTCTGTGGCTCACATACTGTTTCAAGCCATTTCTTGCTCTTCCCCCGTATGGATGTTGCCAGACCAGCTTCCTTATTGATACCTGAAACAGTGAGAGGCTGGAGCTGGCTTGTGCTGGCTCATCAAAGCCAATTGTTAGGTTTTTCAGGGATTTTGCAAGACAGTTTCGCGAGCCCTTGAAATTGGCCATGTCCAGAGTATTTACACCATGAAAATTGGCAAACACTACAAATCAGGGCTTCCCTGCGGTCTTCTGCCAGAACCAGTTTATTTCTGCCTGAAAGCCACCCTCCCACCTCCAGGCTTTGACCCCTTTGATTTCCCCTGTTTGAGAGGCCCCAGCCCCACCCCTGACTATTTGTTATTTCCCACGCAGGGCTCAGGTTCCAAGTCCCGTGTCCTGTGTTCAGAGTGAGTCTTTTCCCTGTCACCTCCCTCCTCCCTGGATGCTCTTTTTTTCCTTTTTTAAAAAAGTTTTTATTTAAGTCGTCGCTACACCCAATGTGGGGCTCAAACTCACGACCCCGAGATCAAGAGTTGCACGCTCTTCCAACTGAGCCTGCCAGGCACCCCTCAGAATGCTCAGTTTTAGTGGCAACACAGTTTGAGAAAGAAGAACACACACTTTGGGGCAGGTGGATGTGAGTGGAAATCCCGGGCCCTGCCCTGTGCACACACACACGGTTGTCTTCTCGTCAAAGGGGTTTCTGCTCGGGCTCCTCCCTGTCGAGGACTTTCCTGACCACTCAAGTGAAGTGGCACCCGCCACCCCCCCCATCACTCTCTAGCTTTTCGTCTTGGTTTATCGTCTTAGCCCTTGTCCCTTCCCTCTGGCTTGTAAGGTTGGTGAGGACAGGGGGCTCATCTGACCTGGTCACCGGACACCCTCACCTCCTAGAGTACCTGGCACACAGTAGGTACTCAGTCATTCCATTGAATGAATGATTGTGTGACCTTGGATAAGTCATGATGCTTCCCTGAGTTTCTCCAACACCCCCTGCCCCCCAGGAGAATTATTTTGAGGCATATATTTCTGGCCTGAGCTGCCTTAGAGAAGAGCCTAGTCCCCGCTCCACCACTAACCCACTGGGTCACCTTGGGCAAGTCACCCCCCGCACCCCCTCCCGCCTGGTTTTGCCTACCTCTCAGGGGTCCAGCGAGATAGCAAGCTGATACCCTGCCATGAGATGTGTCCATCTTTGGGCCCCATCTGCCGCCTCCCATCCCACTCCCACCTCATTTATTCAACAAATATTTATTGAGCACTTACTCTGAGCCCATGTGCCACACAGAGGATATAGCAGCAAAGGGGGAGGGGGTAATCCTCATTCTCATGGACTTCCATTCGGGTTGGGAAGACAAGCAACAAGTCAGAATAGTAAAATACATAGTCTGTCAGCTGGTGGTGATCGTGCTAAGGACAGTTTTAAGCAGGAGAGGGTCACAGGGAGTGTTGAAGAGGGGGTTCCCCTTTTAGGAAGGGGGGCTCAGGAAAAGATCTCACTGCTAGGTGAGGAATATAAATAAAGACACAAAGGAGGCGGTCGTTTGGGGAAAGAGCCTCCTGGGCAGACGGAAGAGCAAGAGCCAGGAGCAGGGCAAGGCCTGGAAGAACCAGGGAACCTGGGGGGTCTGGAGCCCAGTTGGGGGGGCAGTGAGGGAGGACAGAGGGAGTGATGACTACTTCTCTGTCTCCCTCCCTCCCTCCCTCCCTCCCGGAAGACAGTCCCGAAGTTTGTGACATGGGAGTGTCAAGAGGGGGATGGGGGACCCCTCTCCCTGCCTGCCTGCCCGGGCCTCTCCCCAGCAAGTGGGGAGCCCAGCCATGCGCCCGCAGCTTTTAGATCCATCATTTATCTCCTGGAGCCGGGCACTTCCTCCCCGATCAGCCCACTCCCCTGAGTGGCAGAGACAGGTGTGAGGAATTAGCTGTGGGGACTAATGCCGTGACAGGAACCGGCACAAAAGAAGAGGACAGAGTGTAATGTTTATTACGTTTGAAGCAAAGCAAACACGCGGCCTATTTATGTATCTATAGAGAATTAATTGGCGAGCGGCAGCAAGAAGCAGATTATAAATTAGAATCATTTTCGCCAACTGAAACCCATTCATCTTGCTTCAGAATGGGCCTGTCACCTCCTCCTAATTCTTTTTAAATTCCCTGCTTTTCTCACCGGCCTCCTGCAGCTTTCACCTTGAGACCTGCACCCCACGAGCTTGTACCCACCTCAGGGAAAGGCTGCGTTCAAGCTCTGTGCTTTCTGGGCACCCACTGTCTCCGCACCCCCGGGTCTGTCCGGGGTCTGAGCCTGCGGTGCCCTGGCCCCTACGCTGTTATCCCTTCTTCCTCTCCTGTGGCTCAGAGCTTCCTGCAGCACCTCACCTGCTCTGGCTGGTCCCGGAGAATCTGGCTGGAGGGGAGCCCCGGCCGGGGCCCAGGCCCAGCAGGTGGAAGGGGGCAGCCTGAGGCTGCCATCCTGGGGACCCTGGAGCACTGGCCCCCGGCTGCCTGCTTCTGATCCTGGGCTCAGAGCACGCAGCCTCAACAGGAATCAAAGGGAAGCCACACGGCTAGGTCCCTGGTGGGCCCGGCTCCGGCTTCTCTCCAGCTTCTCTCACCTGGAGCCCGTGGAGATGAAAGCTCAGGGCAGGTGTCAGCGGCTTCCAGGCCTGAGAGCCATGCCATGCCTGCCCTGGGCTGTGGCCCAATTAACCCTTCCCTTCCTCTGCCTTTGAGCAGGAGACTGCGGCCGGGATGTCGATGTCCAGGCCTTTGCGGGGAAGACAAAACAACCAGCATGTGAGTTCCCTGGCCCGGAACAGGGTAGCTCAACATCAGGAGTCTAATGATTAAAAGTAAGAGCGTGGCATGAGCCAGACCTGGGTCTGAATTCAGGAAGCACCTTCCGACTAGAGGTGGTGAGTCAGGGCTCCTCTCCAAGCCTCAGGCTCCTTGACTGTGAAGTGGGGATCATAACGTGCCTGGAACCTGAAGCGATATTCAGCTGACCTGGTGCAAATATGGCAGTCCTCCCATCCTGCTCAGCAAAGAGCTGATGGACCGCAGTGCTCTTCCCTGCTACCACTCCAGTCCCAGCTGGGGACACCTCCCCACCCTGTGATCCGAAAACCAAAGGTCAAGTCCTCTGGCGGCCTTGAGGACCTACTTCTGTATCAGTGGTGAACGTTCTGATAGACCCGCACGTGCTGTACTGGGTATTGTTATATGTCACATATCTGCCCTGCCTGCATCCCTTAGACATCATGAAGATGAAATAAGATGATAGCAGTACAGTGCCCGGCATGCAGTAGGTGCCCAATAAATGTCGCTTGACACTATTATTAATCTGGACCGGGGCTCTAAGCCTGGAATGCCACTCTTCCTTCTTTGCTCCTCTCTACCTTTTAAAAACAAGTTATGGATAACTTCCAGCCTCCGCCGGGAGCCCCCCACCCCTGCCCCAAGTGCTAACCTTGGAGAATCACAGTGCTCGGAGCGGCGGCAGCCGGCCCGAGCACGGACCCTCCTGGGACTGAAGAAGGATTGCTTTCGGGCGTGTTGAGTTTCAGAGGCAGCACTGGGTTCCTTAAGGGTACAACCCAGGTGTTCTGACCTCTGTGCCCCCCTCGCCCCCAAATTGACTGAAGCCAGGGGGTCTACCAAGGGCCCAACATTGAGCCAGAGGGACAGACTTGGGCCCAGTCACTGCAGGCCCCAGTCCCACATGTGATGTGCAGGCATTCAGAAGGGCCCTTGATCTTCTTGTCAAGGGCCTACAGACAAGTTTGAGATGAGGAAAAAAAAAAAAAAGATTAGCTCCAAGATACAAAAAGAAAACCGCAAAATCGAAATTAATGAGTGTTTAATTAAATGTCTACAAAACCTAGCATTGTGCCAACAAGTCAGCTCCAGTTCAGCTCATGTTTCCCATCCTCAGGCATCAAAGATGGGTGAGGTGCGGTTTGGTGCCCTCTTCTGCATCTGGTGTGGCGTGGAGTAGAGACCCCTCAGAGCAGGAATGCATTGGATCCTGTCTCCATCTTCAAGTGCTCTTGGGTCCCAGCTCTGCCCCCCACTCACTGTGACTTTGGGCAAGTCACTACCACTCTCTGGGCCTCAGCTTTTTCATCTGTCAAATGGGCAGAACCACTCCTAGCTCTCAGGGTGGTTGTGAGGATCTGTAAACATATTTTCGGGGCAGCATGGTGAGCCCTAAACTTGTGGGAATCCGGTAAGGGGAGGGGGCTTGCGAGACTGGCTGGAGAGGACTTGAACTTCAACCTCTGGGCCCGTTTCTCGCTCTTTCCCTACACAGGGTTATGGATAAGAATGATATTCAGGGGTACCTGGCTGGCTCAGTAGGTAGAGCATATGATTCTTGATCTTAGGGTTGTAAGTTCGAGCCCCGCTTTGGGTGTAGAGATTACTTAAGAATAAAATCTTTAAAAAAAAGAATGATACTCAAAATATGTACCAGCTGAGAGTGGACATCAGGAACTGGAGCAGGTGTAACCCATGACTTGCTGGATCCTAGGTAAGCCAGGAGCCCCAGGAGGACCTGGGGGTTAAGGAGGTGGGCTGAGACTTTGGGAGACTCAGAAGACAGGGAAGCAGCTCTTTATCCACCAGAGTGGAAAGGTGTCAACATTTTGACACCCAGAACAGCCTTATTGGTGAGTGCTGGCTCTCTATGGCCTATCATCTCCCAAGATGGGCTGGAACATCCTTGCGAGTGACCTGAGTAATGTGGGATTCAGAGATCATTATTTATACACTGACCCTAGGACCCAGGGATTCAGTATAAATCCCAGGAAAATCCTTGGCATGTCCACGGGGGTCAAGACTGGAGCGTGCTCATCCCAAAGTCGTCTGTGGTCGGGGGAGTTGGGGGAGCCCTGGTACCCTCCCTGGCAGAGTGGGCAGGAAGATGTGGGGACGCACTGTGAGGTCTGCACAGTTGTTAGCCCACAGACATGGACATGTCACCAGACGTGGATGGGTCTTTAAAACACGAAATGAAAGGTGTAAGAAACGGATAGGGATCTATAGCGTAATAGCATTTCTGTGAGCTCAAAGTGCATTCAGATGGTGATTACATGAATCTATATATATGTACTGAAATTTATAGAGCTGAACACCAAAAAAAGGTCAATGATACTATATGATCAATAAAATAAGATAAAATAAAATAAGGACAAGAGACTCTTGCAGGGCGCCTGGGTGGCTCAGTTGGTTCAGCGACTGCCTTCGGCTCAGGTCATGATCCTGGAGTCCCGGGATCGAGTCCCACATCGGGCTCCCTGCTCGGCGGGGAGTCTGCTTCTCCCTCTGACCCTCTTCCCTCTCGTGCTCTCTCTCTCTCATTCTCTCTCTGTCAAATAAATAAACAAAATCTTTAAAAAAAAAAAAAGACTCTTGCAGACCACTCACAGTCTAGAATGGGAGACACACTTTAAAAAATGCATTGACGAAAAACTGTCCTCATTTGCAAAAGCACATGCACACAGAAGGATTTCTTGTCACCTTGGCCCTCCAGGAGCTCCCAGGCTAATGCAGCAGGCCGACTAAAAGACAAAACAAAACAAAAGCCTAAAACGAACTAACAAACAAACAAAACACCTCACTCCAGTGTCATCAGAACTGTGTGAATATACAAAGTACTCTGGGACCCGGGAGGAGGGGACCATGCATTCTGCCTGCGGGAACCTCAGAAAGCTGCCCCTGAGATAGAAGACACGTAGCTTGAATCTTCAGTGCTGTGTTAGAGGGGTTCATGGCATCCTAGGATCTCCCCATCAGAGGAGTAGGCACTGCTTAACCCAAGGAAGTGAGGCTGGGTTGGGGGGATCTGAGGTGTAGTTGGTCAGGGGGCCTTTCGGACTTGGGCCCTTCTGGCCTGGCCAGCTCCTGATGGCAGCTCCCTGTTCTGAGCCTGAGCTGGGGTTGAATCAGCAGGCCATGCCTCCACCTCAAGGGGCCTGGGCAGCACCCCTCTGCCTGGGAGAAAGCCAGCTGGCCTCCTGTCTGCTGGGAGCCTGCCAGGGGCCCACCTCTTGGACTCCTCCCTCAGCGCTTCCCTGACCTATCACCAAGCTCCCAAGTCTGTGTTCAACCCTTAGCGGTCACGGGAGAGAGCTTCCCAGAGCAGGTCCTCTGTACTGCTCTGCTTCTGTGGTTCCCCATGGCCCCAGCATAACTTCCAGCCCCTCCTGTCTCCCCAGCTTGGTCTCTCCCAGTCCCCCACCTACTGCTTGCCCTCCAGCATCACTAGACCACTTGAGTCCTGCCCTTTCTTACCTCTGTGCTTCGCTCACGATGCCCTATCCTTTTGGAATTCCTTTCTACCTCCTATTTGCCCCCCGAAACTAACTCCTATGCAGACCTCAAGGCTCTCTCAGGCCCCACTTCCTCCTGGAAGCCTGTGCTGATTGCCCCAAGACTGCATGACATGCTTTCTCTCTGCTCGCATGGCCCACAAACGTACCCAATTCTAGCATGGCTCACACTGAATTAAAACTGCCCTTTCACTTCTCTGTTAAAGGTTTTGTGGTTCAAACGGTAGGCTTTGGATCCAGGCTCCCTGAGTTTACAGCCTGGTTCTGCCCTTATTGTGACTATGGACATATTACTTGATCTTTCTCTGCCTCAGATTTCTCATCTGTAAAATAGGCATAAGAAGAGTCCCTATCAAAAAGTTTAAAAATTTAGGGGTATCTGCGTGGCTCAGTTGGTTAAGCATCTCCCTTCGGCTTGGGTCATGATCCCAGGGTCCTGGGATGGAGCCCTATCTCAGGCTCTCTGCTCAGCGGGGAGCCTGCTCCTCCCTCTCCCTCTGCCTGCCACTCCCCCTGCTTGTGCTCTCTGTCTGTCAAATAAATAAATAAAATCTTAAAAAATCTTTTAATTTTTAAAAATTAAATACCTCCCGGGGTTGTTGGGGGAATCGATGAATGTACATAAGTTATTAGCGCCGTGCCATAGTGCCTGGCATAATAAATGCTCAACAAATGTGGGCTGTCATTCATCTTACACCAAGCTGTGAGTTTCTGGAGATGAGGACAGAGTTTGATGTGCCTTTGGGTGCCCAGCACCTCCCCAGGGTCTGCTTGTTGAGTGGCCATCTGGCGCAGACCCAGCTGCTGGGGTGCAAAGGGATTCCACATAGGTGCCCATCATCAGCCACTTCTGGTGTCCTGGGTCTCAGAATTGATTCTTAGATTGGAGTTGATCCATGCTGTTGACTTGGGACCCTGAAGTGACCACATTGGTGGCCGAGGGGCCATTACCGGCCAGATCTCTTTCCCTGCCTCCTGGCCTGGTCCCAGCCCCCCACCCCACCCCTCTCAAGCTGTCACCTCTGAACGATGTAGCAGATGAGGCAGAGGACAGGGTGCTCCATGGTAGGAGCTGTCCCTGGCCAGACCACCCTCAGTGCCGCACACTGAGCCTTCTTGGTGCCATACCCCACTCCCAGCTCCGCCCGGCTCCCCAGGATAGCTACAGCTTTTCCTGTGGCTGCCCCCAAGTAGGCTTTCCTGCCTGGGTGGTCCTCAGCCTTGGTAACAAAGAAGTTTTTCTTGGCAGCGTTACTAATTAGCAGTGAAAGGCGATTAGTGTCATTAATAGACTCAAAACATTTGTATTACAAGCTCCTTGCTGGCTGTGGGGGTGCCCTGGACAGAGGTAGGGGTGGGAGGCTTTGAGAGATCAAGCTTGAGAGTGAGCTGGCGAGAGAGGACGTGAGACAGAGGGAGGGAGGGAAGGCATTGGCAAGAAAAAACGAAATTTAAAGTGGATGAATTATTTACTGCAGGAAACAATCCCGGACTCACTTACTCTCACTCGGAACATCCCAAACTGTAATCTGTGGCATTTTTCACATCTCCCTAGCGTGCTGAGTGATTTTCTTTACGACTGGATACCAGAGGCCAGGGTAATCTTGTAAGAGATTGGCTTAGTATTGATCATGTGCATCTTCCCGGGCTCCAGGCTCCCACCCACCCTTGATGCTGGCATCCCCAGTTTGGATCAGATCCCAAGGCTGGCCCGCCCCAGGTGGGAGCTGACAAGGTGGCCATCTCCCTGGTGAGCATCTGGAGCCACGAGGGTGGGCCCCTTGCCCAGGAAGGGGCTGAATGCCATTTTTGGTCTCACCCCAGGACGGTCCTAAATGAGCCCCTGCTCTTTTGCCGTATGCGTATGCGTATGCTTTAGAAGCGATGTGTCAGGCCCCTTCCCAAGAAGCCCCAGGGGGACATTTTCGAATCCCATTGTTTGGGTAATGACAGCAGTGGCTCTTTACTGACCTCCTCTGTCCCAGGTAATGTGCTAACCATACTTTTCCTTTATTATCGAATTGTTTCCTCACCACAGTGCTGTTTACTGAAAAACTCAGAGAGGTTACACGGCTTGCTTGCGTGGAGTCACTCAGCAAGTGGCAGAAGCTGACCCCCATCCCTGATCTCCTCGCTGGGCACACAGAAGAGGAGTCATGGAGATAAAGGTTACAAGCGTGGATGAAACATAGCAGGTGTTCTGTAGGACTGGGGTGGGGGGGTAGGCTCCTGGGGACTCAGTGCTCCATAGGCAGGCCCGTGTGGCTAATAGCAACATGCAGGCAGCATACAGTCCCAGGGCACTCACTCTGGGCCGGAGTCCGCCGGCTGGGAGGATGCCGCTGGCCTGACAAGACTCTCTGAAGGCAACATATGGCCCTGAGTGGGAGGGAGCTCCACGGAATCGGAATCAAGGAGGAGGAGGGGGAGGCTGGGAGATGGGGACAATAGAGCAGGCGACAGCAGAACTCGGGCTCTGCAGCTGCCTCTGGGCTTCGCTTCCCTTTCAGGGAGAGAGAGGAGGCCTGCAGAGTCCCCGCTTCTGTCCTGACTGGGCTGGGCGACTTCCCGCAAGTCCCTGCTCTTCTCCGGGCCTCTGTCTTCTCATCTGTAAAGTGGGATCTTTGTCCTAAGTCACTGAAAAGGGCTCTTTAATTGAGTTCTAACTGATTACGGTCAGCAGCTGCCCTGCTGCACAGAGGTGGGGGCAGGGAGGACCGTAGGTGCCGAATCTCCCCCTGCCCCTCACAGCCCCTCCCCCGAATGCTAGCTCATAAAGTGCTGGAGTCGCCTCTGATGTCATGGGTGCCAACCCACCCATTTTACGGACAGGAAAACCGAGGTCCAGAGATGGAGGTGGAGGGCACACAGACAGTCAGGCGGGGTGGGGGGGGGCGGGACCTGAGCCTAGGCATCCTGACTCCCCAGCCATGTTTCTCCTTGGTCTGCCCGATCCGGGCTGCAGGGGCAACTTGGCTCTAAGGCCACTTTGCTTGGGTCTGAGGAACCACAGGCACAGGGCTGGGGGAGGGGGCAGGGATTGGGTCCCACCACCGGGCTGTGGCTCTGGCATTTGGCCACCTTCTTCTGCGATTGTAACTGTAAATAAGGCATCTGGGAGGACTCCCAGCATTTTAACGGTTTAACAAGCAGTAATGTGTGACCCACACTACAAATGGATCTTTTAATAATGAATAAGCATTTATTTAACAAGTAATAACAGTTTAACCACCCTCAGGATCCTCAGAAGTCCCAAGCTCTGGCATCAGCTCCTCAGACTGGCGTCTCCTGCTCATATCTTTTGTCTACTTTTCCCCCTGGTTGTTTATTTTTGCCTTATTGATTGGTAAAAGCTCTTTGTATATTAAGGCTATTAACCCTTTACCTGCTATATGCAAATATTTCCCCCCTAAGTCTGTACATTTATTTTTTTCTTAGGTTGCACAGAAATTTAAACATTTTATGTAGTAATATATATATATTTTTTAACTTTGAGGCTTCTGAGTTTTGAGAATTGCTTATAAGCCTGATGGATCCTCTGGCTCTCTTGAGGAATTGCAGGGCAAGACTAAGGCACAGGGTGGGGGCATGGGTGATGCTCAGCAGAATTCAGAGACAAGAGTCCTGGCCCCGTAGTACAACTTTGGGTGAGTCCCTATCTCTCTTGGGCCTCAGTTGCCTTATCCATAAAATAAGGATGTTGAACTAGACAACCTCTTGCCTGCCTCCCAGCACAAATATCCCAAGAGTCTGAGAAGAGGACGTTGTAGGCAACATGCTGCAGTGCACTCTGGGTCAGGTCCCAGCGACACAGTCTTTCCTGCATCTAACTCCTCCATCAAATCTCCAGCCCCCTTTAGAGCAGGAACTACGTCTTTTTATTGCAGTGTCCTCAGCCCCTTGCAGAAAGCTGCTCCAGAGTAAGCCCTCAGAAGAAATTTTCCCAACCAAACTGTTGATCACACCTGAAGGTGAATCCTGGCTCCATTTCCTGCCTCTACGTAGAGGAGGTAGAGTGAAGTGGCTAAGAGAGTGTGCTGCCTGAGTTTGGATATGGACTCGGGTTGCTGGCTGTGTGACCTTGGACAGATCACTTCACCTCTCTGAGCGTCTGTTTCTCATCTGTAAAACTGGGACAAGACTTCCCAGAGATGTCTTGCAGCTTGAATGAGAGATTGACCCAGGAGCAAGAAACACACAGGCCTGCCACGTAGTAGGCATTTGATAAATGTCAGATCTCTGTTGTATCTCCATTGCTGATTAGAATGCATTACATCTTGAGCTACTAAAAAATGTTGGCGAGTGTCTTAGGGTTCCTGCAAAAGGAGATCCAAAGAAAAGGATTCTAGGGCAAACAAGTAGTTTGCTGGGGATGTCGTCCTAGAGAGGAGCAGCAGGGGGGCGAGGACATGAGGGGAAAGGGAGACAGCCAGTGAGCGGTGCATGATCAAATCCATTATCCCCGAGGACATCTGGAGCTGGACTCCACCAGCGAATTCTGGGAGGCAGTGGTGAACTCACACCTCAGAGTATCTACCCGCCAAAGAGAGAGGGGGCTGGGGTCCTCACAGCCCAGCTCCAGAGAATCAGTAATTAGGAGCTCCTCCCCGGACATTATTCCATGGCTCTTGCAGTGGCTCTGGAGGCCTGAGCAAGCCTCAGGTAGGGTGCAGGTGCAGGTGTTGGCAGTTGGGGGGTCGGGCAGGTGTGCACTGAAATGCTGAGAGTGAGGGGATGGGGTGGGGTCCCGACACCTTTTCTGGAAGGACAGGTGGTGATGTCTCAAGTGGGCTGGCCCCATGGTTCTGAGAGAAGGGCTGGGTGGCAGAAGGGGGGTTAACCAGTCCTGCTTGTTCATGGATCTTGACTCTGGGCGCTACCTGAAATTGACAGCCAGTACCAAAGGTAGAAGTGTCACCTCTCAATAAGATGAAATCTACGTCTCAGGCGGATTTATCAAGGCCCTGACAAAATTAACATTTGGCCAGGGGACACTGGAAGAGCAGTCTCCAGAAGGGGGTCTCTTTGCATTTTTTCAGGCTGGTTCCTGCCAGCGGCTGGACTACGGAGGTGGCCGGGGTCAGCCATCCAGCTGGCCTCCTAGGGAGGGACGCCTGGACGGACAGATGCAGACACACAGGGCAAAAGGAGACTGGAAGGAGAACCATCACCCTGGCTGGAGCAGGGAGGCTGCCAGCAGTCTCGGGGCTGAGTCCTGGCTCTGCCACTGACCTGTCACAAGCCTGGGCCTCAGTTTCCCCATCTGGAAGAGCGTCTAGCTCTGACAACCTCCAAGACTGCAGAGCAGGCCTGCTCTTCCCTGTGCTACTCCAGCAGTCTCGAGGCTGGTGTGGATTCGAAATGACAGCTAGCCTTGCTTGAACACCTACTATGTGTCAGGCACTGGGCTAATGCTTCATGTATCGTTCCTGTAATACGATTGCCCCACAGGGCTGGCACTGTTCGCGGCTGCATTTTGCCGCTGAATTCAGAGAAATTAAGTTTCACACAGTGAGTCTGGGGCCAAGGAGAGATTTAAACCCAGGTCCCCCAGGTCCCCCGGTTCCCAGCCCAGAGCTCCTTTCACTGCTTGTCACCGTCTCTGGCCCCGGTTCCAGGACCTCGCTCACTGGAACTTCTGAGTCCCGACTTTCCTCTTGCATGAGAGGGCGCGCTGTGAAGGGCTCGGGCTCTGGGTTCGAATCCCGGCTCAACCAGGTCCTCCCTGTGAAACCCCGTGAAACCAGCACACTTCACAGGAGCCCCAGTTTTTTTTTTTTTTTTTTTTTACCGTATCATTATTTTTAATGTCCAGCATTTACAACACGAGGGCCAGAGCTTTCTCCCCAACTCAAGTTTATAAATTCTCAATTGGCTTGTGAGGCCAATAGGGATACTTCTTCTTGTCTAATCTGGTTTCTGGGAAGACTTCATTCAGGTCCTCAATGGTCATCTGATCAAATGGAATTATGTTCCTCATCTTCTCCAGCTCTTTTTCATATTCCTCAATCCTGGCCTTTGAGAGAGACAAAAACTCGGCACAACTTTTCACATCTTCTTTTTCTTCAGCATCCACCTGAACAGTATATTTATCCTCTGGCACAGGAACTTTCAGGGCATTAAACTTCTTCTCAAAGTCATCTACCAAACCAGCCTTTGCCACATTGGCCTTGTAGTAAGCCCAGTCGATAGCAGGTGGTTTCTCAGGGAGAGTAGCCAGTCTGGAGGTAAGTGTCTCATTCCAGGATTTCAGGGAGTTAGCAATGGCCTTCTGGTTTCGGGGTATGATCTCCCCAAAAGCTACCCAGTCAATGGTTTTTAGAGCAAGTTTTCGCGCAGCCATCTTGAGATCCTTCACCGACCCCGGCGGCCTAGAGTCCACAGCAGCCGGAGCCCCAGTTTTTTTTTGTCTATAAAATGGTCATGGGAGCCACACTGGCTCATGAGGCTGTCGTGATAATGAAATAGGGGTGACATGTACAAAGGGTCTGCCTGGCTCTAGGGTCACTAGGGAATAGGCTCTGGTGGACTTAGGGCCTCTCACCAATCTCTCCCTTCATTCGGGACCTTTAGATGTGCATGACTTGCATTTGGGGTTCATTTGGGAATGAATTTGGGCTCAGGAGGTGAGGCCCTCTCTCCAGCTCAGCCTGTGTGTGGACCCTGGGGTGGGAGGGAATGGAAGGGAGCCTTCCTGAAAGTAACATCCTCCTAAAGCGAGGGCGCCTGGGTGGCTCAGTTGGTTGAGTGTCCAACTCTTGATTTCGGCTCAGGTCATGATCTCAGGGTCATGAGATCGAGCCCCAAGTCGGGCTCCATACTGGACATGGAGCCTGCTTGAGATTCTCTCTCTCCTTCTCCTCCTCCCCACCAAAAAAACATCCTAAAGCTAAACACAGCTGTGGAACAGACCTCAGGTTCCCCATCTTCAAAATGGGCCTGGGGAGCTCCACCCCCGACCTTGAGTCTATTTGAGTGTAAATAGACTTTTAAAAAATGGGACTCCAGGCTCTTAGAAAGATTCACTGTGGCTACTCTTTAGACCCTGAGTTTACTTAAAGCCCCCACGCCTCGGTTAACTGTACAGTGGAACACAGTCCTTGCTGCGCTGGGCTGTGGAGGGAGCCGAGAGGGGTGCCGTCATGTTGCACACTTGGACCAGTGCCTGATACCGAGGAAATCAAGAGGGCATGGGAGCGTCCAGAGAGGGACGAGGCTTGTTCGAGGCTGCATGGCAGTCAGGACTGTAACCCCAGGACCCCAGCACCCCTACACTGAGCCCACCCTCTGCCCATGTCTCCAGCACCCCCTCCCCCAGTCAGGGCCGCCTCGGCCCCCCTGCCCCCTCCCTTGCCCAGGAGTGAGTGGAGGCCCAAATCCAATTAGCTTGGGAGCCGACTGCAGAGCATCGCCCCTTTAATAGAGCTGGTGAAGCTGCAGAGATAAATGGGAAATTAGAATTCTGCTGGGGTCCCTGAGACCTGCCCACCCGCCCTGAGCTGGGGCTGTGGCAATTCTCCTGGGGACCGGAGCTGTCTGAGCAGTAATGGGGGGGCCGCCCTTGAGAGGTGCTGGTGAGGGCCAAGGTGCCGGGCCAGCCTCTCCCACTACCTGCCTTCCCCCGGACCACCCACCTTCCCCACTGCTTCCCCATACAGAACTAACTTCTCTCCTCCTGATCTCTCCTCCCTTCCTCCTTCCTCAGCCCCTTCCCCTCCCTGTACCTGAAGGCCCTGTTTTGGGGAAGCTGGGGTTGGGGGGCATCCTGTTAGGGTCTGGCACTCAGTTCCTGGTGTACCCCTCCCTTTCCCTGCCACCCTGGCTCCTAACTGAACAGGATCCTTCCCTCCTTGCAGTGATGTGGACCCCGGGAGGAGCAGGGGCCTGGGTGAGGACTGACTCTGGGGCTGAGGCCCCCTCTGGTCTGCGGGCTCCGTCACCTGTGGGGCTGGGACAAGGCCTGGCTAGACCTCTCTAGTCGCCATCAAGAAAGAAGGGTCTGCCACAGGAGCTCCTTCTGAAGGTCCCAGAGTGGGCGCACAGATGAGGCATCCGCAGCCCCCTCCTCCAGAGGGGTATGGGCTGTCCCAGGAAGTCCCAGGTCACTGCCACTGTCTTGCTGTGCTCTTCTGCAGCTCCCTGCCCCACTCAAGACTCAGTTTCCCCTCCTGTACAATGGGAAAGGGGTTGACACCCAATGGAGACCTATGATTGGGGCCTGGACACCTCAGACCCACACCCGGGGAAGCAGGCGGGTCCCCCTACCATCAACCCAGCCCCGCCCCCGCCTCCCCCACTCCCTCCCTCGGGGGACACATTTGCTGCTGGGAAAGTTAATCCATTACAGTTTAAAGGCTCCGTTTCTTGCTGGCAGTAAATTACCTGCTTTGCATTTTGCAGCAACAACTTAACGGTATTAATTTATTGTGCTCTGTCTTTAACAAACATCATTATCATATTGCCAGCCAGGATTATGCAAATGGGAGGGACAAGGGAGAGAGAGGCCGATTCTCCTCCCCAAAGTCACCTTGATTTATTAACTTTGGGGCCCTGCAGTTGGCCGGGTCTGGGAGGCCCAGGTGAACAAGGAGGCCGGGAGGACCTGGGAAGTCTGGGAAGAGAGTCTTCAGAACAGCGGGGGCTTCCAGGGGAGGTCCCCCTGGGAGGGAAGGACTGTTTGGGCCTAGAAGGATCCCCTTGCCATGTGACTTTGGACAAGTCCATTCCCTTCTTTGGGCCTTGGCTTCCCCACCTGTAAAATGGGGGTTAGAGTCAGATGTCTTTGGAGCTAATAATATGTGAACTTGAGATTCACCAACACATTCTGAATGACCCGAAAGAAGAGTTGTGTGTGTGTGTGTGTGTGTTTGGGGAGGGTGGGCCCAGTGGGGAAAGGTCTGGGGCCATGTGATCCTGGGCCAGGGTCCTCCTCCTGCTGGGTTCCCTGGTTCCTGTGACTGCCCATCCCAGGTCTGCCCTAGTGATGGGTGCCAACATGGAGGCGAGATGGGGGGGAGCAGGGACTGAGAGAAGGGGCTACTGCCTGGTTAGAGGCCAGAGGCCAGTTAGGGAGGGAGGTCAAGGCTCCCAGGCTGTAGATGGGGACGCTGGCTTGGAAGGGGAAGCCAGGACCAGCTGAGGAGGGGAGGCAGAAGCATTTAGCATCTGATTTTCCATCAGTCCTGAGGGCTGGTCTGGTCTGTGCCACGGGGGCTATGGAGGGTCATAGGCTGGGTCCCAGCCCCCTGCTGAGACTTGTGCAGCCCCTCTGAGGTTCCTGGCACGCTGAGCCCCCACGGGATACTCCCAGTTGGCCTGCCTGGGGAGCTGGAGGCAGGTGGGGCCGCAGCCTCCCTCTGCTCACCTCGGCCCCCACCCTGCCCACCTCCTGCCTCCGGCTGGACCTGGACATGGTGAGAGGCTGCCTGATTACACAGCTGGCTGCCCCCGGCCACCCGAGGCCCGCGCCCCACCACCTGCAGCCTGGCTCTGCCAGGAACTCACTGGGGCTGCTTCCAAGCACCCGTGGGCTCCAGCCCAGGCTTCTGCTCTGGCCATCAGGGCCCTGCTCTGGGCCCAGCAGAGGCGCCAAGGTGGGGGCTGGAGAGGAGCCAGCGGGGAGGAGAGGGCACCATCCAGCCCAGCTGGGCCCAGGAACAGGTGGGGGAATAAGCACGCGGGGTCATCCTCTCTGCCCAAGCCCCACGGCGCCCGATATGTCTCCCATCCCAGCCTTGTTTCCACCTCTGCCCACCGGTCCCCCAGGAGCTTGGGGTCCTGCCCGCACCACTTTCCTCTCTCCTGTGCTTCCATCCCGCCTCTCGGAGAAGGGGTGGGGGCTGGAGAGGGAACCAGGAGCGGAGGGAAGGGGGTAGTGGAGGGGACGCAGGCAGGGGAGGGGGTGGCAATTCAATTTCCAGAGTTGGTCCCTGCAATTCAGGTGGTGTCGTGATAAGAAAGCCATTTCTGCCTGGGTTTCTAATCCACGCCCCCCTGCCTGCGCACAGCATAGCGAGGCTCCCTCCCTCTGCCCAGGGCCAGAGGCCAGAAGGGACCGGATGGGCTCCAGACGAACGTGCTGAGCAGCCCGGCTGGGGCAAAGGCCCGTGGAGCCTTCTGTGGGCCAAGGCTAGCAAACCCAGGAGGAACGGCGATGTTCAGTCGCCGAGAAGGAAAAACCCCGCAGGTTGCTCGGATGCCCACGGGCAGGCACCGTCGTGATTTAATTTGAGGCACACAGTGGCCCTTGGCATGAGTAGCGATCACTCCCATTTCGTGGGCGGGGAAAGGGAGGCTCGGAGAGGGAGGGGAGTTGGCCTCAGGTCACACAGATGACACGCGGTGAGAGAAGAGCGAGCTGAGGTGGGCAGGGCACGAGCCGGTGCCCGAGGTGCGGGGTGGGGGGCGGGTGTTGGGGAAGGAGATGGTGTGCGGGCTCGGGGAGCATGGGGACCTTCCCCTCCAGGCAAGGACAGGAAGAGCCCCTCCTTCACACTGGGCCACCTTCCAACTCAGCTGGACCCACCGGGCCAGGTGGATGGAGCAGGCGGCGGGCATTGTCGGTCCTCGGCCAGCAGGTGCCAACCTCAGACCTCACAGGGAGCGGCCCGGCAGGACCCGGCCCGGCATGAAGACCCAGGGTGGCTCAGGACCGTCTGAGCGGCCTCGGGAGCCTGTCGTGCCGGCTGCGCCCGTGGCCTGTGGGGTAAAGTGCCAAGAGAGATGGGACAGGAGAAAAGCAACGAGGGGACCACTGGCCCGGACACAGCCAGGGAAGCAGCTGCAACCGTGCAGCCGTCTGCGAGAGCCCGGAGCCCAGGCGGGGTCCCTGCGGCACCCTCCTCCCTTTACGAGACGCCCCTGCCCAAGTCCTGCCCTCACCTCTCAGGGGGCCTGACTGGGACCTGGACTTGCCCCTGGGAGCTCCCCACAGGCAAGGGGCAGGAACGAGGGCTGGACTGAGGCTGAGGGGCTAAGCTGCTCCCCTTCCCCGGCCAGGAGAGTGGCAGGGAAGCCCATGGCCAGCCCAGACCTTCCTGCCTGATGCCCAGTGGCCCACGGGCCAGCTGTAGGGGTGGAGGGATCGCAGCTGGGCTGGACCCTTCCTCTGGCGCCCCTTGCCACTGGCCCCCAGGGATTAACGGGAGGGGAAGAGGCAAGGTGAGCTCCTCCCAGATTTGATGCAGGAGAACTGGCAAGGGATACAAAGCAAGGAAGCATCTTGAATCCTATCTGTCTCCCTCTTTGACCCCCGCCCCGCCCCCGCTGACTCCAGAAGGTCTGTCGGGGGAGGGCTGGAGGGTCTCTAAAGCTGGACAGGATCCTTCCTCCTCTTTCCAGCTGCCCCACACTGGCCCCAGGTTTGATGCGGGGAAAGGTGGCAGGGCCGGGCCGGGCCGCTTGGCCGAGGGAGGCTCCCCAGAGCAGCTGGTGGTGTGCAGGGCCGTGGGTGGCGGCGAGCGGGGACTTGCTTTAGCAGGCAAGCTAATCTCATTTGGTTGCTGCAGCCCAAACAACCAGGGCTGCATGCTAAGTGGCCGGAGGCAGCAGTACGACTCAGGACAGACCCAGGAGAGGGGACCGGACTTGTGTGTGGCCAGGAGAACCCAGAGGCAGGCCTTGCCTGGGGTGAGGAGCCATACTGGGCAGTGGCAGGGGACAGCGAGGGGGACTATGTGCTCTGGGGGGTACCTACGGGGAGATAGGGGCGTCAGGGTCACCTAGGTCCTCTGTCAATTCTCTGCCTTCCTCCTTTGGGATCCCAGGGTAAGGTTTGTGGGGACCTGGGAGTGCCTGCCACCAGGCAGGGGACACCGGGAGCTCAGCTGGTCCCCTTCCAGGCAACTGTGATTGCAGAGAGGGTACCTGCTCCCAGGGAGGGGAGGAGACGAGGGGGGCGGCCCAAGGAAGGTGCTGGAACAGAGGAGGAGTTGAGGGCAGGCTGGGGAGGCCGTGAGCGTGGAACTCTGTGGGCGCTGCTCAGTCACCCACTCCTCCACGCCTCCAGGAGCTGGCCTGGAGGGAGGCCCAGAACGGCCCCGGCCACTACAGGATGACTGAGGCTAGCTAGGGCTCTTGTGAAATGGTCCGAGACTTCGTTAGCTCAGAGGGGGAGGGATGGAAGCGCCAGGGATGCGGGTCTGGGGTTGGCGGAGGAGCTGGGCCAGGAGATAAGAGGGCCTCCTGACTGCCACCCACACTCCCTACCCTGCCTGCCACCCCTCAGGCCCTCAGGACGGCTGATACCCTCGGCGCCCCGGGAGAACCCTAGAATCACACAGGGAGCTCTGGCCTTTCGGCAAAATCTGCAGCTCCAACATGGGGGGCTGCCTGCATCGCGGTGAGAGACGGAGACCTGCTGACTACCACAAACCCTGACGGCTGCGGGCTGGGTGGCACTCACGGAGCCCCCGTGACTCAGTTTCCCCATGTGCGCGACGGCCTGCAGATGAAATGAGATGATGCATGTCCAGTGTCTGGCACAGTGTCCAGTGTCAAAGAAGCCCTGTTATCCTTTTCCAGCATCACATCCAGCACAGTGCGGGGCACCCAGAAGACACCCCAACACACTCACCCAAAAGCACTGCAAATGCTCCATCACTGGAGTCTGATGGGCCTTTAGAGAACAGCTCTGCCCTCACTTGCTGTGTGGCTGTGGGCAAACATCTTCACCTCTCTGAACCTCAAATTCTTCATCTGTAAAGTGGGAAGGAGGATACTTACCTTACAGGAATGTTGCAAGGAGCTAAATAAGAATATACACATAAACAAGAATCTATCTGTCTATATATTTATAGACAGTGCCCAGTATGCGGTAGGTTCTCACTAAATATCTGTCCCTGCCTGTAGGAGCCCCCTGTCCAACATTAACTCGCAGGAGATACACTGAGGTCCAGGTTGGGGTCAAGGGCTCACCCAGGATCCAGGGCTGGGTCTCCTGACACCTACGGGGGAAAGAGAGAGACGGAATCTCTGGCCCTTGGTTTTGCCACCTGCAGAAGGAGACATCTGGATGGATCCCTGGTTTCCAGCTTGGCTCTGGACTCTCTGGGGCCAAGAGGCTTAGCGACCACTAAGCCTCAAATGTGTAATAGCCCCCGACTTGTTTATGTTCTAGGATCCCGGCAGCTTAGACCATCTGGGACGCGTCGTCTTGCCATGCCCCTGCCCATGCAGAGCCTGCTCATCCCTGCCCGGGGCATGGTTGGCTCACCTGACCGGCGGGGGGTGAGTGGACGGGAGAAATGGCCCCACCTCAGCCCCAGCCGGCTGGAGCCTGGGCCTTGGACGCTGTCCCCCTGCTTGTCTAATTTAATCACAGCTGTGTGCACGGTGACTCTATAAATAATTTTTAGTGCGACATAACCATTATTTCACTAATTGCTTCATGCGCACCCCTGGCCTGTGAGATAAATTAAAGTTTGCTGAGTCAGCACCTTTGGCCGATGCCACTTTGGGGCCTGGACTTGTGTGTGGCCAGGAGAACCCAGAGGCTGCACTTCCCTTGCCTGGGAAGTGCAGCCCAACAATGTTCTCATGCCAGCCTTCACCTGGCACCCTGAGCAAGAGGGCACCACTCACATGAAGGGAACAAGGGTGGAAGGAATGAGGAAGAATGAAGAAAAGGGGGCTAACAAGGGTTGCCATGTACAGTTGTACAGGTTGTATCCTGCACAAGGATACTTGGCCTAGGGAGCAAGTGGGGACTGAAATGTAGCCCACACAATGCTTTACCAGTGCATGTGCGCTGTTGTGGAATTTTGTTGACTCAGGAGCAGCAGATACTTTTTTGTGATCTGCCCAAAGGCACTCACTGTAGGGACTAGTACACCTGAGGTAACACCCATTCGGCCAGGTTGTCAGGACTACCCTGTCAGAGGGGAAGCAAAGCAGTCTGTGCCTCAAGGGTGCCTCGTGGATTATCAGTCATGTGGAGATCAGGGTTCTAGGTCGGATGGGAAGTGACCTTGGGCAAGTCACTCTCCCTCCTCTGGGTTATAATGTTTTGACAGTTTATGAAACTCTAATCACATCTAAGGCTGGGCCTCTAGCCCTAGGCACTGGCTCTAGACACTGTCCTTTCCACCATCCTAGCATATTCCGAAGTCGTAGAGGTGGCTTGGAAGAAAGATCCCCACAGTCAAGCACATTTGGGAAGCATCAGGTTAAGTAGGGTTTCTTTTCTGCAGGACTTTGCAGAGAGGCTATAGTCTGTTCCAAAGCAGCGTGGCTCTCAGAGAGGGCAGGAGATTCCTAAATGCATTTGGCCATGGGATTCTTTATTTTAGGGCTCTTGTTCATGAGGGGATCCTAATTTCTATCTCTGGGCTTATGAAGGAGTGGATTTCATCCCCAAGGACAGAGAACTCTCCTCTTCAATGTCCTTCTTCTGTCCCACTGCCCAGGGTGGACACTCTGAGCCCTTACTGCATTCAGGGCATGTCCTGACCTGTCCCCCATGAGCAGATGTGGGTTTTGCTTCCCACAGAGGCAGCGTGGCCTGAGTCCTGGCTCTGAGCCCTGAGGCCACCAAGCTCCAAGGTCCTCGAGGGCAGAAGTCACATCTCAGGCCTACCTCAGGGGCTGTCTGTCGAGTGAATGAATGTCCGAGTGGCTGATCTGTGCAATGGGCGCCCAGACACCTGGCTTCTTGCCATCCCTAAACGCTACCAGCTGTGCAAACTTTGAGCAGATTGCTTCTGGGAGTCCGCGGCCACCTGAGCTCCCTGTTTGTCGAATATGGATCCAACACTCAGTCTTGTGTATTCTGAGGTGCTGGTAACACCGGGTGTTTGGGTGTGATTTCCACGGTGTCAGCTGCATGACAGAAGCGGGGACCGTTGCTGTGGTCTGTCTCCCAGGCCCCGGGGCTAGGACTGTGACAGGTGTTCAAGGGCTCTGTGGACTGAGAGCCCTCCTGGGGTCAGGCCCTGTCCCTGGAGCCTGTCACACATCCTTCTCATCCAGTAGTCCTCACAGCACTGCAAGAAGACTGTCTTATCCTTGTTTTATGGACGAGAAAACCGAGGATCAGAGAGGTGGTGGAGCTTATCCAAGGTCACACAGCTGGATTTGAACCCACGTCTGTCTCCAAGCCTGGTTGCTCACTCCACTCCCACCTTATTGGCTCCTATGTTACCACCCTCTTTGGGCAGGGAGATGGAGTGGGTTAGTAAGGAATGCTCAAGGGACTGTTGGTCCCATTGTGCCGTCATTTGCTCAATGCGAACGGTACCAAGGGTCTCGGTTGAGTGTCCCCCATGCACTTGGCATTGAGCTGTTGCTTTAGATCCATTATTCTCCTCACCGAAGCCTCCCTCACCCCCCGTTTAGGGATGTGGAGATGGAGGCATGGAGTGCTTAGGTGACCTGTTCAAGTGCAGGCAATTAAGGAACAGATGGCCAAAGTCGGTCTGATTCCAGAACGTTGCTATTCCCCCCTTATTCCGGGGCTGCTGTAAAATCCGTGGCCCCGAACAGCCAGCCCCGGTCTAGGAGGAGACACCCGTCTCCTCTGTGGCTCCAGGGTCTGACACACCATGTTCCTCTATAGCAGCCGCCGGTGAGGCGTCCCCCAGGCGGGTCACAAGCCTCTGGGCCTCTCCTTCCCCACCCACCCCTGTGCCCTCCTCCCCGTGGGCCCTGTCCTTGTCACTTGGCACACCATCATTGCTGGAAACACTGAAGAATGATGGCAGAGCTCTGGCCCAGCTTCTCCAAGGTCTCCGTTTAACAGACAGGGAGGCCGGAAGGAGGAGACGGAGGGTGAAGTGACCGCTGACATTCACGATTGATGCAGAGCTGTTTACACCTGAGCCTACCTCAGCAGGCTGTCTCCAGGAAGGCGGGCTCAGGCGGCCTGTTCCTCTCCCTGTCCCATCTCCCCTGCCCTCACCACCGGTCACAGCCCCGCTTCTGACTCCGGCATTCAAAGCCCCTTGCCTCTGGCCCCAGCCTGCCTGCCTCTCCAGCCTCATCCGTTGCTTGCTCATTTATTTTAAAAAATATTTCTTGATCACTTCTGCGCCTGGCAGTGTTCTAGGTACTGAAGATACAGCAGAGAACACAACAGATAAAATCTCTGCCTTCCTGGGAGGAACTGACAGTAAGCAAGTTAACAAACAAATGTGTAATGTCAGACAGAGAAAGGGGCTTTTAAGAAAAACAAAACAAAACAAAGCCAGACTCCTCCAAGGAATCTATAGACAGAATTCAGGGGGTCAGTGAAGTTAAAGTGGGGGGGGAATTACACTTTTTATTTCACTAACCTCTAACTGAAATATAGCATTTCTCTTCAATTATAAATGTTGGCAACACACTGCAAGAGTACCAGCAACGCCTATGACTTTGTCACCAGCAGAAATCAGATATTTCCTATCACATTACGGTTGTCGGCATTTCAAAATATCATTGATACTCATCACTGCTTCAAAATTGTGATAGTTAATAGACCTGCCATGGCTCTTGTTACGTAATGCTTTCATAGAGAAGCACGCATAGTACTCGATCACACGTGTGTTTGGTAAATATTTTGAGAACTCTATTTCAATACCATTGGCTTCTTTTGTGATTCTACATATTTTCCACGACACATTTAAAAACGTTATTCTGGGAAGGGGTCTGTAGGCTTCACCGGGGGCCAAAGGGTTCATGTTCCCAAATGGGTTATCTCCCGGAGTTAAGAAGGATGCAGAGGGCAGAGTGTGGGCAGAAGGGTCAGGAGGGCCTCTCTGGGGAAGTGATACTTGAGCAGTGACCCAAAGGAGGCAGAGGAGCCGCCACACAACGGTTCTGAGTGAAATTCATTCTGGGCCGAGGGAGCAGCAGGTCTAAGGGCTCTGAGTGGGAAGGAGCCAGGGAGACCAGCTTGGCCGGAGCTAAGGGAGGGTGGAGGGTGGGGAGGCCACATCAAGCAAGGGCTCGAGGGCCTCAGTAAGCCTTGGGGTTTCATTCTTAGAGGTGTGGGAAGCTACTGCAGGGGACGATGCATTCCAATGTATTGATTAGGGGGTCACTTTGGATGATGAGCCGAGAATGGAGCACTGAGCTGAGCAGTGGGTTCAGAGCGGAGCAGGAGACCAGGTGCGAGGTCCCTGCCGTCTTCCAGGGGGAAGATGGTGACCTCTTGGACCAGGGGGGCAGTGGGAAAGGCGGCCCCGTCCTGGAGATATTGTGAGGCGAGAACCAACAGGACTTAGATGGAGCGAGCCGTGAGCTTTTGCGCTCTGTGCTTTAGCTTATGCTCGCTCCCCCGGGCTGTGCCTTCCTGTGGCATCAGTCCTTTGGCCCAGAACCCTCGGATTCTCCACCGTGTGGCAGAGCCAGCTAGTTATCTCCTCTTTACCCAGTTCCCCCTTCTTCCTTACTAACAGATCCCCAGTATTATTTGGGCGAGAAACGTGCCCACCTTAAAAGCCCCGTCTCCCAGCCTCCTTTGCAGCTAGGCCTTGCCATGGAGATATGATAGGAAGTCATTGGGCGGGGCCTCCAGGAACAGGCTTTTATGGGCGGTGGACTCATCCTTTGGTCTCTTTTCTTCCTCTTTCTTCCTCCCTGGAACAGGGACGTGATGGCTGGAGCCCTCCCCACAACAGCTTTTTAGAGACCATGAAGGAAAGGTCAAGGATATGACAGTAACTCGACTCTGATATCCCTGAGGACTGAACCTCCATCAGAGCTTCTCATCGTAAGAAAAAGAAAACCTTTGTGGATTCAAGCCCCTGTGGTTGGATCTCTGTTATTAGCAGTAGAATAAAATTCCCACCTGATACAACCACAACACAACTGCCTATCGGATGTATCCAGCCGAGTAACACAAGCCCCTCGGGCTCAACATGTCTGATGCTGGGCCTGCCATCTTTCTGTCAAGGAACTTCTTATTGGGGAATCCAGATATCTGGGGGAAAGAGAACTAAGGGTACAAGAGCTGCACCTGCTCACCGACCTACCACCTTTCTGTTTGCCCAGCCACCCGTGTATCTACCCGTCCATCCGTCCGTCTGTCCGTCCATCCATCCATCCATCCATCCATCCATCCATCCATCCATCCATTCGTGCATCCATGTATCTGACAGACGTTTATCAGGCATCTTCTGTGTACTGGGCCCTCTGCTATACACAGGAGCTAGAGATGTGAATAATATATTTTATTTGATGCCCATTTGCTTCTAGATGAGCAGAATATCTCTGGAAGTCTCCATCAGAAGCTAGAAACCATGACTTGTCCCCACAGAGGGAGATTAGGCAGCCAGAAACATGGGTATTTATTCCTTTCAATCCCTTTGAATTTTGCCTCATGTGTACGTGTTCACTCTCTAAACATTTTTAATTAAAAATACATATACATCTCATCTGGATTTTCAGAATTTGCTTTGGTCCTAAAGGATTTGAGGCACTTACAAGAATCCACAGAGATGAATAGAGGCTGCCCTGCTGTTGGGGAGTTGACAGTCTCATGGGGAAGAGAGAAGAGTCAACAATGCCCATAGAGTGTCGCATGAGCGGCAGAGGGCCGCGGGAGGCCACTTGGCCTGGTCTTGCAGAGTCCTGGCGGCAACACTCAGCCATGGCCTCCAAGCAATGACCTAGCACAGCCACCTTTATCTTGCCCCTGTGTGGGCTTGAACGCCCACCTCTGGAACTTAGCTGCATGGCAAAGACCCTCTCCCCCCAAGTTCAGGCACTCTGGGGAGCTGACCCCTAAGTTCTGGAGCCACACGTCTGTCTGTCTGCCCAGGGCAGGGAGAGCTGAAAGGGCAGCCTGGGGCTGGTGTGTTTATTCTGCACATGCCCCGCCAGGCCTGGGTATGAATGCACAGAGTACGGGAGGGAACCTGCCTCTGGGGCCCTGATGTCCAGCACGGCCATGACCTCAGGCTGGGAAGCGGGGCTGGGGCTGAGGGAAGGCAGGAGCCGGGCAGGGAGAAGAGAGGGCCAGCCGGGCTGCTTGGAGAATGCGGTCTTTCCCGAGCAGCCCTTTGAAATCGAGCAAGAATAACTTTAAACAATAAGATGCTTCTCTCTCCCCCTCAGCTGTTGCCCAGGCAACGCCAGAGTGCTCAACAACTGTTTAGCTTTTTAAGAAACCAAATCCCCCTCCCTTTGGTCAGCTACCGCCAGGAAGATGAAGAGGCTGTGTAGGCGCCCCTGGCGGCCCATTGTGTGGGAACCCGGGTCAGCCGCCTGCAGCAGTGACATTTAAATCTGACGCTACATATTATATATGAACCTGGAGCCGCACTCCTCAGTGACTTGTGCTCTCTAACCGGGGGAGGCTTCAGTCTCCCGCCCCAGACTCTGCCTGCATGGGGCACTGGCAGTCTGGGGGTCACTGCAGAGGCTGATCTCCGCCTGCAAAGCAGCTGATGTCAACGTGGGCGTGGGGAGGCAATGTGTCCCCAGCCCTCTGCATCACCTGACCCAGGAGGGTCCTCATCGGGCCAAAGGTCCTTGCATCCACCCAGGGCAGTGTTTACCCGGCCGGACGCTCTCTGGAAAATCCTCCCTGCCTTTGTGGGACCGTGGCCATTCACACCAGCCGCTCATCTATTTTGCATCTTCCTGCCATTGAGACAGGCTGATGCCCATTATCTCTGTGGGGCCTCCAACAACCCAGTGAGGGAGGTTTTTTGCTATCCCCAGGTTACATATAAAGAAACCCAGGTGCAGGGAGCTCTGGAGAAGGCTGCTGGGTGCTGCGCACTTTAAAACAGAAATCCTTAGGACCCTGCAAGGAGGCAGATGCAACCATGAACCCATTTTGCCAGAAGTGGAAACTGAGGCTCGAGGGGGTCGACAGAACAGCTAGATGGCATGGCAGGATTTGGACTGGGGCCGGCCGTGCTCCTGGGTCCGACCCTGGACTGCCTTGGTGAGGTTCTGCAATGTGCAGACAGAAGGGCTGAGCTTTCCTGGCTCCTGGGACTTGGCCAATCTTCTGGAGGGGTGATTGGTTCCCCACGTGGCCTCCAGGGAAGGAAAGTGTGAACTTCGGGGTTATGACCTTCTGGATCCTCAGGCAAGGCCAAGGAGCATATTTAAACCCTCCTGTGCTTGTCTGTAAGATGGCAGTGTGGTTGGGGAGGGTCCTGGCTGCCACTTAGAGCCGTCCCCACGGCGGCCGCATGTGGCCACGTCCTGGGCACTCTCGGATCCCCGCATTTAATCATCCAGCAACTCCTGACACAGGTATTATTGTTCCATTTTTAGAAGAAGAAATGGAGACCTAGGGGGGTGGGGTCTCTGGCCCGAAGTCAGGGCTAAACCTTGAGCGCTCATGAAGATCAAGCGCAGGGACAGGTCCTGGCACATAGTAGGTTTGGAACAGGAGCTGGCTCCGGTCCCCCAGGAAGAGGAACAGAGGGGCTTGGTCTCCTGGGAAACAAAACATGGGACAAAGTTAAATTTAGAAGAGCCAAACCAGGTTAAAACGGGCCCCTTATCCAAGCTCAGCCGCAAAAATCAGGACGGGAAATTGGCTTCAGCCGCGACAAAAATCTACCAGTCTGGCCGCGGTGGGGGAGGGCGGCTGTGAGGCGGGGCGTCTGGGCTCTGCTGCCCTCCATCCGCCCCCGGGGCTGAGTGAGGGAGTCTGCACCTGGCCCAGGTGGCCTTGCCCTGCCTGCGGGGCCCGCCTCCCCCTGCCCAGTGACGGGGGCACAGGCCCAGGACAAGGTGTTGCCTCCTGGCAGACACCTCAGCCCACGGCCGGTCCCTCCTCGGACCCCAGGGGAGGGGGAGAGCCCCCTGCGCCTCCACCTCCGCAGAAGGCCTGTCCCCCCACAGCCCGCACCGCCCGCCCGTTTAGCACCGCTAAGTGGTAAGCCCTGAGGGGCGGAGGCGGGAGGGGCCGGGTAATGAACTCCTATTGGCCTCCTTCACAAGATCACTGCCTTAATTTACGAGGCCTGAGCGACTCTCATTTCCCCAGTGCGCGTTGAGTAATTAACTATTAATAAAAGCATTACCGAGTTAACCACGGGGGCATGTTTAATTCATGGGGCAGCCCTGGAACAGGACGGGAGGCTTTGGATCAGTGGGGGATTCCTCCTGGAGCAAAATATTGCCAGTGGGAGGCTGCCCCACCACCAGCCCTGGGCCATTCTTGACGCCACTAGCCCGAGGGGTCTAGTCCCAGGAGGGCAGTGAGACTGCTGGCATCCCAACCAGAGCGCCACCCAGTGGATGGCGGGCCCTGGGAGGTGTGAGTCCCAGGGGGTTGGCTTCTTGCTATGATGGGGAGCGAGGTGAATGACTGTGGGCAAGTCACCTGGCCTCTCGGAGGCTGTTTCTCATCTGGAAAGTGGGGTGGCTAATAACACGGACCTCCTAGGGGTGGCCTGCAAGAGGGAAAGAAATCACTCATACCTCTGTGTCTTTTCATCTGCTCCTCCCCCTGCCTTGTATGCCTTTCTCCTTTTGTCTGCTTGGCAACTCCTAGTCTTCAAGACTCTGTTCAAAAGGGTCAGCTCCTCCTGAGAATTTTTGCTCTTCTCCTGCACCAGGCAAAATTGGTTGCTCCCCTTTCTGTCCCTCCCATACATTCTTCTGTTATGGCATCCATCCACCCACCCATCCATCCATCCATCATCCATCCATCCATCCATCCATCTATCCATCCATCCACCCATCCACCCATCCATTATCCATCCATCCATCCATCCATCATCCATCCATCCATTCATTCATCCATCCACCCATCCATCATCCATCCATCTATCCATCATCCATCCATTCATCCATCCATCCATCCATCCACTCATTCATATTTATTAAGTACTTATAGTTTGCATCTCTGATCATGTTGTTTTGAAGTTTTGGATAAGCTTGGCTTTCCCCAGCTAGTGGTTCTTAATCTTTTGGGGGTCAAGGACTCTCCCCCAGAAAAATGCACATATGCACATATGCACATACATGCCATGTTGCTTCCCTCTTCAAAGATTTCTGGTCATCCCTGAAGTCAGGCTGTGGACCCCAGGAGTGGTGGATGCTGTGAAGGGCTGCTTAGAACCCCTCTGGGATTGAAAGACTGATTTCCCGCAGCCACTGGGATCTTGGCTGGAAGATGGCCCTCAACTGTCAGCCCTCTTTGGAGATTGTCTTCATCAGAAGGCAACTGCCTGACCCAAGGTCACGCCTTCATCCAGGGTAGGCTCACTTCGAGTGACAGATCAACGTGGAAGTGCAAAGGGTTATCCCAACATGGGATAAAGTCTGAAGGGTTATCCCTTCTCCAGAGCTCTCTGTCAGGACTGCCTCAAAGCTGGACTCCTCCCCTGCCCAAACTTGCATCCTTTCCCTCCCTTCCGCAGGTGTTTTTCCCAAGAGCACTTGCTAAACAAGGTCCTCCACACCAATCTCCCACTCTGCGTCTACTTCCCAGGGAACCGAGGGGATTAAAAAGCCCTGCGGAAGTTCATTGAGGACAGCAAGCGTGTCTTAATGACTTCGGTATCTCTAGCAGCTCTCACTGGCCAGGGCACATGATAGATACTCCAGAACCAGTTTTTCAATACATCTTAGGGCATTTTCTCTCAGTTCTCTGCTCTGTCCCTCTGTGGTCCCAACGGGAGAGTTCTCATCAGACACCCAGGAGAAAGGGACAGTCCTGCCAGCAGGATGCCAGTGGCACCAGAGCTGTGGGCCTGTTTCTGGGAAATGCACTAGTTGTCAATGAAGCTGTAAATAACCATGGGAACAGAAGTCAAGCTAATTGGCTGCTACAAAGCAGGGGCAAAGGGGCCTGGCTGATGTCAGGGCTGTGTGGTTAGGGGTGAAGGCTCAAGGGGATGGCTGGGAGGCTGGAGGACAGCAGGAATGGGTGGTGCTGGTTCGGGTGGGGGCAGGGGGGACTCATTTAGAAGTCAGACCGAGGTCCCCGGAACCTGGAAAATCCCCTTTAGTTTCCACTATTGGGAATTCCTTCACAGAACAAGTATCTATTAAGTGTCTCCGCTGTGCCAGGCATGGTAGGCAGGATGGCGCCTTTGCAGGCCCAGGCCCCTGTGTTTGTGCCTCTCCTTGGCTTTGTCACCTGGCAAGTGATGTGACACCCTGGCCACTGACATCTGCTACGCCGCCCCTAGCGTGTGCCCAGCGTTGTGCTGTTTGACACAGATGAGTCTACTTCATCTACTCAGTCGCTTCGTGAAGAGATATGGGTTATTATTATTCCTTCTTTACAGACAAGGAGACAGACCCAGAGGGATCCGCAATGTGCCCAAGGCACGAACCTCATCACAGGGCTGAGAGGAGAGGTAATGCCAAGTCCGGTGGGGTCCCAGGCTGCTCTCCGCCACGATGCTGCTTGACCTCCATGAGCTTCGTTTCCACAGCTCTGAAATAGGTACAATCCACCCCTACTGCCCCGGGTTGTTGGGGACAAATAACCTCTCTCTGTGAGAGGCCTAGGGGTGCCCAGTGAATGTGCTAACCCAAATCCAGCACAGCGTCCGGCCTGTGGCCAACACTCACTGAGTGTGTTCGACCCAAATGGATCACCTGGGAGTCCCCACCCTGTCCTCCGAATTGCAAATTGGGGACCCCTCTCAGTCCAATGTTACTGCATGATGCAGAAAGCTGTGGCAAGTACCACGGGGACAATTCTCTTGGTGACAAGGGACTCCACTCTCCAGCCACTGGGATTTTCAGGTTTTCCTCAGCAGCAAGGAGCAGAACCAGACGGGGGTGGCCCCCCAAGCCCAGGCAGAGAAGGGTGCCAGAAGGAAGATGAACGCATTTCAGGTCCAGCTCCTGTCTCGGGTCTCCCCCACAGGCGAACCCAGCTGCTTCTCCTCCCCGCGCCAGGACCCCGACGGCAGACATCCTCATATATTAGGGGCATTAACCTTCCCTCCACCGCAGGCCCAGGGGAGAGACGGTGGGCATGTAAGCACTTAAAACTTGAACCCGCAGGTCAGCCCTCCTTCCTCCCTCCTCTGCAGAAGCCCCAGAGTTGGAGGCTGCGTGGGGACAGACGCCACAACCTTAGAGAGACAAGTCTCATCCTCAGCTTCCCTCAACCTGTGCAAGCACCGAGTTGCCATGGCGACACTGCAGCCCTGCGATGCAATGGCTGCAGATAGCATGGGTGCTTCTAGGGCTCGCAGGCCCGAGTGGACACTGTCTGGCCCAGGAGGCCAGGCGATTGGGTGGGCCGGGTGGGGGAGGCGAGGGGGGCCTCCTCCTGGCTCAGCTGGTAATTGCTGCTAAGTGAGGGGCTGTCATTGAACCCAATATGCGGGCGGTGCGGGCCCCGCTCGCACCCTGTAATTACTGCACCAGACAGCAGTGCTTACTCCCGGTGGGAGGAGGAGGGGAGACGGTGGGGGGAAGCAGACAGGAAGCTCTCATCCACCTGAGCCAGCGCGGGGCTGTGGCAGGCTCTCCCGCCCTGGAGCAGCCTCTCCGGCAGAGGTGGGAGGCCCCCGGCCCCTCCCCTCGGCTGGCTCTCCCCACGTCATCCGGCATCCGGTGTGGAGGGTGAGCTGCCTCTAACCCCGGCCTCTGAGCTTGCAGAGTCCAGGAGCAGGGGCAGAGGTGCGGGCACAGATGAGGCGCCACCTCCGGGGAGCTCTTGGAGTGGTACCTCCGTTCTCAGAGGCCAGTCTGCATTATGACTGCGGAGCTGTCCGAATTCCTCCAGAGCCCAGAGACTCTGAGGTCCTCAGGCTAGTCACTGCCCCTCTCCTGGGTCTGTTTCCCTCGCTGGAAGACTGCGGGTCTCCATCATCCTTAAGGGTTCTCCTCCAGCAGGGGTTGGCAAACTAGAGCCGGCAGCAGAATCCTCATTTTGGAAGTAAGGTGTCCCTGGAACAGAGCCACACCCTTTTGTGTCTGTGTCTGGCCGCCTTCCTGCCAGAAGGGGGACAGTAGATGCGAGCAGCTGCCTCACGGACTATCTGGCCCTTTACAGAAAAAGTTTGTTGACCAGTTTCTAAAGTGGAACTATTTTCCTAGGCTTAACGGAGTGAGCTTTTGTGGCTCCGATGTGATTAAAGCAAGTCATACCAAGCTCCATCCTGGTGCCCACCCGAAGACACCCCAGTCCTCTTCCAGGGACCCCAGCCTGGAGTCGGGGCGGCGGCACCGCGTGGTGCAATGGCGCCACCTGCTGTGAGTGCCTAAAAGCACTTGGGCCTTGGAAGTACTTGGCTGGGGTGGTGGAGGGGGAGGTGGGGTGTTGGTAAACCCCGGCACATCAGAGTCAGGATCTCCGCCCAGCCCTCCCGTTTTATAGGGCCTACAGTGTAGAGGGACGGCGGGACTGGTCCAAGGTAGGTGAGCAGAAAGCTCAGGTCCCAGAGGCCCACCGGCCATTCTATCTACATTCCATGGGCGTACGCATGGCATACGGACCTGGCTGCGAATCGTAGTTCCGGCACTCATTTAGGGTCTTGATTCCATAGTTGTCGAAAGAATTTGCAAAATACACACTTATATATATATATAACATTTAATCTGTTACCAATATTGACTCAATCTTCTGAACAACTGAGATAATTATTCCCATTTCACAGAAAAAAACACTGGTACAGAGAGGTTAAGTAATTTGCTTAAGGTCACACAGCTCAAAGTGGACCGTCAAGAATTCAAATCCACGCTGTGAAAGCACTAACCGCCCCAGAATAGTGCTCTGCACGTACGTTTTCCTGCCTGTAGGCGCGCTGGGGCCCCGAGAGAGAGCACTGGGGCCCCGAGAGGAGTACGAGAGACGCAGGAAGCCTGGGCTCTGGCCAGTCATCTGAAGGCCCCAGGCAGGGGAAGACAAGGGAGAGCAAGGCCCCCACGGCCCCCTCCCGCCGCCACCCCTCTAGGCAACGCGAAGTGGCCAGTGGACCGGAAATCCTTTATTTCCAAACTATAAATAGACCTGTGCTGAGAAAAGACGCGCGCTCCAGGTGATGAGGCTCCAGGCTCTCCATCAACCCTTCCCAACTGCTCCGCAGTCTAAACCCGGGCCCCTCAGAAACCTGCTCTGCCCCCTGGAAATCCCCACCTGGGCTGTCAGAGCCTGGCAAGCAGCTGAGACCAGCCCGCTCGCTTCGTCCCACTGTGACTCGAGCGCGGCTTAGGCCCTGCTCCGGTGTGATGCTCACCCCTCTGTTCAACCAGTTCCCTGACCGAGCCCCACCATGTGGTCCCGCGCTCCCCGAGGCCCAGCCCAGGCGAGTCCCGGCCCGCTGCTCCCCGGCTGTTGTGAAGAGCCACCTGGGTCCCCAGGCTGCTGTGAGGTGTGAGGCTTGGGAGCAGCCTGGCTCCCAGCGGGTCTCCCGGCCGTGGTCACTGCTGCCCCTGGGCCACAAAGTACCCCTCCTCCTCCTCATTGTTCTCTTCCTCTGGCCGGCTGCTCCGAAGCAGCAGCTCCAGGTCGGGGTGGGAGCCCGGGCCCTTCAAGGCTCTGGGGCCACCATCACCTGGGGAGAGAGAGAAACCGGTTGCAGACCTGATCATGGTTTTCTTGGTGCCCCCCGATGCGCATGTTGAGTCACCCAGGTCCCCCCCTCCCCCCCACTCCCCCGAGAAAACCATCTTCTGTGTGGCGGTGGCAGAACCACGAGGCTGACTTCCTGGCGGAGGGGCAGCCCAGGCGGAGGCAGCTGAACTGCATGGACAGCCACCAAGCTGCAACTGCTCTGGGCAAGCTGAGAACCCCCTGCCCCTCTTGGCTGGGTGGCTGGGTGGCTGGGGCCCCAGGACTGGGTGGAGGGGAGGTCAGAGGGGCCGAGTCACACGAGGAGCAGGGAGCGTCACCACAAAAGAGGCTTCTGGAAAGGGGCTCGGGTTACCTCTGGAGTGCAGGGCTTTGAGAGCAACATGCAGGGATATGCCCGAGAGGCAGAGGGCAAAGCCCAGCCAGTTCAGGAGGCTGATCTGATCCCCCAGCAGATGAGCTGCCAACAGCAGAGTGCAGACTTCCTGAGGGCAGAGAGGCAGGAAGGGGAAGCGATCAGGAGGAGGGGGCTCCTTTGCAAGGAGGGTGGACGGCAGGGGAGAGCCTGACTCGCCGGAGCTCCTGGGGCCGGGGCAGGCTGGCCAGCAGGGCAAAAACAGGGCTCCCCTGAGCTCGGAGGACCAGGCCTGCCTGCAATGCTTTCCTCCCTTTGTGCTACCGAGACACAGCAAGGGAGGAGGTGCTCTGCACAGTGTTCCGTCAGCGTTAAGAGAGGCAAAGCAGACCCAGGGCTGGGAGCACAGGGTGTCCAGCCCACAGCCATGTCCACAGGAGTGAAAGATAGTTGCGCTTCCAGAAGGCACCCACATATGGAGAGCACGACGCTGTCACAGGGGAATGCAGTATCACCCCGGGCTCCGCAGGACACACACTGGCCACGGGGTGCTGCACACACGGTGGCTGCCAGTGGGACTGGTGGGATGACTCACTCTGAGAACCACAGCTCATGCCTCTTCCTAAGCACCTTGGGGAGACTTACGATTCTGGGTTTAGGCAACACTGCGCCGGCATCAGCGTCTGTCTCGTCAAGGAGAAACCGTACCCCGCCCCCATGGGCCCGAGCAGGGTGGGGTGAGGGGTGGCAAGGGAGGGGGGAGCCTGAGAGTAGAGAGTAGAGGCACGTGTGATGCCAGGCAGCAGAAAGGCAAACCAGGCAAACACAGGACACACGTGCTAGTACCGTCCCTTGCTGTAACCATGGCAGACATTGCCAATCAATCATGGAACTCTTTCCCGATGACCCTGGATGGGGCTTCCCAACCCTTGGCTCCAGGTCACTACCAAACGACCAGAGTGGGCATTCATGGTAACAAGAGAATGCATCCCAGGCCCAGTGGAGTCAAAATCCCAGTTTGGCCACCTGCTGGCTGGCGTGTCCTGGTGGAGGAGCCACCCATCTGTGAACCAGGGAGGACCCCCTCCACCCCCCGGGGCTGCAGCCCCGATGAGAAGGGAGTTTCAGACAAGAGCACGGCACACAACAGCCTAACCAGGCACTTCTGTCTCTTCTCTGGGGTCTGGGGCGTGGGAGCTGGGACAGAAGCTGCTACTGAGCTTGGGGGCCGTGCTGGAAGACAGGACTGGGGCCACCCCCAAGTCTGTACCTTAAAAATGCCAGCAATGGAGAGAGTGAGGCTGGAGGTTCTGGAGACCAGGAGGAACTCAGAGAACCCCAGACCGAAGGCGAGGATCCCTCCAAGGAAGAGGCTCCCTAGTACCCGCAGGAGTAGCCCGGTGTCCTGGAAACGGAAGATCTTCTCAGACGTGGACAAATGGAGACCTGAAAGCAGAGGGAGAGAGTAGGAGGCCACGTGCTGGTGTCCCCAGGGAGCGGGAGACCCAGCATGGGGCAGTCACGCCCCCCGCGCACCTGTGCTCTCGCTGGGGCCCCGAGGAGGGGGATGGCAGGTGGAAGAGAACGCTGTGCGGACGGCCTGACACCTGGGGACCTGGGGAAGCAGCGAGGGCCCCCCCGAGAGCCTGCGGGCTAGGGTGGAGGGCCTGGCACCACACAGAAAATCGGACAGAAGCCTCTGTCCTCCCACGGTGCTGACCTGTCCATCTTTGGGAAGGAACGTGACTTCACGTGGCCTCTGCAGCCGTGGTAAGTAGTGGGCCAAAGAGAGGCGGGGTAGCCCATTGGGTGATGAGTGACGAGTATCGGCGCCCTGGACCCCAGGGCGAGCCCTTGCTCTCAATGTCAGGTGGGCCACCTATCAACAGGGCCTCATTTTATCCTCCCAAACCTTCTCCACTTTAATCTGGCTCTTGCCATCACACAGCTGTGGGACAAGGCTGAGACGTGCCCCCTCTCGGGACCTGCTCCCCCAGTGATAAAATGAGAGCATTTCGACTAGACCTGCGTTCCTCAGACAATATAACGTGGGGGATGGTTCTCAAAAAGTAAACACACACACATAAATATAGGACAAAGCCTTGTTCTCGAGACACCCCCACGGGCACCCACACACCAAGTCTGGCATGACTTCGAGAGGATTCCTGACCCTCCAACACCGTCCCTCAGAGTGACCCCGTGGCTCTGTGCAGGAAAGGCCCTGAGGGAGGCACAGTGGAGACACCTGTGGGGGCTGGAGGCGGACCGGGCACTCTGAGGCTTTTGGAGGGAAGCACCAGAGGAATGCAGAGTGACAGTCCCTCCCAGACAAACAGCCTCCCGATGTAGGACATCTTGTCTGGTGCTGGGCTCAGCAGTACTGCAAAGGCGTCAGCGAATTGATGGGAATTCGGGAAAGAGCAACAGAAGTAATGAAGGCGCTTGGGGGATTAATTTACCAGAAAAGATTAAAGGAGCTAAATCCATGCAGCTTTGCTAAGTGATGATGACCAGGGCTTTCGGCTGAGGGCGTGCAGGGATGGGGAAGGGTGTCCATGGCCAGGACGGGGGGGGGGGGGGGAAGGCGGGGGTGGGGGGGGATGTTAACTGGAAGAAAAAGGGGGGCTGCAGAATCATTTTCTCAGAGAGGTTCGAGACGCTTCACGGCTTGAAACTTAAATGGATGTGGGACAGAATTCTCTGTAATGACCCCGAGGACAGAATGAAGGGACTGAGGGAAGGACAAACAGGGACAGAGACTAATCTCGAAACCCGGGAGGGAGGAAGGAAGGAAGGAGGCGTGCGCTTGCAGCCTGGACAGTACTCCCCGCCTCTCCCTCTCTGGGAGGTGATGGTGGGCGGGGGGGCGGTCCCCCTACCCAGCCACTGCGCCATGGCCAGGGCCACACACACCATCCCACACACTTCCACCCGCGGAACCTACTGATGCTCTCCTGCGATGCCCTGCACCTGTCAGCCCAGCAAAGCCTCCCCCAGCCTCCAAAACATGTGGCCTGGGAAGTCTTTTTGTCTTGGCTTTCCACCCTAGCATCCTGAAAGAATGCCTGGCCCTCTGCTCCTTCTAAGAGACAGAACACATCATGGTTAAGAGGAAGGACTCAGGAACCAGCTGCTGGAACCAAACTCTGGCTCGTTGGGCAAGGTTATTTTTACTTCTCTCCACCTGTTTCTTTGACCTGCAGAATGGAAATAATGCTGGTACTGCCACATGGGGTTTTGGGGAGTATAAGAGTTAGTATGTTTAAAATGATCAGAACAGGGGCACCTCGGTGGCTCAGTCGGTTAAGCATCTGCCTTCAGTTCAGGTCATGACCTGAGAGACCCAGGATCGAGCCCCGCGTCGGGCTCCCTGTTCAGCGGGGAGCCTGCTTCTCCCTCTCCCTCTGCTCTTCCCTCTGCTCATGTTCTCTAATAAATAAATAAATCTTAAAAAAAAAAAAAAAGGTCAGAACAGCCCTGGCATAGCTGTCAGGCTGTACACATCCACCGTCATGATCGTCTGTTGTCTTTTACATATGTTTTCTGCGTAAGCATTTATCAGGCTGGATTCCAGCCACCTGGTTTAATGTCTGTCCAGCCCTTAGACCAGGCCCTGCCAATGGAGAGACCGCATCTTTGATCTCTATAACCTCTGCAGCTACCACGGAGCTGGGCTCAGAGCAAGGAAGGGGGATCTGTTGTATTGGGGTGCCCCCAAGATGGACGGCCCCTACGTACCTTCAAAGATGGCGAAAAGAGGGAAGAGCCCCAGAAACATGAGTGGCTGCAGGTGGAACATGGTGTCGATGGGGTTCTGGAGCCCTGCAGAATGAGGACGGGGGGTGAGTCATCAGGCCCAGCCTGCCTCCACCCTGCCTGGTGCCCGGAGCCCTCTCTCACCAAGTTCCGCCTTCTGCAGGAGCATCTGGGTGAGGGTCCAGCGAATGCCACCGATGAATGAGGCCCCCAGCACCAAGGCAAAGCCCTCCACGTTGAATTGCGTGGACTTGTAGGTGAACATGAAGAGACCCCCGGCGATGAGGAGGACCACCAGGACCAGTGCCGAACGCTATCAGGGTGGGGAGCAGGGGCCACTGACTGCAGGGTCCTGAGGTGCTCAACCCTGGAGCTTGGGTTCAGGAGCTGTGTTGGCTGACTCTGGGGCAAGAAACCCTTCTCCCCTGTGACCTTGGGGGTCCCGGCCAGCTCCTTCCCATCAACGTAGACAGGGCTGACATTCATTGGACATATACCCAGCTTCCCTCTTTGATCTAACCTTCTGATGTGCTTTCCTACAGCTGTTCTAGGCCCCCGGGAGGTCCCCTAGTACCCTGGACCTCGCAAATAAAGGGCGACTGCCTCCAGGACCTGGCTGCACCTGGCCCCTATCCTTGAACCCTTTCTCTTTCTGTCATTCTTTTGGTCATTACACCTGCCACTCAGCAGTGGCCTGTCCTAGGTCCTTCCTCAGGGACAGGAGTTATTGCCACCTGGGCTGGGCTCGTCTCCTCTGCCACACACAGTGACAAGCCACCGCTCAGACACCCTTTTTAGTCTCAGCATCTGCAGGTATAGGAGGGACCAGGGGAGCTGGGGCCTCACCAGCTCCTCCAGCTTGAAGATCAGGGAGAAGATCAAGATGAAGAGGACAGCGGAAGACTTGGTCATTGTGTACCTGCAAGGACAAATTAGCCCAGATGCAGCGCCGGGGCCCAGGGCTCAGACCCGCCACCAGGAGAGGAGCCCACGGACTGTGCTGGAAAAGGTGGGAGGCTGTGGGGACCTCTGACTTCCCTGTGGGCAACTGGCTCTGCTCAAGGCAGCTGGGCAATCTGGGTACAAAAGACCAAAGGAAGGTGGCCTGAGTCATCTGGGCTGGTATGTGACCTTTAATTGGAAGAAACCTCTGACGAAGGGGCCTCTGACTATCGCCAGGGAGAAGAGGCTGCGGGTGAACCCTGGACTCACCGAGCCCTCTTATTTATCTGCTCCTCCATGGAGCCCGGGATCAGGAAGGAAGGAGGGAAGGGGGAAAAGAGAAGGCAGGGATTGTGCACCCCAGAGGTGAGAAACAGCTGTTACACCTGCCTCTCTGTGCAGGTCAGTGCCCTTCCTCCCCGGCATGACTGGCGCCGTTCTGCCGAGCGCCTGGCTCCCCCAGGCCCCCGGGGCAGGCAGGCACAGCACCCCTCGGAGCGCGTCAACTTCCCAGAGCGCTGCTGGCTATCAGGGCGGAGCTGAGAGCAGGCGCCGCTCCCAGAGAGTGGTGGTGTGGCCGGCCCCCAGGCCCGGGGGGAGGGGGGCGCCTAGACAGGGTCAGACAGAGCCTGAGCCTGAGCCTGAGCCTGGCGGGAGGCGGAGGGCTGGTACTCACAGTGAGACGGTGATGTAGAGGAAGCTCCAGTTGGACAAGCCCACATCAAGCGCTGTCGCCAGGGCTGTGGAGACAGGGGCGCCCACAGCCAGGGCGGGCCGGCATGGGCGGGCCAGGTGTTCAAACACTTCCATGAGGCCCCGAGTGCCCCCTGCTTTGCCCTGAACACCTGGCTTTCTCTCGGGCCCTTAGGCCTTCCTTTCACTCACAGCAACTGAAGGGTTAACTCCTGGCCCAAAAAGGGAGGGGGTGCTGCTCCAGCATTAGGGCTGCAGGCCATTCTGATCTGATCGGTAAGGTAAGTGCTGTGAATGTCCCCCGAGGAAGAGGATTAATCCCGTCTGGTCCCAGCATCCCTTGTGAGCAACTCTTCAGAGCGGCTTCTCCTCCCTCAGGATGGAAGGCGCACCCCTCGTGGAGGACCTGGTCCTCCAGGATCTGTTCCTGCCACCCTCTCTTTCGGCCCACGTTTCCTCACCAGCGCAGAGTTCCCAGCATCCTGAGACACTTTGCGTTCCCCTGCAGACCTGCACAGGCACTAAACGCTCGGCCATTTCAGCCCACGCTCTGGGAGGCCCTCCCCGCTGGGCCTGGGCGGACTCCCCGCTCTGTGCTCCGAGGTGCCCCCCACTGGCCCTCCGCGGCAAGGTGAGGGCAGGCGCGGCCTCAGTGCGCGCAGGCAAGGCCAGGGCTGCATGGGAGGCTCTTCCCGGTGCGTGTGAGCACGTGTGTTGTGTGTACGGGGGGGGGGGGGGGGGGGGGGG
>NW_027397100.1:1238434-1241373 GCF_003265705.2 Callorhinus ursinus | reverse complement strand
GGGGGGGGGGGGGGGGGGGGGGGGGGGGGGGGGGGAGGACACAAGAGGCAGCAGGAGGGCTGGGGGGAGGCAGGCCGAGAGGAATGAAGTGGGGGGCGGGGTGGAGAGGGCCTCTGCTCCAAGCCACCAAGGCTCCTCGTTCTTAGCCCACGGCTTCCACGCGAGCCCCCTCCAGCCCCACCCGCCCATGGCCGCCCCACGGCCACGTACCTGTGGGAGCTACTCTCCTGAGGTAGTCCGTCCAGCTCAGCACCACGCGGGCCCTGTGGCTGGAGCACTGAACCAGGGCCCTGGACAGGGCAGAGAACAAGAAGATCACGGCCAGGTGCAGCATCGTCATGAAGAGCGGGAAGTGGAAGCTCTACGGGACCCAAAGCAGAGACAACCGGGCGGGTTCACAGCCTCCCCCCCCACGGCCCCCCACGCAGCCCCCTCCCCCCCCACTGCGGGCAGTGGCGCTAACTGGGTGCTTCCCCAGGGCTCTACAGTGGCCAGGGGGCTTCCCCCGCCCCCGGACACTGCAGTCACTTGGGATGAGAGCCCCGTAGTTCCAGTTGTGGAGACCAGGCCGAGAGCAGGTGGCAGACCAGGGCTCAGTCGGACCACGGTGCTGTCCCCATGGCTTCCACAGGCCTGTCAACTTCCTGCTCCAGCCCCCCGCCCCCCAGGTCACAGCTAGCACTGGCCAGTGTGGCCCAACCGGTCACGAAAATACTGAAGTCCTTCTCTACTCGGTGTCTCCCCCTTTCCCGATTTCCCCTCGATCCACACATTTGAGGGGAACCCCTGGCGCAGCAGGGCTCTAGGGCCCTGTCCCATCACTAGTGTGACCGGCTTCCAGTCTGATTAGTTGAAGCCCGTGCCATCCTGTTGCTAAATATTTGGGGACGCAGGGGCCATGGCCACAGCCCCCTCTCCCCCAGCCCCCCCAGCACCGCAAGGCCTCCCATTACCTTCGTCAGCCATTTGTTGTAGAAGGTGATGCCGATGGAGAAGCAGTAGTAGAGAAGGACCAGCCCCAGGGTCAACACGGCCTTCCACACAAACGCCACGTCGAGGGCCCACCTCCCCATCCGGGGAAGCTGCAACTCCCTCCCTCTGGGTCAGTGGGGGCAGGCACCTCTCCCGAGGACAACCACAGGAAGAGCCGGCAGAGCTGGGCCACGACTTTCAACAAGGTCTCCTAGCTGGAGGAGTCCTCTTCGCCTCCATGATTCGGAATCATCCACGGAGCCCCAGGCAGAGGCCTCACCCTAGGGGCTGGTGGCCCAAGCCAACCCTCTCCATCATTAAGTGGACACAGGGCTCACAGGTCTCCAGGTCGGAGGCTAGAGGAATGGAAAGGAAGCTTGGGTGGCCCGGCAGAGCCCGGGCTGCCTGACTGGTCCACCCCACCCCTGCCCACAGGGAGCAAACCAAAGCGGAAGCTGGGGGAGGGGGGAGGCAGGAAGGGGCACAGGCCCAGCCCTGGGCTCACAGAGCTCCAGTCACAACCACTCTGTCGCCTCAAGCCGTTCTCTATGAATTGCCGCCAAAGTGACCTTTTAAAAATGTAAATTGGATCATGTCAGATCAGATGTCAGCCCTTCAGTGGCTCCCAGCGCTCTTATGATAAAGACCAAGAGCCTTCCTGTCAGCTAAGCCGTCCTGACCTGTCCCTGCTGGCCTCTCCAGCCTCAGCTCCAGGCTCTCTGTCCCCATCCCACCGGCTGCCTCAGTTCCCCCAACACACAGGCTCTCTCCTACTGCCTGAAGGAACGGACGCACTGCCCACCCTCTAGTCCTCTCTCAGCTGATGTTACTCAACTTCAGCTCAACCGCTGCTTCCTCGGGGACGACCCCTCCTTGATGGGGTGCTCCCACAGCTCCCCTACTTTCCCTTTGGTGCACTTGTGCAGGGCATGCCCATCTGAGTGGTGTCTGTCCCCTGGGAGGCTGTGCACTCCAGGAAGACAGGGAACCACTGTGCTCATGGTAGTCTTGCACCCACTGGGCACACCGTGAGTTGTCCACTGTGAGTTGTTCGATGACTCAGTGCAAGAGAGTGGGCACTTGGTTTTCAGGGCACTGATCTGATCTTTAAGGTATTAAAAATGGACCAGGAAACCAATACCTACCCTGCCCTTAGCCTCTAAGGGCCACTCCCATAGAGGCGGTGCCTGCTTTAGGGTCTTGCCTAACTAAACCGCTCCCAGCCTATCAGTCTAGGCAACCCTAATGAGGGCCCAGAGCACACGAGGTCTGAGGAGACCGGGCTGACCCAGGTCCACAGCTATCCCACCGGCTGCCTCACGTGTGTGTCCCTTCAGTTCCCATCTCCTCCTCTGAGACATTCCCGACCTGCTGAAATGCCACCTCCTGGAAGCCTTCCTAGAGCCAGCTAATCCAACATACCCTGCTTTCCCCACCTCCAGTCCTTTCTGAAGGGAGTCATCTCACTCAGCTCTGTACGTTGGAAGCTGGGTTATCACCGCTCTCCCCCGAGGCAAACTGGGAGCTAGCGCTAAGGCTTTGTTGGAAGGATATCGTAGGGCTGCGGTTCTCCTGAGGGGAACTTTGGAAACCTGTGAGGGTGTTTTGGGGGAACTCTCCTAGCTTTTAGTGATATGGTGGGGGGGGGGCGGTCCCTGAGAGTGACGGTCCACATTAACTAAGAATTGCTCTGCATCCTTTGTAACCTTGACAATCCTGTAGGTATCAGACTTACTTATAATTACCTGAACCTCGAACCCAACTTTTTTTTTTTTTTTAGGTAAATTCTAGGGCACCCGGGTGGCTCAGTTGGTTAGGCTGCTGCCTTCGGCTCAGGTCATGATCCCAGGGTCCTGGGATCAAGCCCCGCATCGGGCTCTCTGCTCGGCAGGGAGCCTGCTTCTCCTTCCCCCCTCTGCCGGCCACTCCCCCTGCTTGTGCGCTGTGTCAAATATATAAATAAAGGG
>NW_027397100.1:1157428-1238034 GCF_003265705.2 Callorhinus ursinus | reverse complement strand
GCTGAGAGGGGAGTATAATTGGAAGGGGATAAAAAAGTTAAAAGCTGGGCGCCTGGGTGGCTCAGATGGTTAAGCATCTGCCTTCGGCTCAGGTCATGATCCCAGGATCCTGGGATCGAGTCCCACATCGGACTCCCTGCTCCTTGGGAGCCTACTTCTCCCTCTGCTTCTCTCTCTCTCTCTCCCTCTGTCTCTCATGACTAAATAAATAAAATCTTTAAAAATAAATAAATAAAATTATTAAAAAATATATATATATATAAATAAAATATTTAAGAAAAAAATTGTTTAAAAAAATAAATAAATAAAGTAAATTCTATCCCCAGCATGGGGCTCGAACTCACAACCCTGAGATCAAGAGTCACACGCCCTACTGACTGAGCCAGCCAGGTGCCCCAAGAACCCAACTGTTTTATCTGTGATGCAGAGCAGTTTTTCCATGGTTCTACTATGCACTACAATTTCCAAGAGTATGTTTGCCATGCACATGTTTTTGATATAACTGTTTTTGATAATGAGTTTGGAGAAACCACACCATCTACAGCAGCAGCCCAGCATGGCCATGGCGCTGTGCACGGTGGCCAGCACATTCGCCGAGGTCCCGCGGGTGGTGGGAACACCAGCTGCTTCACTGTGGCTTCTAGCATCCTTGTACCCAGAACTGACTTCCTGAAACACATTCTATTCTCAACGACCTTTTATTATCAGTACGTTGACATCTCCCTGTCACCTCCAGAAGAATCTCCAGTGGCCTACTCGTTTGTCCATGCCTGGATGGCTAATGCCAGGCACTCACCCCCCGCCTGCCCAGCACGGACTCCCGTTTTCCAGGAGCTGTCCAAACCTGCCCCTCTTCCCACCTCAGCCAGGGGCACCTCCATTCACCTGGATGCTCAGACCAAAAATCTTGTTCCCATCCTGAGTCCTTGCTCCCTCAGCCCACCTTCGATCAGCAAATATTGTCATCTCAGTCTTAAAAGAAGATCCCCAATATGGTCACGTCTCCTGACCACCCCTGCCCTCCAGGCCACCGTCCTCTCCCCCCACAATACAACACGACAGGTTAGTCTCCTCTGCTTCTGCCCGCACCTTCCCCCCACCCCCCAGGCTCCTGCTGGCACAGCTGGAGAGCAGGGTACATGGGCACCAAATCTATGCCTAACAGACGTTAAGGCCCATATTCTTTCCCTATACCCGGGTTTCTCAGTCTTGGCATTATTGATACTCGGGACCAGATCATTCTTTGTGCATTGTGAGACGTCTAGGAGCGATCCTGGTCTCTACCTACTAGACGCCTAGAGCCGCCCCTCCTCCTCATCCCAAGTTGTGACAACCAAAAATGTCTCCAGACGCAGCCAAATGTCATGGGGGGCAAAAGTGCTCCCTGCTGAGAATGACTGCTTACACCACACAGGCAACCAACAGTGCATTCTACCTTCTAGCACGCGCTCCCCGGGGTTCCCACCCATGGCAGGGCAGTCTGGACCTTCCTGTGAGTCAACTTCTCGCATCTTCTGCGTTTGGTGCAGTTCCTGCTCCAACAGAGCAATCTGTGCCAACCCCCACTCCCCACCTCCTGTTCAAATCCCACCCTTTCTTCAGCCGGTCCAGGTCCCCCACCTCCAGAAAGTCCCTACGCTCCGACTACCTCAGCCCACAGGGAGCACTGCCTCCAAGTTAATAACACTCATTCTCTTATTGTTATTCAGTCACCTAACCCCAAACACAAAATCAGTCCTCAGTTAGAGAGGCTCCTGGAAATCATCTAGCCGTTTACTCAATGGCCATTTATTAAGCACCACTGTACACCTAGCACTGGAAATAGAGATGTGTAACTGATAAGGTCCCCACCCTTCTTTTATGATAAGGGAAACCAGGCTTAAAGGGGCAAATGCTCTTTTTCAAATCTCACCTGCCAAGAAAGGAATTCCATACTCTGCATTACTCCCCAGGGGGCAGCCTTAGCTGGGGTGACAGCCACACCAGGGCAGAGTTGGTGCCCAGCCCCCTGGAGCACCTGGCTCCCCTCAATCTCTGTGACTGTAATGTGGGCAGGGCAGTTTAGTGGTGCAAGTGTGGGCTTGGGGTGAGAAAGACCTGGGATCCAGTCCTGGCTCCTCTATGAACACTGGGACCCCCGAATGACCTGAACTCTGGACCTCAGTGTCCAGTAAAGGAGGATAAAATCATCTGCCTCTTGGGAGGGGAGTCAATGGCAGCCAGTACAGCGCTTGATGGTGGCTTGTGGCAGGGGCTTACATCCCTCCTGGCCGCCTTACAGCAAAACTCCCCCAGGGCCCCCGGCACTACCATCCTTGCTCTCTTGCAGCCCAAACTCACTTCAGCCTGTCCCCACTGCTCCACTGAGTCACCACACCTTCCTCCTTGTTGCCCCTCTGAGGACCAAGTCTCTGTTTTCATCAGCACCTTAAAAACTGACCACTTCCTCCTCCTGGTAAAGCCTCTTGGATGCCCACCACACTCTCCTGCTTTTTCTTTTCTTTTTTTCAAGATTTTAGTTATTCATTCGAGACACAGAGATGCAGAGAGAGAGAGTAAGCAGGCTCCCCGCTGAGCCAGGAGCCAGACGTGGGGCTCGATCCCAGGACCCTGGGATCATGACCCGAGCCGAAGGCAGACGCTTAACCATCTGAGCCACCCCGGCGCCCCTCTCCTGCTTTTTCTGCTGCTTTTCTGGACTCCTGGACTTCTTTGCTGCCTCCTCCTGTCAACCAACCTGTAAAAGTTCATTCTCCCCGGAGTAATCTCATCCCATCTGATGGACATTCCAGTGATTTCTAAATTCTTTTCATTAGCCCTACCCTTTTCTGCCAGCTCCAGGCTGGTACATCGAAGAGTCCCCTTGGTAGCTCCACCTAAGATATCTCAAACTGAAGGTGCCCCCAACCTATTCCAAAGTCATTAGTAAATGCCAGCACAATACACCTGGTTACTTAAGCCTAAGTCCCCAAATGAATGAACTCATCCTTGACCACTCTTTCCTTCCTTCCTCCAATTCTATCCTGTCAGTTCCTCCTCCCAGATCCCTGTGGACCAGCTACCCGTCTTCGCCTGCGCTCGGCCATCAGTCTAAGCCACACTGATCTCTCACCTAGGGACTGCAGCGGTCTCCTAACCGGTGTCCCTGCTTCCTCCTTCCCCGACACAGCCAGGAGTCTACACAGCAGCGAGAGTGAAAGCTTACGCACCGACGGGAGACCACGCCCTCATTGGGCGAATCCCAACCCCCGAGCAGGCCCGCGAGGAGGACCTTAAACCCTCTGGCCTCTGCCCGTGTCTGCAACCTCGTTCTCCCGCCACCGCCCCGGAGCCCGCCACGCTGGCCCCTGGCCAACTTGCCAGGCACGTCGAGCCTGCGTCCTTCTTTGCACTGGCCGTTCCCTCTTCCGCAGACCTTTGCTCGGCTGAACCCTCCTCGAGGGCCCGCTCCTCATCCTCTTGGCACCTCCCACCAGCTGACGTTGCCCTGTTTGCCCACGTGTTTACTGCGCGCCCCGCACTCCCCACGTGTTTACTGCGCGCCCCGCACTCCCACCCCACCGCGGGCTGCGGCTCTCGGCGGGCCGGGCCGCGTCCGCGCAGTTCCGCCCGGGTCGGGATCCGGCCCGTCGCCGCGCGCGGCAGGCGGCCGGGGAGGGCGAGTGGAGGCCCCGGCCCCTCCACGGCGCGGACACGGAGGCCCGGGAGGGAGGGACAGGAGCTCGGGCGGGCTGCGCCGCGCAGAGCGCAGCGCGGACCCCGCTTCCCGGCCCTGGCCGGCCCTCCCCCCGCCCGCGGGAGCGCGCGCAGGGCCCGCCGCGCGCCCACTCACCTCGGCCGCAGGCGCTGCGGGTCGGATCCTCCCGCCGGATCCTCCCGCCGGAAGTGCTGGGCCTAGCGCCGCCGCGGGGGGGACACTTCCGCCAAAAGACGCCGAGGGGCGGGGCCTGCCGGCGGCGGGACGGGGCGGGGCTGCGGAGGTTGGCCCGCTGGCACCGTCCTCGGAGACCCAGCGCTGAGCAGCTCCTGTGTTGTCTTAGCTTGTCTCCTGCGCTCCATCGGCCTCGCTCTGGAGCCCCGGTGCGTGCTGCGGAGGCATGCGCACCCGGGGCAGCTGGAAAATAGGCACCTGTTTACTTTTTTTTTTTTTAAGATTTTATTTATTTGACAGAGACAGCGAGAGAGGGGCCACAAGCAGGGGGAGGTGGGAGAGGGAGAAGCAGGCTTCCCTCGACCAGGGAGCCCGAATAGGGGCTCCATCGGGACTCGATCCCAGGATGCTGGGATCATGACCTGAGCCGAAGGTAGACGCTAAACGACTGAGCCACCCAGGCGCCCCCACCTGTTTACTTCTATTGAACAGATTAATTTACCTTATTCCAACCCAGTACTGGGCAATCATAGAACCACAAAGATAAAGAAATCTCTCATGGGCTTTTTCTTCTGCGAGCTTAAGCCAGCTGGGGAGTGTGAGAAGTCAGGGGCATTAAATTTTAGGACTTAGAAGATCCATGGGAGATAATAATACACATTTGTGAAACATTTGTGTGCCTTAAACTGACTTAAGAATTATCTTAATTTCAGTAGATTGGTGAATGGTGGGGGGCTGCCAGGGCAGAGGAAATGAGAGGGGAAGGCTGGGGCCTGGCTTAAAGCCCAGTTGTTTATAAGGAGAGTTAAAAGCCGTGGTTGGAAAAGTAGCTGTGGGTCAGTTGCAGTGGTCTCAAAAATGCCAGCTAGGAGATTCAGATCCCACTCATGTTGCAGGCTGGATTAAAAGAGGCAGAGCCTGGCACAAGAACCCCGAGGAGGGCAGAGCAGGCTCGGGTTGCAGAATGGGGGCCAGTTAGGGGCTTTTTGCCCTCTCCTCCCGGTGCCTCCTGCGCTCTCCCTCTAACACCGGCTGCAAACGTGGATCCTTGTGAGTGACTCGGCTGGCTTCCCTGGCCCCTCTGAACATAAGGTTCAAGCCCAGAGTGTAAGCAGTGCATTCTGCAAACCCCTGCTGCCCCCCGCTCCTGCCAGCTGGCATCCTGCAGCCCAGTTTGCTCATTCAGCACCTACCAAGTACCCACAATGGCACCCATCACTGCCTGAGGTCTTGGCTGTGTTCAGTCCTCAAGGCCTGTACTGCACGCATTTGCTGCGCTTTTCGAAAGAGCTTGTCCTCGCCCCCTTCTCCCTCAGAGGGAAAAGAAAGTATCTATTTTCATCACCACCCTCATTCAAGCCTCCCAGCTACCAAGGCTGAGTTTTGGAGCAACAGTCTAAAACTCCAACTGGAAGGCTGGGCACTAAGCACAGGCGACACACAGGGTGAAGAATGTGTCTTCTTTGTAAGTCACAAGAACGTGAGCTGTTCCCTGGCTGCATCCCTGGCAAGGAGGAGAGGGAGGCTATGCTCATGGGGGTGTACGGTATGCCATTCCCGGCCATGCCCGGCAAGCTGCAGCAGAAAACACTTTGTCCTGGTGCAACAATCTGTGAGCATCCTTAACTGTCGAGGTGTGTGCGTGTGTGTGTGTGTGTGTGTGTGTGTGTGTGTGTGTGTGTGCGCCGCACGCGCGCATGCCCAGGAAGGGCAAAATGGTTGAAAAGACACAATGAAATGAAAGCTTGTCAAGGTGAAAGCTCCCTTGGGCGGAGAGCAAGGACAGAGAAACAGCTGTTAACAGGTACCAGAGTTTGTACATGAAAGAGTATTTATTGAAAACATGGTTACTGACAGGAAGCTCCTGGCTGCTCTCGGTTACTCTCTTGGCTCACAACTGGAAGTGGTATTTTTCTTTTTCTTTTTTTAGGGAGAGCCTCCAATTTTATTTTCCCTCAAACATTCCGTCCTAGGATAGGTAGATCTTATATAAATATATATACACGTCTGTATAAGTATGGCCTCTAGTAAAGAAAATATATAGTACACTCTTCACCGGGCAGTACCTACCAAGCCGGGCCACCAAGACCAAATACCGCTGTGTTCACATGTCCAAGGACAGAGGCTGGGCGCGTGGTTTACAAGTGCCGCAGCACCAGGGAAGCCCGTCGGCACAGCCGTGGCCTCAGCTAGCTCCCTGAAATCATGGCCAATGGCAGAAACCACAGCACTGGGATGGCAGGGGGAAGGGAAGGCCAAACTTCCTGAGGTCGGGGAGGCCAAAGGAAAGCAAAGAGGAGGGGGCTGCCATTCAGGTTAGGCGGGAGATTTCTTTCTAAGGAAGGAAAAGATAAAAATGGCGGGGGCGGGGGGGGGAAGGGAGTGGACTCTAGTGGCCTCACCAGTCTCAGCCCAGGCCTCGTCTGGGCTCTCCCTGCAGAGTTCTTTGAGACTAGAGGGTAGGACTTAGCTCGCACATCTTTGACTTGCCAGGATTAGAGCCTGAGAGCTTGGTAGGGAGAACTTTCCATCCGCCCAGACAACTGTGTGGGCAAGAGAGATCTGGTGGCTCCGGAGACCAGAGATGTTAGAGCCGAGCCTCAGTAGCAGCAGCTTATTGGCACTGAATGAGGCCAGAGTGAGCCCTCACGAAGGCGATGAAAGCAAGGGCAAGGCATCTACCAAGCAAAGGCCAAGGCCTCTGCTTGGATCTGAGACACAGGCACGGGTCACCCAAAGGCAGTCTCTCTGAGGCTCTCAACACACCCAGAACGTCTGTCCTCTGTGGGCAGCCTTTGCTGGGCTAGCTCTTGCCCACACGGGGATCCAGCTGACCCGAGAGCAGGCTCAGGAAGAAAAGGTGAGTGACTCTTGTTAACTCCAGCCCAAGCAGTCCCTGGCATCTGCTATTCATTCCTCACGCTCCAATCCCGGGCTCCGCAGTGACAGGGAGGGCCGAGCACCCTGCCTTCGTGCCTTATGGTGGGCAGGGACCAAGAAGCAGCTCTGGGTGGTCTGAGGGGAGTCTGAGGAATGGCTGGCATTCACTGGCCACCGTGGTCACTACAGATTCTGTACAAGCAAAAGACAAGGCACCAGTCTGTGGATGTTTCTCCTGGGCCCCAAATCCCTTCCTGGGTACCGTGGAGTCTGGCTCCAGGCTCAGCCGTAGTGATAGACAAAGTCATAGCTGCTGGGCTCCTTGGGCACTGGCGGCGGGGCTTCAGGAATCTGGATGTTCTCCAGATCCAGAAGCCGCAGCTTCATCTCCATGCTCAGCAGGGTGTCCAGGTCACTCTTGGTCAGCTCGCTGGACATGTCCTTCCCCAGAAGGGCACTGAGGCCGTCGATCCAAATGCAGTACTGTGGGAGCAAGTTGCAAAACATCACATGGTGGCCCCTGGTCAGCCGGAGGGCCTGCGAAGGTCCCTTTGCTGAGAGGATTCACCGTGGTCTCTTTTGACACTACTTAGTATAGGCAGAGCTGATTTGGGATAATGGCAAAGATAAAAGGGGAGGTGATCATGCACTTTCCAAAAACAAAAAAAAAACCTTTTGGCTTTTATGAGGGATTTACATTTAAGCTTCCTAAGATAATCTGAAATATGATTTATTTTTATTTATTTTTTTAAATATGATTTTTAAAAAAACACAACTAATGAATACAGCAAAACGAGACCTGAGTACTGGCGCATCAACTAGCCAAAACTGCCCAGGAAATGAGCAACGGTTGGGGGGAGGGAGACACATATTAGGTGAAAAAAGCAGGACCCAAAAGAAATCACTGTAGGATCTCAATTTTGTTTCAAAAACAGTTAAAAAAAAAAAAAAGCCCAGTCAACAAATGTGAAAAGTAAGTGCTAGAGAAATTGAACTTGAGGGCCTCCTGATTAGGAGGAATACCAGAGAACTGTCGACCTATCCCTCTCTCACTCCTCCTGCTCAGTCTCTCTCCCTGCCTTTGCTCACCTGTCTCCCCACCTGCTAGTTCTTCATTTCTATTATTATTATTTTTTAAAGGTTTTATTTATTTATTTGGCAGAGAGAGAGAACAAGTAGGCAGAGAGGCAGGCAGAGGGAGAGGGAGAAGCAGGCTCCCCGCTGAGCAAGGAGCCCGATGCGGGGCTCGATCCCAGGACCCTGGGATCATGACCTGAGCCGAAGGCAGCCGCTTAACCGACTGAGCCACCCAGGTGCCCCTAGTTCTTCATTTCTTTCCAACAGAATTCCACTGGCAGCTCGGGGCTGCCAAAGTGTCTCCTCTTCCAGAAGCCCCACCTCTAGTCCCCTCTGATGCTCCCCGAGCTCAGCAGCCATGTGGGGCTCAAGCACAGTTACTCATGTAACACCGAGTATCTTCCAGTGCTGCAGGTCCAACTGTAGGCCCCGTGTCAGGCAGGCCAGACCCATCAGCCTCAAAGCGCAAGGCCAGACCCTCTACCACCTGTGCCCAGGAGTCCTGAGGAGGGAGGATCTGTTGGGTTCGCTCAGAAGGTGGTCATGCAGAGACTGAAAAGGGGGAGAGTCTTCCCAGTCCGGACAAGTTCGGTTATCCCGTGACCCTGATTTTCTAACGGCAACTTACGGCTGCTGCCGAAGAGCAGTAACCTGGGGAGCCCAGCCCAGGGGGATGGACGCCAGCCTGGCAGATCGTCGGCGCCAAAAAGCCTTCACGACACGCTGTGGTCCCCTGCCTCTGGGGGATGTCCCTGTTCTGCCCACTCCTGCCCTCAGCTGAAGAGTCACAGAAGGGGCGGGGCTGTCCAAAGCGGGATCACACTGCTCACCTCATACTTGTTAGGTGCGATGAAGTTTAAGGTCTCATCAGGGTCATACAGGATGGAGAACGCCAACTCCAACACCTCCTTAAAGAGAAAGGGTTTCAGTTCCGTGGGGCGGTGGGGTGGCCTGGGCTCTGCGCGCCAAGATCTTGGCCAAATTCCTTGTCACCTGGCACCGTCACTGAAGGCGCTGACTCAGACGTGGTATCATCAGGCCCCCAGCACGTGCACAAGTGTGGCTGGAGACGAGGCGTCGTGGTACGAGCACTAACTCACCCACTCCCCACCTGAGTCACACCTAACATGTGGATGCTCCTAACACTGGAGAAAAGTCATTTCTCAACACTCAAAACCTCTGTATCTCAGAGTCCAAGACTGTAGGTTACCTACATATGTAGGTATATATGTTGGTGATCAGACTGAAAGTCTTAACAGTTTAGAAACCACCAGTACAGGAACAAATTGTGGCCAAAGATGAGAGAATTTAAGCATCAACAACATAACTGTAATGGACTGGGACAAAAATCAATTTGCTTAAATCCATGAGTTCACAATACTACAAAACAAAACAAAACAAAACATGTACACAAAATCTGTCATTGTTGGATGACACCAGAGAACCAACTCACTGTTTTAAAAGTAGGTACTTTTATAAAAGGAAAAGAATCAAGCACTTACTCTCCTTTCTTATATAAACTGGACCACTGGGAAGCCAAGAGTAGATGATGGTAAGTTTCTGTTTAGAGAAGTAGTTCAGCTCATAAATGAGAATGACCTCATTAGAACACCACTAGTTTGCAAATCTTAATTTACTCGTGGAAGAGGCACTTAGCACCAAGAGTCTGCTAACATCACAAAAAGAGAGACAATCACATCACGTGTCTCTTGACAGAACAAAATGCCACCTAGGAAGTCATCCTGTCCACCCCCCCCAAAAAAGGGGGTCAAACCTGAACTGGATCAAGCCTCCCCCTAAATCTCTCCACCAACGTACAGATCTGGGACAGAGAAGCAAGTTAAACTATACCACGGGGAGACAATCAGCACATTTCAGACTCTGAGAAACTACCAAACGAGCAACCTGGTTTCTTCAACTAATAAACTGCAAAGAGGAAAACAAAGGTGGAAAAGAGAAAGAGGAACTAAAGACTAATCGCAACGTGCACATCCTATGTGGATTCTGTCTCAGTGAACAAAACGGGTATGAGTACGCGTGTGTGTGCACACGTAAGCATTTATAAATTTTTACACAGAGAAATTATGTTATTTATAAGAATGCAAACATATATGGAATATTTGATATTAAATGACAACTTTTAAAATTTCTTTTCAGGTATGGTAACGGTATTGCGATTATGTGAAGAGTCCTTACCATTTACAGATACATTCTAAGTATTTAAGAGGAAATGACATCGTACTTGACTTTTTTCTTTGATGTAACAATAAGCGGATGGGTAGGACCTGCCACGGTTGTTGAGGCTGGGTAATGCGTATGTGGGGGTTCTATCTGTTTCTGTGTATGTTCAAAACTATTCCATGAACAAACAATGAATCATGGAACACTACACCAAAAACAAAAAAACAAAAAAACAAAAAAAAACTATTCTTAGTAAGAGCCGTAGGAATAATTTAGAGGGAGAGAAGGGGGGCGGGAGAGCGTGTACTTAAACCGCGACCACCGCCTGAACCCTCCGGCGTCACCGTTGACAGTGACCGTGACCATGACTCCAGCAGGCTTGCTGCTCCACTCACCTTGTTCTGTTTCAGAGCGCTCTTTTCTTTCATGTGGGGGCAATCCTTCCCAGTGACGATGGCCTTAATGTCTGCAACAGGAACTGGGAAATGAAGGGAATTAGTCTCTGGAAGAGTCACGCCGTGAGTGGGTCTTTGCATCAGGGCTGGAAGGGGAGCCCCAGCCCCCAGACCAAAGGGCTGTGTCAGCTCAGACAGAGTGGCCTGGTGCTACTTCCGGGGGGCATGGCCTGCTGGGCTGCGCCCAATCTCACCGGGGGCCAGTTCAGGGCTTTGGGATCGTCTCCCCGAGGACCGGGGCCTTAGACACTCACGTCACTTCCACGGCACCGTGAGGAAGGTGCAGTGCCCCCAGCGCAAACAGCCGTGCTCACTACCTGCCAGCCCCTGTCCTAAGGCCTTGACGTACATGACTCATTCAATTCTGATGAGGGACATGTGCCTATTGCTCCCATTTTGCACGAGAAACCAAGGCAGAGGTGAGAATTAACCTGCACTAATTAGAATTAACGGCAAAGCTTGGATTCGAATCCAGGCAGTCTGGCTTTAGAGCCCCAGCTGTACCACCGCCTTTCAATACAGTCTTGTAGCACCCCTGACAATCTACCAGCCCCATTCCCATTGGGGATCCCACGGACTTCCCCGAGCAGCCCTGTGAGGTAGGTCCAGGTAGAGAGGACCTCCCACAGATGAGCAGACAGGTCCAGGGTTAGACAAGCGGTCCACGACCAGATGATCAGCTTGAGACAGCCAGGACTAAAACTCAGGTCTCCTGGGGCACCTGGGTGGCTCAGTCAGTTAAGCGTCTGCCTTCGGCTCAGGTCATGATTCCAGGGTCCTGGGACCAAGCCCGGTGCCAGGCTCTCTGCTCAGCGGGGCGTCTGCTTCTCCCTCTCCCTAGTCCTGCTGCCCTCCCTGCTTGTGCTCTCTCTCTCTCTGTGTGTCAAATAAATAAATAAAATCTTTAAAAAAAAAAAACAAAAGAACTCCGTTCTCCTGACATCGAGTCCAGCTACTATGACACATCGATGGAGAAATGAACCTACTTTTCTCCTGCAGGGATTCAAACGTCACCTCCCCTTGAGGGTTGTCATCCAAGTCACCATAGTGCAGGACTTTGTGGTTCAGTGCCAAGCGGCAGTACCAGAAACGTTCTGGAACACAAGGCAAGACAAGTAGGTGACCAGCGACAGTTCTGACAAAGGCCAGGGTACATGAAGGGCAAAAGGATGACATGTTCCCGGCCTCCTCCCTGCAGGCTCTGTCCAGCAGGCCTCCCTCTCCCGTGTGGTGACTCGGAGAGGTAAGGACCAGCCCAGTGGCCCACGCCCCCTCACCTTGCCTCCGGCGGTTCCCAATCTTCCGGAAGCTGCTGCCCTCACAGAGCCGGTTCAGACGCTGCTGCTTGATCAGCTCCAGGATCTCAGGCTGGATCTTCTCCCTCAGCTCCCTGGGGGGATGCGCACGGAAGCAAGGGGAGGTGAGGACGCGGCGGGGCTGGGGGTGCCTCCCACCCCACCCCCCGCCGTCCCCCGCCACCCAGAGGCACTTACACGATTGGCGGGGACTGGAAGTCATCCTGACTCATCCGCTCAGACTGGCGCAGTCGCAGGATCTCAGAGTAGCTCAGGCTACGCAGTTTGCTCTTGAACTGATCCAAAGAGCTGGGTTTGGAGGGCAAAGCTCGAGTGATCTGCTCTCGGACCACCTGCATGACCTGAGTGGGAAGGAAGCCGACTGCCTCAGCCCCTCTGCTGAGGGGCCAGGCCGGGTGCAAGCAGCCCGGCTCTGCCCCCGCCCTGGAAGCACCCCAGACACCTGCTGGGTGAGCAAGAATACTGACTCTCCAAGGCACACACCTTCTTAGGTGGTTCTCGAGGACAAATGCCTGCTAGGGACAAATGCTTTCTTTCCCACAAATTTCAACTAGTCGACAGTGTGCTGGAACGAGCACGGGTTTGGGAGTCGGAGAGAAAGAGGCTCAGATCCTGACCCCATCTCTTAGTCTGTGCCCTGAGCCAGCCACTTGCTGTCTGCAGGCCTCCCTCTCCTCATCTCTAAAGCCAGAGAAAGGAAGACTCGATTTAGGATATACGCCTCCCCTCAAACAATAGTGAAAGAGAAAACAGGCCATCCCATGGCCCGTTGGGCAGCTCTGCGCCCACGCAGGGCAAAGTCTACAAGAGAAAAGACTAGAGGGAGACGTGAACATGGTCATCACTGGATGGTGGAGCTACAGAGAACTTTCGTCTTCATACCTCGCAGATTGTTTACAATGAGCTGAGCGGCTTCTGGACCGTCAGTGTTGGAGGGCCCAGCAGTGAGTGCTCCGTGGAGCGTGGGGACTTGGGTGTGCGTCAGGAACGACTGAGTGGATTGCCAGGACGGACCTATCCTGCCAGTCCACGCCTCGCCCTAACGTTTCCTGGCCACGGAACTGCACAAGGGCCTGACACAGCAAGCGCCCAGTCAACCAGCGCTAGTACGGTTAGGCTTAGCCTCCTGCCCTCTACGGGAGACAGGCGGGCAGGTACTGGCTCCACTGGGGCCATGAGAGGCAGACCTCTGCTCCAGGCTACAGAGAAAGCACAAGCAGAGGGGCCCGAGGTTCTCCGGTGTGGCATCTTGTGACCCAGGGCTGCGGACACGCTGGTTTCCCAGATCAGGGGCTCCCCAGGCTCCGGAGAGTGGTCACCGACTGTCATGTGACGGCTTCCAGCCGTGGGCGTCAGAGCTGTGTGACACGGACCTTGTTGAAGTCCTCGGCTGTCGCCCTCATCTCCTTCCAGGTCTTGTTCAGCAGCTGGATGCAGATCCCGAAGAGCTCCTCAAACGCGCGGTCATGGGTAAAGAACATCGGGTGGTAGTCGTTGCGGCCCTCGTTGGCTACGGAGCAAGAGAAGCAGGGAGGGTGAGGCTGGGCGCTCGCGTGCACCCAAGTCCCAAGGAACAAAAGCAGAGCCAAGGCCAAGGCGAGTGAAAAGTGTGGGATGGGCCTTTTTCTACTTCCTCAGCTTTCTTCTCTCGGTCTGGCTCTGCCCTCTCTCAGGCTCGGCTAGCCTGACACACGGGGGCAAACGGATGGAGGCGCAGCTCCTGAACACGTGCAATGACCCACTCAAACCAAGCAGCAGCCATGATTCCCATACGCGCGGATCAGACGGCTCACGGCTCACCCGGTGACTGCCCACCCAAAGCACACTAGTCGTCCCGTCCCACTGACACCTAGCTTTGTAACCGCGAGGGCCCTTAGCCTCCTGATTACGGAGTCGCTGAAAGAAGAGGGAGGTGGCGGGGACTTACGCAGCTCCCCAACCTGCAGGATTTCGCAGAGCATTTTGGTGAGCTCGATGGCGCTGCGGCCGAAAGGGCACTCGTGTTTGTCCTCCCGGCTACTGTTCTCCAGGACGATCTGGGGGGGAGGAAGGCAGGGGGATTAGGGAGGCGAGACATGTGGCGGCAGGGCTGAGCCAGCTGGCCCCCAGCTGTTACCCGGATGTAGGTGTCCTGATGGACTTTAGCCAAGTACAGCATGTTGTCCAAGGCCAGCATTCCAGGAGGAGTCTGGGTAAAGTCCATCGCTGGGTTGATATGGTTCTGGGGAAATCAAGGAACCGGACTTCAGACTCGGTAGCCTCCCGTGTGCAGAGCCACCTGAGGGGACGTCCTACTGCCCTCCTGTCCATGCCACCAGCTCTCGTGTTACCTCCTTCCTGCCCACCATCTCTGCGAGATGGGGAGCTCCTGCCCTGGGACTGTGCCGACTCATTCTGTCTCCCCAGCGCCCAGCGTACTGTGTGCTGAGTGGGGGGTAGGTGCACGCTCAGTGTTTAACTGAATTAACTCCATCCTCAAGTGTGTCCTACCACAAGATAGCCACTTCTGCTTTTCAAAGCACCTCACTGCTTTCAGGAGAGGTCCTCTCTTTGCCCGCGTGACTGACCTCCTGGACCCTCCAACAGATGGATTCGTTCCAAGGGGCCAAATGCTGCACGGAAATGTGTGACCCCCCAGCGCCAAGGCCAACTAAGTGTCAGGGCCCCTCCAGCTTCTTGGTGTCATTGATTCCAGGGCCACCATGATGAAGGGGGGGTTCTCGGGGCTCTGTGTGGGTGTGCCCTCTGACCTCCTGTCAGGGGAGCAGGCCTCCCAGATCCATACTCTGGGAAACTTACAGTGAATCCCAGCATTTTGTAGTCCTTGGTATACATGGCTTTGCGCTTCTCAGGCCCACTCCCGGGGACGTTGCCAGGGTCAGACTCTGCATCAAATGCGATCCTTCTCAGTTCAAATATGATGTCTCTTTGAGCCTGAAAAGTGAAACAGCCAGCCCGCAGGTAAATCAGCTAACCCAGGGAAGCAAGGAAAAGAGAGAGCAGATTGGGCTTTCCTGGGCAGGACTCTGGCCCTGCTCAGTCTCCAAGAAGGCATCACCTCCACCTTCAAGGGACAGAGGTGGGCTTGGCCCAGAGAGTCACCCAGCGGGAAGAGATGGCAGGGAGGTAGCGCCAGGTTTCCAGGGCAACACAAACCATTTCTGCAGACACAATCGAGCACAGTCCCTGGCACACATCAGGTGCTCAGTGTGGAGCCTAACGGTGGAATGCACCATATCAAACGGCCTACAACTTAAGCCAAGAGTACTTGGTCCCACGGAGCACCTACCTGGTCATTGGGGTCCATCTTGGTCATCATCCTTTCTTCCAGAAGGTTAAAGGTCAGGACTTGCAGGACATACAGCTGATGGGCCATCTCAGTTTTGATTGGGCGGTTCCCTCGGATCACATGCTGGAAAAAGCAAAGGCAGGGGGCAAGGGCTGAACTGATTTTCTTCTCCTGAAGACTCACATCCATGCTGGTGAAAAAGAAAGTATGCTGGGCAGGGAACAGGGTTTCCCTCCCACACACGGAACTTGGAGACTTCGTGTTCTAGAAGGGATGGAGCATAAGGTCTCGATTCAGGCTGAGATGATTCACTGCAGGCCCCAAGGGCACAGTCCCTTTTTCCACACTCCCCTGGGCAGGGGAAGTGGAACCAAGGGCAGAGGCTGTATCCGGTCACGCCAAAGACAAGGGAGGCCGCCCCGCTACGATTCTGATGCAGAGCTCAGTGGCTGGACCTTCCTCCAAGTGGGCACCCAATCCAAGACAACAGACAGTGTGTGCGGAGGACTCCGCTTTGTCTTCCCATAGAAAAATACAATGTTGTGCATGGCCTCACCAAATAGAGGCTTTAGGAAAGGCCATTTTCTTGAAATAGTATGGAGACACCTACACGAAGGAGGACACCTAATGCTCCTTGTCCAGCCCCCAACGCTCTCCCGCCACCTTCTCTCCTATCGCTCTGTGTCTGCTCCCCTCCCTGTGTCCCCTGTATTCTGCCCTGCCCCCTCTCTTTCCAGGACTCCCACCATGCCCTCTCAGTTCTCACCCCCATCCCTCTGATGCCCACCCCACTTCAGGCTCCCCCCTTTCCTCACGCCCCACCTCTGTCTTTTTCTCACATGCTACCTCTCCCCGTGTCCCTTGGGTTGATCAACGCCTGGCAACGTTCTTGCCTCCTATTGTCCTGCTCTCACTCCCACAGTGGCTGCTCTTCCTGGCTTGCTCCCTCGTATTTCTTGCTTTTTCTCTGTCTTACCCGCCATCTTGAATCGTTCTTGGTCTCTTCTCACCCAAATGAGACTCTTGCCCAGTTTTCCACACACACTCCCTCCGTGTCCTTCATGTTCTCTCACTCAGTCTAGCTCTGTGTCTCCGGAGCTGTACTGTCCAATATGGTAGCCACTCGGTATATGTTAGAATTCACTGAAGTTAAAAATTCAGGTCTTTGGTCACACTAGCTAGATTTTAAGCTCAACAGGTGTAAGTGGCCAGTGACTACCACCCAATGATAGAGTAGATATAAAACATTTCTGATGTGGGAAAAAAAGGCAGAAGAAAAATTATTCAATTTCCTTACTACCTACAGCCCATTGACAAGTCCTTGAAACAGGCAGAGTGACATTCCTCTAGGGACTCAACTGCCTCAATGTTAATACTCTGCTAAGGGCAAAAGGCAATCCTAGCCTGACCGCTACCCCAAGACCCCCAATCCTGTAAGTCTACTTTAACGTATAAGAATTCCTTTGGAAACTTCCTTTATCTCTAACCCCCCCCAAGATACATGCTGGCAATCATCCCAGAAGCATATGGCCCACCAATATACATCTGAAGGGTCTCATGACTCAGGTTTTATTAGACGGTAATAAATGACCTTTTCCCAACAATAGCTAGCCCCCTCAAGGTCCCTGGAAACCTTGCTTCCAAAATTCCTCAGAGACATACACCATCCCTAACCCCCTCCCAACTTGAAAGTATATAATGGGCCCCTCCTCATGACCCCACTGCAGCTCCTTCTGCCCACAGGTCCCCGTGCTGTAATATAATCACCCTTTTGCACCAAAGACGTCTCAAGAATTCTTTCTTGGTCGTCGGCTTCGAACCCTAATAACGTCTTTCCTACATCAATTTCCATTATCACAGAAAGTTCTTCTGGACAGCACTGCTCTAAAGTTCCGTAACTCTAAAGTTTGCTCTGGCTCGAGATCAATGTCTTTAGACCTGTGCAGTCCAATCTGGTAGCCACCAGCCACATGGGGCTGCTGAACACCTAAGATGTGGTGGCTAGTCCAAACTGAGATATGTCACAAATGTAAAATGTACACCAGATCTCAGAGCCTTAGTGTAAAAAAAAAAGAAAATGTAAAATATGTCATTACCCATTTTTTCCTATTGATTACGCACTGAAATCATAGTATTTGGGATATAGTGTGTTAAGTTAAATATATTATTGAAATTGATTTCCCATATTCCTTTTTTACTGTTACTACTATAACATTTAAAATGAAATAAGTGGGGGCGCCTGGGTGGCTCAGTCATTAAGCGTCTGCCTTCGGCTCAGGTCATGATCCCGGGATCCTGGGATCGAGCCCCACATTGGGCTCCCTGCTCAGCGGGAAGCCTGCTTCTTCCTCTCCCCCTGCTTGTGCTCCCTCTCTCACTGTCTCTCTCTCTCTGTCAAATAAATAAATAAAATCCTTAAAAAAAAAATGAAGTAAGTGGCTCGTGCTATATTTCCACTTGACAGCGCTGCTCTAGACTTCCTTTCCCCGACATGTGACTCCAGAGTGTTCTTCATTTCTCGAGATCTGCACAGCTTAATACAGCAGCCACAAGCCACATGTGGGTATTTAACTGAAATTTTTAAAAATTACAAGTTTAGCTCACCCGTCGCACTACACACATTTCAGGTGCTCAGGAGCCACACATGGTCAGTGGCCCCCAATCTGGACGGCACCTCCATGCTGCAGAAGGTTCCAAGGGCAGTGCTGTTCCTAACCCCTCACCAGCGTGTGCTAAGGCCCTCACCTCCTTCACATGGTGGCTGTCTGCAGCTCTCCACTCCCCCCCTCCCCCGCCCTAGCAAGCCACCCACCCCCAGCCTCTCACTGAGGGGGTCTCCTCGGCCCCCCCACACCTCGTTTTGCCTCCCTCTGAGCCTCTTCCTTTCTCCGTGCCCCCTCCCTCTGCCGCTCCGATGCCTCCCTACCCTTCCTTCCTCCTCTCCTCTCTCTATAATTCATCAAACCACTTTGAGAAGAGGTTAAAGTTAATGTCATATGGGTTTTGTTCACTTGAATCCCCCCTTCTCAAACTTAGAGACATCACAGCGGGGAGGTAATCACTCAGCCTGTCTGAGAAGTCACGGTTGCAGAGCTTTTAGCTCAAGTCCTATTTGACTGCTGAGGGATTCAAGGCCTGCACTCTTTGGCTTGACTCCGTGAACTGCTGGGACTTCAGTGAGCACGGATTAAGCATTTTCGGAGCAGACCATTTAAGTCCTGAGTCCTGACCCTGCATTGTCTTCTATCGTAGAATCTTCGCTTGTTCCAAGGTTTGTCCAGAAATGAGCGGAACTAATCCTACTGAGGTAAATAATAAGCCTCGAAATTCATTACATTTCCCTTAGAAGTGTCCCCCCCAAAACACACACATGCAGAGGATAGCGCCTAAGAGGGCTGCTCAGGAATGTGGGCAAGCATGCGTGGGACCTGTGCACTCTGCATGACTCACGGGCGGCGGGCCCAAGCGTCTGCTCGCGTCCCTCCTGCCTGGCTGGCGGTGGGGCTCTGACCAGGGAAACGGCCAGTGGGCAGGAGCTGGTTCTGCAAGGTGAAGAGGTGGGTTCTGTGTGTTCAGAGCAGGCCGTTGCTTGAATTTGCAAGTGCTCAGAGCTCACTTCTTGAATTCTACCACCTCTGTCTCCTGCTCACAGTAAAAGAATTGCTGATGTGAGCGGGGTGCTTACCGAGGACCAGGCACCCTGCTAAGCACTGTATATATAAGAGCTTGTTCAGGCCTCACATCCAGATGAACAAATCAAAGCAAATTCAAGTTAAGTGAATTGCTCAAGATCAAAGATTGGTTAATGGCAGAGTGGAGGCTGGTGACTCTAAAGTTCATGCTCAGAACTGCCAAGCCTTTCACACCTGACTTCTCGTTTCTCATTTTATTCCTTTCACTGTGGCCTCCTGGTTTTCCGTTGGTTTTGACAACTGATAAAACGGCCTCCCTTTCACCCAGATCCCCAGCTCTCTTCCCCAGCTCTCACCTCCCCCCACCCCGCCCCAGCCAGCTCTGTCCCACCCACATCCCCATGCGGGGACAGGGAGTCAGCCCTCTTCCCAGATGCCTCCCTCCCCACCACACCCCCTGAAAACACACACACCTGCTAGTGTGAGGTTTCTAAATGCCAGCCTGGTTATGTCACCATCCCAGTGAAATCCCCTCAACTGCACTTGGGAGAGAGACCAAGGCCCTACTTGACCTGGTCTTTGCTGCGCTCCAGCCTCCAGCCCCGGCACACGTCTGCTCCTTGACCCACCCTCCACCCAGTCACACACCCCTTCTCGGTCTGCTGAGGAAGCCTCAGCCTCACCTGCCCTCACTCCTCTAGAGGCTTCCAGACACCTGCTCCTCCTCCATCCCCCAGACCGTGAAGCTCTATGGAAGCACCAAGCACACGGTGTTCTGGCGCCGTCCCACGGAACCGGAAGATCTTTGAGAGCAAACACACTGTCTTATTCCTCCCTACTCGTGCCCCACACAACTCAGGTCTGATTGGTGTTAGCTGAACGAGTTACTTTCCTCTTTGGGGCCTATTTTAACACATTCCTTCTGGATAAAAACTGTTGGAGCTGCAGGGCAACAAACAGCACGGCTGGCTGGCCTTCCTAGCTCCTCAGAGGCTCCGGGATTCCTGGTGGGAGGGCCTCCTAGAAACAGCTCTGTTTACAGAGGATTACGAGAAAAAAGCGTTCTAGCTTAACAAGGGTTTATTAGCACCTATCTATTGGTAGGTTCCCTTTGAGCGCCCTCCCCACGCAACAGTAATTTCAACAATAATAATACAACTACAGTAACAGTAATAATTGCTATCAGCAGTAAAAAAATACAGCTTGTTCTGGGAACTTACATTCAGGATTATGGACCGAAGATGCTTCTGTGCAAATGCATTGGCCATATCCTGTTGAGAAAAACAAGCAAATGTAAGGCAAGGTGGCAGGCACCCGGCTGTGACAACTATCAAGTTGATAGTCACTATCAAGTGATATCGTGGCACTGGGGCTTTTTCTCTGAAATTTTTTCTCCTTTCAGATAAAAAATGGGCAAATGGAAAAAAAAAAACAAAAAACCCCACGGACCATCAAACATATTTTGTACTCTAAAAAATTCCTGCCTGCTTTTTTTCTGGGAGGGCAAATTGACTCAGATAGGGCGTCCCTCCCCAATGGCACAGTCAACCACATCATCTTCCAAGGGGAACAAAGACCACTTCAGGACGAGACACTCGAGTCACAAAGATGCTGGGCAACGGACAATGCGTACGGAGCACAGAGCAGTGAGAGGGTCCCCATGCACCGTTCCAGGCAGATACCCACCCCAAGGCTGGAAGGGCCTCCTCCAACCCAAGGACAGGGCTTTGGCCCCAGCGCCCCCTCCGCGGCCCCCCAGCGCCACACCTGGTGGAGCCGGGGCACAGATGCTCTGCCACAGTAAGTAGCTGCGATTCACTTCTGACTGGTTTGGAGAACAGCATGTTGGTGCTTTTGGGTAATTCCTAATAGGGCCAGTGTTTTTATTGTATTTCGTTCAGATTCTGACAGTAACTATTTATTTAGCACACTCAGGAAATAAAGGATCCTACATAAAGGAGTCTTCCAGGGAGCGAAGCTTCAAGGGTCCTTTCAGGACCTTGTTTTGACCATTCTTACACAAATTCTCTAAAAATATATGATAGACATTTCTTTATTTTTGAAGGGACGACAATAATTACAACTTCATCACTGCCGAGGACTTGGCTTCCCCAGAAGAGCGGTGCATTCTGCCACTTTGCCACCCCAAGGACCTCCAAAATGTGCGGCTGTTTTTCCCTCAACAAAATGGTCCCAAGGTTCCTGTGCTTTTAATCTTTCTGACAGCTTTTCGTAATTCTTCTGTCTCCTCCTGCCAATCTCAGCCATCGCTTCTTACCATGTTAATTAGTATGACTTCACTTTCTAAACTGCTGCCTTAATTTAATTTCATGGATAATTCTAAATCAATGGGCCTGAGGGAGCTGTCACACCTCTCCCATGGAGCAGTATCTGTGAGCACTCTCATTTTTCTCAGAGCTAAAAGGCCTTTCCCTCTCCCTTCTACATCTCTAGCCATATTCCAAATGGCTGACGCTGCCAGGCACATTAAGTTTTACTTTGCATCCCCTGAGCACACACTGGGCTGGCAGAGGAGGAAGGTGGCCCAGAAACTTCTTTGGTAGCTATAGGAGGTTGGCTTGAGATTAAATCTTGCTGTGGACCACTTACAAAGTGGGTAATTGACATTGGCCTACTGCTAAAATATAATGGCCTTAGACCAGAAGCTTCTCTGCAGTGCTGGGGGAAAGTGCTCATCCTCTTTCATAGCCTCGGAAAGCCGACCTCTAAAGCTCCAACCAAGAAATGAGCATGCAGATTCCCTCCTGACAACTGTCTAAACTTTTTCAAGTTCCTATGGTCTAGTACGCATCCAAAGCAACATAGATTTACCTTTACTCTTTGCCATACCAAGCTGGAAGGCGATGTATCCGTGGTATCATCTACATGAAAGTCTCAGGCTGTTTCTGAATCTGATCTCCCCTGGCTGAACCACAAACTTATGTAAAGACAGGTTACAAAGGAAAGATTGGGCAGCAGTCCCTGGGGCAGGCGTCTCCTTAATCCTGGATGTAACACTAGTCTCCAGCACGTTCCCTGAGTGTTCTGACGAATGAGATTTACAGCACACAACCTTTCCCTGGGTTTTGGAGTTCTGTGAACCCCTCGGTCAGAACAAGAGGTTCTCGCCCAGCTCTGACCTCCCCTCCTGGAAGAGAGCTGGGGCCCTTTCCACACGGCGGTGCTACTTACAGTGACAGGCAGGTCTAGAGGGTTAAGGTGCTTGTCCTGCCGGCAGAAAGCAAAAAGCACAGAGAGAAGCAGATGGAAGAATGAGCTGTCAGCTTACATTCAAAACAGGACTAGGAAGGGAGAGATTAACAGAACAAAGCCATCCAAGAAAGACAAGGACACACAGAACCATAGATGCTCCTGGTCCTCCCACGGGAAGCCACCAAGAGCTTGGTTCATGATCCCACAACATGAATTTCAACTTCCAGAGCCCATGGTATGGACAGAGAATCTAATAGTCTTTCTTTTGTATGCCACTTGGGCTTTTTAACCAGAGATATCTAGAGTGTCAGAGGTGGAAGGGCCCTTAGAGATCATCTAATCTGGCTTTTCCGTTAGAGAGCCGAGAGGTTAAAGAACTTGCCCAGCCTGGAAAAGCACTTAAACCTCCGGGCCCTGGGCTCGGGTCCGTGCTTGTTTCCCGGCCCGGCCTATTCCTGGTTTCCTCACTCGTAAAACAGGGGGCTTTTCCTCATGACAGCCCTGTGCAGTAGCCGGGGCATAGGCTGCTGCTCCCGTATCACAGGGGAGGACAGCGGGTCTCAGAACAGAGCTGTGTGCACTGTTTTGCACAGCTAAAGGGCCGGGGAAGAAAAGCAGCTTCAAATCTGAGGATCTTTATACATCCAACTTCGTGCCAAGTGCCCCCACTCTGGCTTCCTTAAGTAAGGGTCTCATTTGTCCCACTTTCCTTGGACTGGACGGTGATGCCGAGAGGGTCCTCTCCCTTCCCGATCCTCTAGCCTGGGTCAGCAACGAAGACCAGCCTGGGCTTGTCGTCTCGCTGTGTATACGAGGTCTTTTTGGAAGACAGCCACCCCCGCTTGTTTACCTATTGTCGGAGGCTCTTCGTGCTATAATGACAAAGTTGACTGGCTGCCACACAGGCCATAAGCCCACAGAGCAAAAGATATTTACTCTTGGGCCCTTCGGAGGAAAAAGTCTGCAGGCCATGCTCTGACCTGAGACCTGGGCCTCCCAGGCCTTCCTTAGCAAGGCCGCTCTGAGGGTCCCTGACACAGAGGGGCGAGAGGAAGGACGCTTGGGGAAATGGCCATGTGACGGCTGTCTGCACAAGGGGTGCGTGGAAGACAATTCTTCTCCTGGAAGAGCCCGGATGAAAAGCTTGAAAAGGCAGCCACAGACCTGTCGCTTGTCCTCAGGAGCCTTCAGGAAAAGCGCGTTAATCAGTGCAATGGCGTAGGTCTGAATCTCCTGGTTGGAGCTGTGCCAGTGGAGAAAGAAGGCAGAGGGAAATTAGAACACTGACCAGCGAGAGGACACTCAGCTGCATCTGCAACAGTCACTCACAGATGATAATCAAATAATCATCCAGGGTGACATCTGAAAAGCCTTAAAAGTGGGCATACTCCATGACCCGGCAACTCTACTAATAGCAATTTATCCAAAGACAGTAATCAGGGAGCTGGGCAAGATGTATTGGCAAAGCGTTTCATTCAAGTACTATCAAAAAAAAAAAAAGGAAAAAAGAAAGGAAGGAAGGAAGGAAGGAAGGAAGGAAGGAAGAAGGAAGAAAGAAAGAAAGAAAGAAAGAAAGAAAGAAAGAAAGAAAGAAAGAAAGAAAGAAAGAAAGGAAAGAAAGAACAGTAAATAATCCAAATGTCCACAATCACAACTCTGTTTATACACATTAAAGTCCTAAGTCATTAAAAATCACATTGTAAAGGTTCTTCACCCTGGATTTGGGGATGGGTTTGGAGTGTCTGTAAATCCTAGAAACAGTGCAAAAATTATTCCACGCAGTTGGTTGACTATGTGTTATTTTCTCCAAGGAAGTGAGAGTCTATAACTGTTACTGGATTTTCAAAGGCATATGGGATACAAAAAAGATGTAGAACTACCCTTTTAGAAAAATCTTTAACATGGGGAAATGTTTAAGAGCTATTATTTGGTAAAAAAGCCAAGGTACACAGAGTATGTAGAGTAAGCTCTCGGTTCTGTTAAAAGTATGCATGGAAAAAACGACTAGCAGGGCAGTCAGTTTAATGTGACTGGTTCTGTCTGGAGGTGGGGAAATGGGCAAAGGATTTACTCTTTGTGCTTTTCTGTATTTTCAAAGTCTTCGACTACAACCTTGTCTCATTTTAAAACAAATTTACAACTATTCTGTGGAATCTTATAATCCTAGCACTTGGCAAGATGTCTCCACCTGCCACACTGGGGGTACACTCGGTGGCCGGCAGACTTCCTGGTCAGGTGGGGGGCATCCTGGAGGTCTCATGGAAGGTACTCAGTGTCCCAGCCCAAACAGCAGAGGACATAGTGTCTAGGAACAGCTACGGGCTAAAAATAGTCACAGACCGACCCCTAAGAAATGCCATGCTCCTCTGTCATCCTTGGGGGACACAGCTGGGTCATTCCTGATTCAGAAATGAATAGAGAAAAGTTTGATGTCAGGAAAATCAGAACTCTCCATCTGGAGTTTATAAAGTTCCCTTTACTTCAAACAACCTTTTTGGCTTTGGGGTATGAAAACAGAGACTGAAGAATTCCTTAGAAATGACAAGGCGACATCAGAGCCGCAAATTGTGCTTTCTTATTACTTGGATTAGTTGGGGGCGGGGGGTACAGGTTGGGAGCAGAGCTGAGTGAAGCTGGGAACTGACAGGGCATTTGTCGGCATCTGCCCACGTCCGAGATGCTAAAAGGGAGCAAGACTCAGAAAGGAGTCAACAGTATCACCATGTTGTTTGGGGGAGTCCAGGCCCCTTGAATTGTATTAGAGGGCTTAAAGTGAAGTGAAAAGAATGGAGAGGAGAGGAACAGTGCTCCAAAAGGTTCATAGGTCTTCTGGTTTTACTGTCTGGTAAAATGTTTTAGGATGTGTTAAGCTTCTTAGGTTTTTGGTGTTTTTTTTTTTTTTTTTTTTTTCATTTATATTTATTTATTTATTTATTTTTAAGTAGGCTCTGCACCCAGCGTAGAGCCCAATGCAGGGCTTGAACTCATGAGATCTAGACCTGAGCTGAGATCAAGAGTAAGACGCTTAACTGACCGAGCCACCCAGGCACCCCAGTGTTAAGCTTCTTAGAAAACAAAGAAAAGCAAACAACTCCTGAAATGAATTACCTATCCTGTGCTGGCCACAATGCAAGATCTTTTATCTCCTTTGATCCTCACAAGTCTGAGTGGTGGGGAGGACTAACCCCAGTCTAGAGAGGAGGAAACCAAGATCAGGCGAGACCAGGTAACCTGCTGAAGGCAGAGACCTGGTCAGTGTGCAGGAGAGCCGGGATCTGACGGTAGCCTGAGCTCATGCCCTATGAGATATTTTTTGCTACCCCCTACAGCATACCTCTCGTTGGCTAAATGTTCACCGAACAAACACTAATTGACTTCTACTTAAATCAAAGCAGGGGATCCACAAAGGATTGGTCCTTCTTCCCAGGGAGTTCAAAATTTAAAATGGGAGACAGGTAACAAAAATAAAGGATTTCTATCATTGTCATAGGTACAAAGAGAGACTATTTGGCCCAGAGAGAAGAGAGCATCTAATTCTGCTGGCGTGTGGTGGGACAGGAAGGCTGGGAGCACTTAGCTTCATCCTGAGGGACAAGGAGCGCCACGGAGCATTTTAGCAGGAGCATGACATGATCGGGTCCAAATCCTGGGAGCATCCCAGCAGCAGTGTGGATGTGCTGATGAATGAGTGAACGAGCAGCCCAGCGGCGTGGAACACAAGCAAAGGAGGAGGCCTGGGAGATGGCCAGAGGATGAGAGGCGGGAGGGGGGCTGGGGCAGGGTCTCTTACTCACACCTGGAGGTGAGAGATGAGCTGTCCCACGGTGATTTCCTCCGCGATCTTCTGGTATAGACTCTGGCTGTTCAAGACCATGCTCTCCAGGATGGCCAGGGACCTCTGAAGGATGGACACGTCCACCATGGGCTGGCTCACGTACCCTGCAATCTACAGCAGCGAGGGCCAGTTAGTCAGGAAGCCCAGGGCCCAAGAGTGCTAGACGGTTTGGGTTTCTGACGTTGGCCCACGAAGGCTCTCCTCCCAGGTGTGCGGCGCACACGGGGGCAGCTGTCCCCATGTGGACAGTGGTATCTGGTTTATGGCCACCCTGGCCAATATGCCAGGATTTCCCTAGGCATGGGCACCTCCATTTGTCAAATGACAAATGATCCAAGCCAACTGTGTTTCCTCAAAATCTAAGGGCTCAATCCTTTGTTTTCAAAATAAGGGTTGAGGCATGAAAACGCTAAGTGTAGAAAGCAGAGGATCTTCCTGAAACTGGGATCTCCTTTTATCTCCATGTACCCTTCTCCCGACACATGTTCTACCCCTACGTGTACACAGGACAGCAGAGACTCGGGAGGCAGGAAGGCCTCAAAGTCTTGTAATCTAGTAACTCCCCATTATTCTCAACCCCCATTATAATGTCCCTGACACATGGTCATTTCACTTTTGCTTAAATATCTCCAGCGTCAGGAAGTTCCCAATGTCCCAAGCCAACGATGGGTGTGATTCTAGGTCGGTGGATACATGACTCATTGGTTTTAGTCCAGTTTTGAGAATTGACACTGCCCCTTCCTATAGAAGAAAGGAAGGCTAAAGTAGAAGTATCCCCTCCCAACCGCCGAGTTCGATCTGACGATCCAAACAGGCTGTTTTGCAGATCTGTCAACAGAAGGCAGACTTAGAAATCTAAGGCAGAGAAAATGAACATGTATCGCCAAAGAGAAGGGAGCACTCGGGAAGCAGATCAGAAGCTCAGGGCTGCTACTGGTGGCCTGGCTGGTGTCATCCCAAGTCTCACTGACAATCCCATCCCGCTTTGGCCACACACACCCAGTTCCCAGAGCCTGTTTCCATCTTCTCAGAGCAGGCGCTGTGAGAACAGGGAAGCAACTCTTTCAGGAGCCCCAGGAAGACCCGAGCACGCGGATGAAAAATCGGGCCTTGGGCATAGAAAGCCGACCCTCAGCAGAACGGCATGCATTTCTCCATAAACCAACAGGACAACCAGCCACAAAGGGAGGAGGAAGATGACGGAATGCTGGAGGCCTCACCTGCTTAATGAAGGTGATTGAAACCATGTCCCAGGAGACAATGCCGTGGTCCATGAGCTCTAAGAAGGCAGTCAAGGTGAATGCCAGCATCTCACTGTAGCTGAGACATAGGCAAAACACACACAAAATTGGACAAAGATTCAGAGCCAGGGAACACAGGTGTGGTGGCAGCCTCAACGGGGACCGATTTCAGCAAAAGCGTCGGGGACGGTCAGCACGGCTGTAAGCTCCCGCATGCACACCTGGCCAGGTGTGCAGCAGACTCTGTCCAGGCATCCATCTCTGGGAAAAAAGAGCTGCCAGGGGATTGGCTTTCCTTCCCCACATCACCTCATCTCAGGAACACACGCACTCATCCGTTTCCCAAAACCAAGAAAGGTATCAGACCTTTACAATCCCAACACTTGGCAGGGGTACCCGAGGGAGCTTACAGCCCATGTTCAAGGCCAAGAGGCAGCAGTGCAGGACAAAGAGTACAAACTTCGGACAGGGGCTCAATTCCTGTTCAACTATTTACTAACTGCAAACTTTATCTTTTCAAACTTTAAATTCCTCCTCTGTAAAACTGAGTCAGTCTCACAGCGTGAAGATCACAGGGTCGTGGCGAGGGCAAGATGACAATGGGTGCAACAGCCTGGCTGCAGTGCTGATGGAGAATGGGGACTCCAAGGCCTTCTCTCCTGTGTCCCTCCTCTTTCTACTTTGGGCAGCTGCATGGTGCTCTAGATTTAACAAACCCGTCGGCAAGGCAGGTTCGGACCCATTCACAACACTCCCCGTGACAGTACTGCAGTGTAAGCAGCATCCCCATTTTAAAGAGGAGGAAACCAAGGCCAGTCTAATGCTATACCCCTCAGAGATGGCAGAAGTCTCTGAGGGCTGCTGAAGGCTTCACGATGTCTGTGCTGCTGCAAAATCCGAAACTTAAAACAAACACTCATGATCAGGTGCCTGGTTTGGCTGAAAATTTCAATAGCTTGGTCCATCAGCTGAAAAGAAGATTTCTGCCTCCCTCTGTGCCACCTGAGACGGACAGAAAGCCACCACAGGCCTAGACAGCTAACTAAACAGCTGTTCATTCACGGCTGGCCACGGGCATGGTGTCCCGCCACACTCATCTTAGCACTGGAGAATCAGAGATGTCTGTGACCTACGCAAAGTCCTGGAGCTCGTCCTCCCTGTGAAAATGGGCGGTAGGGAGATGGCGAACCTATGGTGAGCACAGAGAAAGCCTGTGTGTGCGTGCACGCACGTGTGCATGTGTGGAATGGGGCGGTGACTGGAAAGGGAGGAAGCAGGGGCGGGGATTAAGAAGAGACAGATGCCTGTTCTGGTCAGTTCTGGACAGTCTGCTCACTAGCTTCCACCAGGCCAATCATTTCCCATAAATTAACAGATCTTTCATGACCTGCCTTCTCTCCTCCTAACTTCTGTACCCCCTGATTTTACTACTGCTTGGCATCTGTGAAGACCACCTAGAGTGCAAGATTCAGGACCACAGTAGCGAATCCCTCTGGGCAGAGCCCAATACCTGGCTCACCGCTCTGTACGCAGAAGGTGTTCAGTAAATTCAAGTGACTCAGTGGAGATGAGAAAAGGATGCCCTGCAGAATGAAGTCAGTCTCTGAAACCCCCCACTAAGAGCTCAGTTATACTCACTGGGACAAGAGCTTGGTTCCACTTTCCACAAGCCGTGTGAGCACAATGATGCCATCCATGTTGATGAACTCAGTGGCGAAGGTCACATCAGCAGAGAGCTTGGCCAGCTCCTTCATGGCATCCAGCCGGGTCTCCATGTTGGACGACTGGGTCCTCTCCATCAGCTGGCGTGCGGCCCGGGACTATGACACCAGGGACAAGATGTATGCTGTCTGCTCCTTGTGGCAGGTGACTGCTCTGTGAGTAGCTCATAAAGGCTCTTCTGTGGACATCCGAGCCCGAGGCAGAACTAGTTCACGCTGTCTAGGAGTTGGCTTAATAAATGCTTATTGGATCACTCAGGGAGTTACCAGTATGCCAAGACCGATCTGGAGCTGTGTATATCCTTTTCCGTAGCACTCTGCTCTATGGATTACAAACACTTCCCACTGAAGGACTACAAAGGAGACCAGGGAGACAACAGTCCACCACCTCTGGCAAGTCACAGAGACACAGATATTGGCTCAACAGAGGGGAGCTTTCTATTAATTTAAGCCATCAGACAGACCAGGTTGCCTCTTGACGTAATGAGCTCTCAGTCACTAAAAGCAACCAAGGAGAATCTGGACAACCAGCTGTCAAAGATGCTAAACAAGGGATTCTTGCATTGGGGAGGATTTAATCTGCTGATCACCTTTAAAGTCCCTTTCAATCTCAAAATGGGATAAGCCTGACAAGTTTTTTTGTAACTTTCTCTGAAAGCCTCTATCATTATTCCTCAAACTGACAGTCCTGGGGAAATTTTAAGAATACCGAGGAGCCGGGGGCTTTCAAAAGAGCTTTTTCCCAAAGTGATGGCTGGTGACCAAGCCTTCTTCTAGCACAAGAACTTCTCCCAACAGAATGCCTTGCTTCCTTTCTGCAAGCCCTAGCCACAAGCCCTCCCCTAGTGTCCGCCAGCCCTTCCTCTTGCTGAACTTCCTGCCTTTGCAGTCAGGGCCCTCGCAAGTGACTGACCCGCAATTCGTCATTCTCTATTTTTTGTCTGTTAATTAATATTCTCAGCTGGAACGGAAGAGCCTGGAGAGCAAAATGCTGCCGAGGTCTTTAGTTTTTCTTACAGTGCTCAGCAAGTGACTGCAGCCTGGCTCCTGCCGCTGACCTAGGAGTCAGGCCCGGTCGCCCTTCTCCCCGCTCTGCCTCTCCTTTTTTATTATCAGAGACAGGGCTCGGGACGACACAGAAATCCTCCAGGTTCCCCACCGCGGAGAAAAGGCACGCCGCGAGAAAAGGTCATAGGATAGAACAATTTGAAGGGCACTAGTCTGCATCACACTTAGAAACTTCCAACTCCAAATGTTAATGCTCCTCTTGAGACAGCGTTTCCGGGCCACTGTCCCCTATGCCAGAGAGATGGACTCCTGGGCAAGTCAGCTACTCTGCACAGGAGGTCCGTAAAATGCTGTGGCGTGCCTATGAAAGCAGCTCCCAGACGGTCACATCAAGCTGCAGAGCTGACGGTGAGGGAGTAGAGAATATACCGGCCCGGAGTCAGACAGCCCCGGGTCTGAGAGGCGGCTCGGCCACGTTTTTATCTGTGGGACAAGTGGCAAGTCTCTTGACCTGAGTCTCTGTTTGCTCATCTGCAAAACAGGGCGCTATCGAGAGGGTACCCATCTCTTCGGGGGTCTGCCAAGATGAGATGATACACTGTATGCAAAGCGCTCGTTCTGGAACTGTTACCTGTTATTACTGCACACCACCCTTCTGCTCAGATGGACCTGTCTCTTGCCTCGCCAAGAAAACTGGTGCCATCATGCCCTTAATTTTCTGGCAGCCCTTCTACACCTAAGTGATCCCCACACCGATCATCCTCCTTGGGGACTGAGTGGTCAAAAATCCCTCCACCCGGGCTCTGGGTTCCCCCTGTCCTGACCCAGTGAGGTCCTGTTCCATTCATCACCCCCTTTCCTGCACCATCAACCTTCCTCTCTTCCATCTTAACTTATTTTCAAAGACACATAAGAAATTGCAACGGAAATTAGCAGCTAGGAAGGGTCAGAGGCGGGGAACTGGGGAGATGAGGGACGGGAGTGCGAGGGAGACCTTCTGCTGTATCTTTGTCAAACTTTTTGATTTTTGTAACCCAGGAATGTTTTAGCTCTTTTTAAAAAGCATTATCTTTTTGGCTCCACATCCCCGAGTTCCTGCCTTCTGCTGTCTACTTCCTTTTATAACCAAGCTTCCTGATAGTGTGGTGAAGTCAGGGACCTCACTTTGCCATCACTGTAGCCTGGCTGTCATTCATCACCGCACGGGAACTGTCTTCACAGAGGTCACTGGGGACCATGGACTTCCCAGATCAGTGAAGAGCCTTTCTACTCTCAGTCCACTCGATCTCTGCTCACTGCAGACCACGCCTTCCTCTATCCTCACACCCCCTGCCCCCTCCCACCCCCCTCGAGGCTTCTGGTTTTCTCTCTGCCCTTCTGGTTGCTTCCTTAGTTACCTTTCAGGACCACTGGCAGGAATCAGGGCGTCTTCCCTTTCCTTCCACATCTAGGATATCACCACATCCCCAGGTTTACCTCTAAATATCTCTCATGCCCGTCCCCTCGTCTCCACTGTTGCTTGCCTTCACTTCATGGGCTGTTAACATTTCTCATTAGCTTCTTAAAGATTCCTCCTACCACCAACCTTCTTTTTTTAGCCTGTCTTCCACACTGTCACTACAGCGATCTTCCTAAAATATAAATCTAAACATAATGTACCTTCCTGCTTAAAATCTTTCAATGTCCCCACATTCCCTTCTGAATCAAGTCCAAACCCAGGAGCAGGCCATCCGGGACCCTTTCAGGTCTGGCTCCCCACTGGTTGCTACAGGCCCCACCTCCGCCACACGAAGCACATCTCTCTGCTTGGGATACTTTCCATTTTCTTCTCTCTCCAGCTAACTCTTGCTTATCCTTCAACATCTGTGCTAAGCGTTCCCTTCTATGGGAAGGTTTTCTGGGAATCCTCAGGTTGAGCCAAGCACCCCCTTTTCTGAGTCCCCACAGCTCCCTAAGCAACTTTCTGTCAAGACGCTTGAGAGAGGCCTTTGTTTCCTCCTCACAAGGTTGTGAGAACAAAGATTGACTTTTTTTTTTTTTTTTTTTAAGTAATCTCTACACCCAACGTGGGGCTCAAACTCACAACCCCGAGACCAAGAGTCAGATGCTCCACTGACCGAGCCAGCCAGGAGCACCTCAAAGATTGACTTTTTAAGCTCTGTAGTCTTGGTTTCTAGAAGAGGGTCTGGCCCATGGTGGGTGCTCCTGTATGTGCTGAATAAATGTACTCCTGATGACAGCCGGATACCTACCGGAGAGACAGCCAGCTGTAAGATGGTCCCATTCTTAATGTCACTGCGCGTCTGGGTAACAAAGAGAAAGAAGACTAAGATACAATATTAAAATTGCGCAAGCCAGCTGAATTGACGAGAACTCGCTGTCATTTACAGTAGTTGTAACTGAGCCTCTTAGGTCAGGCCTCCTTCTGCGTGCTTCTTGCCCAAGAACTTCTCAGACCCCATCCACACGCCCCTGGCCCTCAGGAGGTAGAAGCCACGGTTTTCCAGCCACTAGAGGAGGCAGGGCTGGTGCACCCCACCCCGCCTGGGAGGCAGCCCCTCCCCTGTAAACAGAAGCTGCCCGCAGGTCAGCAAGGCCGGCAGCGCCACCTCCTCGGGCCGCCTCCTCTGCCGCTCCCGAGCTGACCTGCGCTCCCGCACTCACCTGCTCGGTGATGTAGAGCTGGGGGCCATCTGCATAACGGAGGGTGTAATACTCTGGGTTCGGCAATGACCACCTGTGGAAGAAACATAGTACAGCCATCTGGCCCTCTCGCTGGGCCTGGCAAAAAGCTGTAGATGTATTCATCATTTCCAGCAGAGTCGCCTCAGGGGTTAGGTGGCCTATCTGGAGGATGGGGGAGACCCAAAGCTTCAGGCTGAGATGCTGACAAGACAACGTGCCCGGCCTTGGGTACAGACTGGCACAGCAAAGGCGGTCCGCACAATTCAGCGTGGGCCTCACACCCCAGCAGGGCCTCAGGCAGGGCATTCCTGGGCTTATAGGAAAAAGAAGGATTTCTACGAGGTCTTAGGGACATCCTTCTCAGCCTACTTCCTTTGTAAGACAATGATCCACAGAAGCTCCATTCCCGGGACCCAACTAACTGGAGATTCCTCTCAAGGTGGGGCAGTGTTCCTATAGTTGTTAGCCTACCGTTGTTCAGAACGAGGGCACTTGCTACTTACCCATCACAAACTTCCTTGATGATGGATGCCAGAGGCCGTTTCTGAAAGACGAGGGGGGGGGGTGGGGAGAGAGAGAGAGAGAGAGAGAGGGAGAGAGAGAGATCCTTCACCTGCAACCACATGCTACTCATGCCAGAGGGGCTGCCAAAGAGGATCAACCCGGGGCCTGAGCAGGGCCTGCCTCCCTGATAGCTTCTGTTGGAGCGAGAGGCTCTCCCAAGCGGGGGGACAGACCTTCCATGGGGTGGGACAGGCCTCGACCTTGCTGTTGCTGGCTCTTACTCCTGATGCCAAAGGCCCCCACCCCTGAAGACACCCCTTGCCGCGCACTTCCCAGCTCCCCCGCCCTGCATTGCTGCTTCTGCTTCTCCTTTCAGGAGCTCACCTGGTCGATTTCAAGGAGCTGAGCATTAGCACCTGGCCACTCAATGGCTACTTTGACAATGTCTGATGGCGGTGGCATTGTTCCCAATGGGCCCTACTTCCCCAAGAAACACACACAGACACAGCCGCCTGGAGAGGAAGAATCAGAGAGAAGGGAAGAGTCAGAGAGTCGGGCTTCATTTTTTACTCATTAGATATTTTTGAGAATCAGAAGACGGAGAGTGTCCAAAGTAACATATGGAACTACTTGGTTGGAATTTTTCTGTATCACACTCAGACCCTCTCCTTGGGCTTTTTGTCTCTTTTAGATTAAGTCAGCAAGTGGAAGTAGGGCAAACCTATCCATCAACTGCAGATCAGCCAGTAGCAAGATCTGCCAATGTGACACTTCGGCCTAAGGGTCGGGAGCACTGTGTGGTAGAAGAATGAATTTACTGCAAATTCCTGTTTGGGGACCTTGGGAGGGAGAAGCATATGCTCCGAGACAGATAAGAATAGGCAGAGCCTTTGCTTGGTTGAGTGGTTGGCTGACGGAGCCAGCCCACTTGTGTTCCGCAGCCATCCGAGGAGGATCCCAGTGTCAGCAGGGCCCAGCCACATGCTCTCTCGCCTCCTCCCTAGTTACTGCTCCACTTCTTCCCCCTCAAAGGACACAATGTGGGGCCTCCTCTGTGTGGGATGACGCAGAGTTCAGAAAATGGGGAAGAGAACTGGGACAGGAAATGCTATTTTAGTCCCTACTGCCAAGGGCAAGGGCTGCTGGAGCTCAAGTGTAGGGAGGTGAGGACTGCCTCACACAAAGGCCCCTCTATAGGAGGACGAGGCTTCGGAAGTACCTCTAACCCCCCTCCCCCATTTGTCTCCAAAATAAAGGAAAATAAATCATTTTGAACAGGTCTGGAAGATGGGCCCATGTGACCGGTTTCCTAGGCAACTCCGCTAGCTTAGTGGTATTCCAAGCAGCAGCTAAAGCATCCTCTCTCCAAGGTCTGATGAAGGCAAGTCATTCGACTGATGGATTATTTCCATGTATATTTACATTCCTTGCCTACAGGTTCAGGAGAGGCCTCTCTCTTAATGCAAAAGACCTTTCTCCGGCATCCGCCAGGCTCAGCCGCTCACCCCGCACTTCATGCTTCGCTAATGGAGACCGCCTGGCTCTCCCAAACTCGCAGCAGAGCCGCTGCTAAGCTGCTATTCATGTGTGCTATCAACTTTTAGGCCCAGACACAGATGTCAGTTCTCACAGCCCCGTGAGCATAGACCCGTCTGGTGAAAGGGGTAAAAGTCCCTTCCCCTACACACCCATGAGTCTCAGTGAAAGGAAAGCTTCCATGACCATTTCCCGATCAGGGTGGGCTGCCCCAGAAGGCAAGTGTCAACAGCATTTCCAGCACGTGACAATGCACAGATGGTTTTCCGAGGGCTTTCACTGATTCTGCTGAGCCCTCCCAGCAGCCTCAGGAAGTAGATGGAACCAGACTATGACCTCTCCAATGACACAGCTGGAGCTCAGAGGTGGGTTAAAGGGCCCCAGTTCAACCAGCTAATAGGGAGGAAAGGGGACAGAACTTGGGGCCGACTTTGGCCAGTGCTCTTCCCCTCCCCCCTGAGCTAGCCTGAATTTCTGTTCGTTGGAACTAAATCCAGCCTAAAGGGGTTGCAGGGGGCTAGGCTGATGGTCCCTAAAGCTTCTGCGATGTCTGCAGCTCCAAGCAGAATCTCCCGCATGTGATGTTCCTGTGCCTGGACACACAATGAACTGTTCCCATTAGAATACCTCCTGGTTGAAAGGTAACACGGCAAAGCAGGGGTGGGACCGTGACTCTCTGGATGCCTAGGGCAGCATCCTTATCCTTACCGGTAAATGTGCCATAATTAGGAGGTATGACTGTACAGTTGTGAGATCATTTTTTAAAACTGAGACATAATTTACATACGAAATGCACAGAGCTCATGTACGTGTATATATATAGAAGAGAAATACACACATCTCTCTGTAACTACCACCCAAAACAAGACTTCGAGCATTTTCATCACCCTGAAAAATTCCCTCCTACCTCCTTCTAGTCAATCCCCCAGCTTCCAGCCCTCCAAGAGGCAACTCCTTTCTGACTTCTCTCGCCATACATGAGTGTCGCCTGTTTCTGCACTTTATATACACGGAAGTGCACAGGATGGCTTCTTAGACCATTTCTCATTTATTTCTTCTCTTTGCAACAAGTAGGTGGTGCAGGTGCAAGAGAAGGAGCTGGGATGACTGTCCTGCTGGAGAAGCAACTGGATTTGGACCCGATGGACTCAGGACCCAGTCACAGGCCCATCCCTAGGTGTCTGGGCAATGTGGACGTGTCCCTTTCACCCAAGTCTCTACTGTGGGACGTGAGTGTTGAACTAAAGCACGTGTAGAGTGCCTCCTAAGTCTAAAAGTCCATGATTCTAAAGTAGAACTTACAAATCCAAATGAAGATTGCCCATTTCAAAGTCCACACCCAAAGAAACCACACCCTTATTTCGGATGGTGCTGCTAAGAAACAATTGTATTTGTTAGAACTCACTTTCTGGATACTGTCTTTGGAGACAATGAAGCTAAAGCTCATTATTTGGCCGTTCCACTTTACTCTGACCCCACTTGGCATTTCCTAGGTTGACCTTCTCTTTATTAAACTTCGCCCTGAGTGATTCTTGGCTGTTTCAAAAATTCATAGTCATTTTAAAGCGTGGAGATTTGCAACCACCGAGACTATTCAAGAGATATTATGAGCCCCCATTCTCAGCAACTCTGCCCTTTCTCACACAGGGTAGGCTGTCCGTTTGTATTGCATGACACTCTCCCCAACCCTGCCCCAGCTGGTGGGACCGAGGTGAACGCTCAACCTCAGCTGGACGAATCCAATTCTTTCTCTTAAATTTAAAGACACTGGCTAAGGAAGTTGGATGGCAAGGGGCCTTGGGGCAGAAAGGTACCTTGGCAAGCCAAAGCCACCAGCAAGCCAAAGATACCAAGAAGCAAAAACCAAGAGTCTTCCAGAGGAAGCTGTTCTGCAGGAAGAATCCAGAAATGTGTAGATAAGTGGAGGCCAGAAACCAGAAACCACAAAGTCCCAAAAAGAGATGGAAAAGCCTTCCCAGATTCCACGGCTCCAACTCCTACACTTGAGGCGCCTGAAATTCCCCTGGATCCTGGCCCCAAAAAATCTCCTTTAAATGGAACTAGCCTGCTTTTCTGTTCACTGCAACGAAAAGGCCCAAGACTAAGTTTGACCCCAAGCTTTGAAGGAACTCTGATATGGGGGCCCACACAGGCAGAAGCGAAACAGGCCAAGGGTAATGATAGTGAGTAGGCCCTTACTTAACACGGGCTCAATTAGTAAAGAGTGAAACCCACTTAGATAAGTCTGGTGTGTTTAAAACAGATTAGTTATATAAGTGACTTTTTAGTAATCATGCTGTATATAATAGTAATGGGTAGACAGCCTCTTTACAGTTGATCACTTTTTGAGATTTTATTTACTTACTTATTTTTTCATTTATTTTACGGGGGGGGGACAAGGGGGAGGAGCAGAAGGAGAGGGACAAGCAGACTCCCCGCTCAGCGCAGAGCCTGATGGGGAGCTCATTTCATGACCCTGAGATTACGACCTGAGCTGAAATCAAGAGTCGGTCGCTTAACCCAATGGGACACCCAGGCGCCCCTGATCACTCACTTCTTTTTTTTTTTTTAAAAAGATTTTATTTATTTATTTGACAGAGAGAGAGAGACAGCGAGAGAGGGAACACAAGCAGAGGGAATATGAGAGGGAGAAGCAGGCTTCCTGCTGAGCAGGGAGCCCGATGCTGGGCTCGATCTCAGGACCCTGGGATCATGACCTGAGCCGAAGGCAGACGCTTAATGACTGAGCCACTCAGGCGCCCCTGATCACTCACTTCTATAGCATTATTACAGCTGATGCTGAAGGAACCCTGAAAATCATCCCCACTTTACAGATGAGACAACTGAAGTTCAGAAGGGTTGAGAAGCTTATCTTCCACAGGGCTCCTTCCCACACCTCCCCTCCCCCCCAAAAAAGAAAGAAATCGGATCAGACTGGATCTCAAGGCTGAGTTGTATGACTTCAAAGTTTGTTCTTTTCCCTCTATGTAATACTTCTTTGATGCTGATGACATTAGCTATTATATAGTGCTAAGGTCCTTTTCTAAGGACTTTACATATATTGATTCATTTAATCCCCCCAGTAACCCTGGGTGGTATATTTTTACACCCATTTAACAGATGAGACAATGCGAAGCAGAGAGAAATTAAGGACCACGCTCAGCATCACACAGCTAAGAATAATGAGTCCGGGTAGGCTGGTGTTGTTTGAAAGCCACATGAGCGGCAGGTAGATCTGTCTGTGGCCCGCAGCAGGTGCCTGAAGGATTCTGGTTTGCTGTACCTGAAGCTAAGGCACCCTGAAGGAAAGAGACCTGCCCAACAAGAGCTCCCTGGTCCAACAGGGAGCGGTTCCCCCACTGTCTAGAGGGGGCCCACACTCCCTCACGTGCTGTTCAGTTCCTCTCCATCTGGCCAGATCTGCCCAGACTTCCTGCTGCTTCTATGAGGCAGGCCATGTCCTTTCATTTCTCCTGTCCTCCCTGCATGCCCTCTTCCTTCCCTGGACTGTCACAAGAGCTCCTATTCAAACATCAAAGCCCAGGTCCGATGTCACCTCCTCTCTACCACTCTGAGCTGTCCCCACCTTTCTCTAGCGAAACGAAAGAGGATGGGGCCACTGTGTTCTCACAGCATTCTGCTCAGACCTCTATGAGGGCTGCGGCCCTACTCTGCTACAAGTATTATTATTATTATTATTATTATTATTATCATTATATAGCTGATGCTGTATAATAACGTTTCTTTTTGTAGAAATTTGCTGAACACCAGACTCACCCAAAAGCCACTAACTTGGAGCCAAAGCACAGTTAAGTATTTATGCATCTCTCTTCCTCACTAGCTCTTCCTCCAAGGAAGGTACCCTTGTCACCCACTAACGTAGCCCCACACCCGGCACGCAGTTATGGCTCAGTAAGCACCAGTGTCTGCGCAAATCCATCACCTCTGACTTCTTCAACTCCTACGAGCCGGGGCTGCCTCTGAATGGAAAGGGACTGGCGTGAATTGTTCTGGTTGTTTGGTGTTCCCTGCACATCCCACCACCTTCCAGTTACACAGTATTTCCACCGTCGAGAGTCTGGTTGTCATCTCCGACATAAGAACGCATCTCACCGGAAAACCAGGTTTAGTTGCTTGACTCTACCGAAAAGAAAGGGGTGAGGATCCCTCTGGTTTTCTCTCCGTACAGGGGAGAGGAGAGTAAGATCGGTCATGTTCTCCCGAGCACATTCCTGACTGAAGGGCCTCCTTGTGGGGAACTCCTTCAGTACTTACTTGCTTACTCTTCATTTTAGAAAGGAAGTGGAAATTAGGTCGAAGCAATTCAATAACATTGCCAAACTCTCGGGGTTATAAATAGCCTCTTGCTCGGCACTCAGCGGTGCTCTTGAGTTCAACAGCAAACAGCCGGGATGAGGGAGCCGTGGTTTACATCCAGGCCCAGGGGGGCAAAGAAGTGATACCCCTCTTCCAGATGAAACCGCTCGCCACCCCTCACCTCTCACCCCCTTTAAAGCAAGTGTTGCAGACATCAGGCAGGCTGGGAAAACTCACCATGCCACAAACAGGAGAGAGGCACACATTTGATCTGAGGAAGGTAATTCTGTAAGGCAGGAGAATGAAAGCGCACGGTTTCAAAGGCAAAGCTGGGGAAACGAGGGAAATGGTAACATCGGTGTCTCCAGTGGAGCATTCCCTAAGTGGCGTCTGGAAGGCGCGCTTATGAAATCAACACCGTTACAAAAGGCCCCGTGGAGCTTTATCAATCACCACCCATGCAGTGACTGCTCCAAAGAGCTGGACTCTGATGGCAGGGTGACACAGCCCATCTGAGGGAAGGAACTGAACCAGGATCCCTTCCCACCAGTAAGGAATTCAGAATGAAGATGCCCGGTTCCCAGCTCCCCATCCTCCCTCCCCTCTCCTCCCCGCTCTTTTAAGGATAAGGATTGATGTGTGCTTTTTGTTCTCTTCTTTTGCTTTTGATTCAGTGGAGGGACGGTGTGGGTGAGTCTGGTTTACGTTTCCTGCAACAGAGTCCACTATACCAGGAAGGGAACTAGAGGTCACACCCTCTTTCTAATTGAAACCGCAATCTCACTAGAGGCTTCTCCCTCTGAAATCTTCTCATCTGAGGAGTGACTCAACTTCCCTGAGTTCGGACCACTGAATGAGGATGAGCTCTCGGCTCCAGAGCAGGGGAACCGGGCTGACAGAGATTCAACTTCCGCCATGCACTGCTCGAAACGCTGAGAGGGACCGTCATGCCTAGTGGCTAACGTTTCTTTCTGTAGAAATTCGCTGAACACCGGACTCACCCAAAAGCCACTAACTTGGAGCCAAAGCACAGCAAGGAAGGGTATGAGAAGTGGGTAACTGTCCGGGCTTCTTCCCCTGAACACCTACCCTAAGGATCACCTAGGTCTCCTCTGACCCTGCACAGAAACCCTCTACAGGCTTCCTATATGTAGAGACCAGGGTTTAAACTCCCTAGCAGAGCACTAGGCTGACCCCAGTTCCACTCGGTGGCTCCTCAGGGTGGAACTGCCTTCCACACTCTCCCGTGGAGATGCTAGTACGTCGCACCAGACCATCTTGTTCCCTCAAACATCATGCTCTTCTGAGTCTGCGCTTTCACTTGAGCCGTTATGGCTTCCCCTTAGCCAACTGGCAAACTTCTACCCATCCTTCAAGGCCCAGCTCACACAATCACTCATGGGTGTGGCTTTCCTCGTCTCCTCGCCTCAGGCAGAATCAACTGCACCCTCCTCTGCAGCTCCCAGTCTTTTATACAAAGCTTCACAGTCCCACTGACTTGTAATTCTCTATGTGCGGCTTCCTCCCCTGCTAGTAAAGTGTGAGCTGCACAGGAACACATCGGCAGCGCCCGGGAGCCGGCAGTCATGAAGGATCACCCACTCAATCAGAATCTGCCTTCTAACAAGACCCCCGGGGGTTCACATGCACGGTCAAGCCTGAGAAGCAGATTCTAGACCAGTGGTTCTCAACTCTGGTTGTGCACCATCAACGCTCACCCCACGCCACCACACCCCTTCCCCACCCAAGTGATCCTAACAGTGGTCAGGGCTGAGAGCCACAGGCAACAGGACTGTTAGCCATCTGAGAGCAGGGACACATCCAGCCTGGGTCTCCTACCCCTCCCCCTTCCCCAAAGCTTGCAGCACAATGCCTGGCACACTGCAGCGCCTGCAGAATTCCACACTAAAAACGCCCTCCATGGGGCACCTGGGTGGCTCTTAATGTCAGCTCCAGTCATGATCTCAGGGTTGTGAGACTGAACCCCGCGTTGGGCTCTGCACTGGGCGTGGAGCCTGCCTAAGATTCTCTCTCTCCCTCTCCCTCTGCCCCTCCCCCAACTCCCTCTCTAAAAATAAATACATAAATAAATAAAATAAATAAAAATACCCTCCAGGATGTCCTGAGACCTAACGGCCTTTCAACAAGAATAAAAAACAAACTGCAGAGGACTGTCCATTGCCTAGAACTTTACAAATCCCTAACTATAATAATCGACAAATTTAGAAGGGCTCAGGATTTACAGACTGCTTGCCTCAGTTTTTGGAAGTGAAACAGACACTGAGATGGAAAATACTGATGAACTTTAAGAAACTGTTCCCCTTCAACAGACCACTGTGGTTGCAACAGGGTAGCAGGGCTTGTGGAGGGAGGGGGCGTGGTGAGCTGAGAAGAGTCCTGGGTTAGGGCTGAAGGCCCGGGCTTTGGGCCCAACTCTTTCAATACCGACCATAACAAAACAGCATTGTTCTCATTGTAAAATCAGGCCAAGCCCTCTCATTTTATAAATAAGAGAACTGAGGTCCAGAGAAGCTGGCAAGGCCCCACCACCAGTTGGGGACAAAAGAAGGTCTTGGTCCCCCATGCCTGGGTTAGTTCCCTCTCTGCAGCACAGGAGACCCGACTGCCCAGATTCACCACGACCACGAGCCTCTCTAATCTCTAACCCTCTTGTCCTGATCTACGTGAGGGGGGCAGACTAGATGTTTTTGGGGTCTCTTCCTACCTTGACCTTCTGGTGAGCCAGTGTCACTTAATGGTTAGGAGCTTTTGTTCTGGAGTGGGCCAGACCTGGATTTGGATTCCAGCTCTAACAATTTCCATATCTGTAAAATGGGGATTAGAATCAACCCTACTCTCTAAAGTGGTTAGGAATATTAAGTGAGATAATCTATGTTAATCATATAAGCACAATTTCTGACAGAGTAAGCAGAATTCCAGCTGTGTGAACTTAAAGAAGTTGCAAAAACACTGTAACCACATGTGCCAGCATAAAAAAAAACCCCTACCCTCCAGGCTGCAGGATATTGATGACGAAACGAGAACATATGTGAAGGCAAAGGAGGAAGCAAATCAATACAAAGGCAAAGCACTGCTGGTGAGGGTGTTCTGTTGTTGTTGTTGTTGTTGTTATTACTTTCTTCCAGAAGAAGCACTTTGGAGACTTTTTAGTCAGTGCCAGAGCCATGGCCAATACAAGGCTTGCCACACAACAGGCGCTCAACAAATCTTTCCTGGTGACTCACATTAAACCAGCATGCCTAGTGGGGTGACAAACTCAAACGCCGTAAGCAGCTGGGCAGATAAGTAAATAAGCCAAGTAGCGTCTATGCAGGCACGGAGGCAAACTGTAAAGCACCCACCCCACCTAAAGGAACTCAAATTCAACACTTTCAAACACATTTCATAGCTTGGCCTCGACAGCAACTTTGCAGGCTCTGCAGACCACTGATTCTGGTTCTCCATCACAACACATGGTTGTCTTGTGCATCATCTATATCACCCTGTGATGTGGTCTTGTCTTTCCGCGGTAAGCATCCTGAAAATGAAGGCTGTGACTTACACTCCCCAGTCCCCCTAACTAGCCTAGAACCGCGCCGGCCTCGCATTGAGGGGAAGCTCCCTCGGTGAGCAATTGTGGAACTCAGCAGCTAGGATGCTAACTCGAGCGTGGTGCTCCCAGCACCACTGCGATGCTGCAGGGCATGTATATTTTTCTCCCCAGATCCTGGGACCAGGGTGTAGACTGTGCTGAGAGGTACAGGGACTGGGTCAAAGAAGGACTTGCCTTGCAGGGTTTTCATCCAAATGCATCAAATATGCTTGTTCCTGAGCCACCTAGACAGGTGGTATTGACACGTCCAGACACATTACTCTGCATGAAACCAGACAGAATATGCAATATAGCCACAGGTGCCACTGTTCTCAAGTTTAGTCCCCACTTCCTGCACCCCCAAACTTCCTTGGCACCTCCTAGAGGCAGCACAGGGTATAGAGAGACCAGACTCCAGATGAACACATGAGGTCCTGGTCCTCACGTTCTCTCCTCCACTCACAAACTCTAGGATGATCACCAGCAGGCAGTGTAACTTTTAGGAACTTCCTTATTTTTATTAGTAAAATGCAGGTAACAATAACTACCTCAAAAGACTCTAAAGGGGATTAAATGCCACGGGTATACAAAGCTTCTAGAACTGCACAGTCCGATATGGCAGCACCTAACCTGTGTACTGTAGAGCCACTGAGCACTGGGCATGTGGTTACCACAAACTGAAACGGACTGGCTATAGGCAGAAAACACACACCAGACTTCAAAGACTTAGTGCACCCACAAAAATGTAAACTATCTCGTTCATGGTGTTTTTACATTGCTCACATGTCAAAATAATATTATTTTGGAAATTAATAGGCTAAGTAAAATGTGTTCCAAAAATTAATTTCACCTGTTTCCTTTTACTTTTTTAATGTGGCTACTAAAAAATTTAAACTACACATAGTGCCTTTTATTTCTATTGGACACTGAGTATTGCTCTGCATAGAGCTTGGCATACAGAAAGTATTCCAATGTTGGTTTCCTTCCCCCACTGGCAGGCTATCAGGGACCATGATTCACTCCCCCTTCCTCCTGTCAAAGGCATGTCCTCCATCCCCTTATTTAATAAATATTTACAGTGCCTGGTCCCGTGCAAGACGCTGGAGATACAAGGGGCAAAACCAGACACTATCTTCTGGACCTTATTATCTGGTGGAATGGACAGACATTTTAATCCTTTCACAAATAAAAGTAAAACTGCAGTTGTTCAAGTGTGGTGAAGAAGTACACAGGGTGACAAAAGTGGGGAATTCACCTGGAGGAGTCAGGGCTCAGGTGTGCCTCCTAAGAAGTGATACTTGAGTGCAGATTTGAAGGATGAACTAATACAGGCGGGGGAAGAGCCAGCCAGGCAGAGAAGGTTTAGTGTGAAGACCCGGAGGAGGGCCAGGGCTTGGCATGTAGAAGGAACAGGAAAAGGACAGTGTGAAGAGTCCTGAGCGGGAGGGAGAGGTTGGAGGTTCCAGATCTCCAGGGCTTGGGCGAGGATCTGGGGCTGACCCTGCAAGAGGTGGGCAGCTGGCCAGTTTTAAGCAGCGGAGTGTCCGGATCTGATGTGCGTTTTGAAACATCCCACGGGCCACGGTGCGAGGCCCAGAGCAGCGCGGCCCGAGCGCGGGGGGCACATCAGGTAGGACAATGCAATCGCCCAGGTAGGAGGCGACAGACGGCCTGAACTGAAGGGGAGCGGCGGAGATGAGAAGTAGATGGACTTGGGGGCCACATAGCCGGCCGGCTCGACGGGGCGGGGTGATGGGCAGCGAGTGCGTCGGCGGCGGCGATGTCAAGAGAGACTCCCCGGCCGCGGCCGAGGGCCACCCCGGGCTCCCATCGAGCGCTCTCCCACCCCGTCCCTCCCCCATCTGCTCCTCGCGCCCGCAGGCTTCATCCTCTCACCCTCCTCCTCCCTCCGCTCCTCCAGGCCCGGCCCGCCCTCTTCCCCACCCGACGCCTCTCCGGGTCGGGAACCCGCGCCCCTCCGGCCCGGCGGACCCAGCAGGGCCGCGACCCCCTGCCCAACCGGCGCGGTGCAGCCGGGGCCCGCCCTCCAGCCCCTCAGCCCCCTGGGGCAGATGCAGGCCGCAGCCTCTGGCCCCCTTCCCGGCCCGGCCTCTCCACCCCGCATCCCTAGGGCCAGGCCCCTCTCCGCCGCCCACCACACCCCGGCGCCCCGCGCGCCCCTCACTCACCAGGACGCCGACCTAGGCCCAGCTCCCGCGCCCGGGTCTCGCCTCCGCGGCTCCTCCAGCCTCCGCCCGCCCCGCCTGCCCGGGACCCCGCCCCCGCAGGCCGACCCGGGCTCCTATTGCTCCGCTTCGCCGTCACGCTGAACTTTCTTTCTTCAATTGGGTTGCTTGTCTGTCACTCAAGAGAGGGCGGGCCCAACTGCCGGGGGAAGCGCCGGCTGTCCCCGCCCCACTGGCGGAGGCCTCTTAAAGAAACAGGCTTCCTTCCCTCCCACCCTCACCACCCACCCGGCGGGCTGTGGGGTCAGAAGGAGCGGGATTTCGCAGCCGATCCAAGAGGCTTTTCTCCCTCAAACTTTTCTTTTGGCACAGCCCGGGAGTGAAGGAGAAGGCTTTGGTTCCCTGTGACAACTCGGAGATTTTGAGGGCTGAGCTGCCCTCTGGTGGCACTCAGCCCCATGCTCCGCGGGCATGTAATGCACACTCAACAGTGGGGATAACTGAGTGGGAGGTGACAGTCGTGTCAGAGGCTGTGAGCAGCCGTGGCTACTCACCACCGAGATGGAGCTACTTACACCGGCACCCGGGGCTGACCGTGGGCGCTGAGCGAAGGCAGAGGGCTCCCGCTCAGTTGTACGGTCAGTGAAGTCCCGTGGGAGGTGGCGTTTGTCACCGCACCTGCGGATCAGAGCAAGGCCGGGCACCGAGCCAAGGCCTCACCCGTGCGATCTCCCTATAGACTCACAGCAACCCTAATGTAGGTATTATGCCCATCCTCTTGTTTTGGATAAGAAAACTGAGCCTCTGAGCAGGCCAGAGATCACACAGCTAGTGGCCCGCAGGTCAAAACGCCACACAGCGCTGGTCTGATTCTACAGTTTATGGTTTCACCATTTTGTCTCACAGATCCTTACAACAGTCCCGAGAAGTGTGTATTTTGTTGTCCGTTTTACAGATGCTCGGCAGAGACTGCAGGAGATTGATAATATCCAGAAAGGATTAAACAATGACCACCCTTTATAGGGCACTTTGCGGTCCACAGAGCAGTCTCACATGTGTTGTTTCATTGGATCCCCCAAACATCGAAGATGACTTTTGTTAGTCTTATTTTACCGGTGAAGAAACTGGTGCTCAGGGAAGTTGAAGGTCAGTAATAGCTAACATCAATGCAGCCCCCACCGAGGTCCTCAGCAAACTTTTGGCAAAAGTCCGCGCGGTAAATCCTCGGCCATATGGTCTTTCTGACAACGACTGCACTTTGCTGTTGGAGTGGGAAAGCAAACACAGGCAACAGATACACAGACGAGTGTGACCGTGTCCTAGGGGGTGGCCGGGGCCATAGTTTGCCCACCCCTGGTCTACATGTTTGCTGGATATCAGAGTCTTGTGTGGACGATTGCTTTGTGGGATCCTCAGGGCCACTTTGTTAGTACCCATACTGTTATTGTCTATTATTGTTGTTGCTGATGATGCTGCCATCTTAATCCTTTTACAAAGGAGGAGTCGAAGGTGTGGCATGGTTAAGGAGGTACCTGAGGTCAACGCAAGAACTAGAAGTCAGATCCAGCTCTTGCTTACTCTGAATCCCACACTCCTTCCTGCCCCATCGGAAGTGGCAAGCCATGTTCACCTTACCTTTCCTGGGCTCCAGGGAAAGAGAACTCCTATAATGAACTCCTGAGGAACATTCTACTTCCTGCCTTCCCCCATTTATTCCAGCCCATCAACAGCTCTCCCTCCCTGAGCCCCCATGGTGCTTATACCCAGCAGCTTGATTGTTACTGAGACATGGTCTCCATGTGGTCAGTGACTGTGGGGGCCGACCAGCTGTCTGCCAAAATCCCTCTCCCTGCCTTTCCTCATAACATGGCTGCCCAGCTAAGCTTCACTGCCCAGCCCCACTTGCAGTTAAGAAAAGCCAGGGAGGGGCACCTGGGTGGCTCAGAGGGTTAAGCATCTGCCTTGGGCTCAGGTCATGATCTCCAGGTCCTGGGATGGAGGCTCAGCGGGGAGTCTGCTTCTCCCTCTCCCTCTGCCTCTCCGCCTGCTTCTCCCCCTGCTTGTGCTCGCTCTTCTTTCTCTCAAATGAACAAATAAAATCTTTTTTTTTTTAAAGATTTTATTTATTTATTTGAGAGAGAGAGAATGAGAGATAGAGAGCACGAGAGGGAAGAGGGTCAGAGGGAGAAGCAGACTCCCTGCTGAGCAGGGAGCCCGACGTGGGACTCGATCCCAGGACTCCAGGATCATGACCTGAGCCGAAGGCAGTTGCTTAACCAACTGAGCCACTCAGGCGCCCCTGAACAAATAAAATCTTAAAAAAACGAAAGAATGGCCAGGCAACGAAGTGCTTGCCAGTGGAAATGGAACTTCAGGCAAGGCATTTAGTCAGTGGGCCTGCCTCCTCCCTGCTCTTTGTCCTTCTCTCTGGCTGGACCCAGCCTTGCCCTTGCAGGGGGATGACAGCGCCACCACACAGAAGGTGCCAGGGTCCCCGAATGATCACGGGGAGCAGAAAGCTACCTGCTGACCTGGAATACTTCCCAGTCACTTCATGCTCTTATGTAGAAGAGAATTAATCTTTGTTCCTTAGGCCATTCACTTTTGGGGGGGGCGGAAGGAGAAGGGCATCTATTAGAGCGAGCCCTGCACTTACACAGCCTGAGGGGGATACCTCCTTAATTTTGCGCCCTAGTCCTGGCCCTGCTCAGTACACATTAATCCCAGGAACGAGTCACTCACGTTAGCTTTGTACCACTTTGTCTTCTTCTTTTTTTTTTTTTTCCTGATATGCCACTGCAAGGTCTTTCATCGCAAGTCTCCAGAACCAATTCTAGCTAACTTCAGCAGAAAAGGAGTTTGTTGGCAGGCTGGTGGCTAACTCACAGAGGTGACAGGAAGCTGGGGAGCCAGGTTAGGGAAGGACAGAGACTGGAGATGCTGTGGGTGTTGAGATAGTCAGAATGAATTAGCTCCATCCTTTTCTCCCCTTTCTCAAACAGATCTTTCTTTGATCAGAACCAAAGTCCCTGGAGCAAGAGTCCAGTTGGCTGAGCTCAGGCAACAAGTCCTGCCCTCAGCTGAGGAAGGCGGACACCTTCACTGACAGCCCCATCCAGACTGTACACAAGGGAAGAATTCCAGATTCCTCCACCCCCACTCCCAGCTGCTACCCCTGGGCAGTTGAGGCCAGGTGCTCTGTTTTCAGGATGAGAGCAAGTAGGAGAAATACCTGACGCTGAATGTCATGATTACATAAACCCAACACAGTATCTGGCACGTGCTAGAGCCTCGTATCATACAGAGCTCTCTGTTACTTCCCAGCTGGGTGTGCTTGTGGAACTTACCAGATCTCTGTGAGCCTCAGTCTCCTCATCTGTACAATGGGGATAATAACAGTACTGACCTTAATGGATTGTCCTGAGAGTTAAATGAGAGGCAGTGAATGAACAACATTTGGCACGGTGTCTGACATAACGAGTGCTCAATAAACTGGAGGTAGTTTTAAAAACTATAGTAGGCCTTCAATAAGTATTTATTATGTGAGGGAATTATCTAGAATATTTTGAGTTCCCCTGAAACCACATCTGAAACTGGAGGGTTTCGAAAGACCCCTCCCGGTTCTCTAACCCACAGACCTTCCACATTCGGATAGTCTGCCATCCCCTTTGTGGTCTCATTTCCCTCCTTCTCTGGCTTAGAAGCCTGGTCTCCCCTACAGTGGCTCCCCTTATGTTCACATTCATCTCCTGTGCTCCCTTCTCTCTCCATTGACTCACCTGGAAAGTCCCAACTCTGCTTAAACTCAGCTCACCACCCGTTTCTCACCTGTGTCCCGCAATGGACAGGCTCAGAGGGAAATACAGACCCTTATGTGGCCCAAGTGGGTCCTCCGCACTGCGGGGCAACCCTGTGTCGCTGCATTTCCCTGGTGCATCCTGTCCTGCTCCCTGAGAGGCTCTCCTGCGTCTTCTCTCTTTTGCCTTCAGTGCCTCACTTGTCGTTGACGACTTTCTTATCTCTCTAACAAAACAAGAAACAACAAAAAGAAAGAACAAAGGAAAGAAAGAAAAAGAAACAATCAGGAAATAAGGAGAAAACTCATCTCATCGCCAAATCCACCAGCCTGTCTTCCTCAGAACCAGAGAGCTCCACCTTCTCCTGTGAGGGGAAGTCGCCTTCTCTGACCCCTGTAAGGGCCACCCTGCAGGCATTCCCGAGATGGCATCTCTTCTCGCCTACTCACAGATTTTTGCTTCTGTAGGGATCCTGACTCCCCTGTACCATTGGTGCTCAGTCACACTCACCCCCGTCTGCCTGAGCTGTAAGGTGGCCCATCTCTAGAGTGGTGGGGGCTCCACCATGGTCTACAGAACCCCAGATGATCCGGCACTTGACTACTTTGACTTCAGCTATGTCCAGTCTCCCCCCACTCACTCAGCCGCAGACTTGCAGCTTGATTCCCCACCTCTGGGGCTTTGCATTTGCTGGTCCCTTTTCCGGAATGCTCTTCCCCCTGATGGTCACCTGCTTACTTCACTTTATTCAGGTCTGCTCTAAAACCTACTCAGGCGAGTCTTCCCTGACCACCCTAAGGGCTTGAATCTAGCCCCACCCCCATCCCCACTCTGGTCCCTTAACACACGCTAATTTCCTTCAATGTGCTCAACATCATTCCCTGTGCTCAACATTATTCCCTTTTTCTTGCCTGACTTCCACAAGAGTCCTAAGTTCCACAACGGCGGGGATGTTGACCGTCTTGTTGCTGGCTGTATCCCCAGCGCCCAGAGCAGATCCAGCACAGCATACGTGGGCAATATGTCATGTTTTGCAGTTCTGAATAAACAAAGGAAAACAAGCCATGGGCAAATGGAGGGGCTCCACGAATTTGACTCATGTTATATTTGAATCTTCCTAAACACTCATATACTAAGCATAGCCCTTCACGTAAATTATTGTTGAAATACAATCCCTGCAACCACACTGGAAGGATTTCTGATACGGTGGCTCATAAACATCAAAACCTACCTTTATCTGGTTAAAGAAATAGAGCCAGTGTTTATTGTGGGTCTATATGCCAAGATTTATGTTGGGGACTCTTATATAGATGATCATTCAAAGTTATCAACTTTCTATGGAGTATTAGAACACCCATTTTACAGATGAAGAAGACGGAAGTTTAGCGGTGCACGGAAACTAGCTAAGGCTGAACAGCTGGTATGATACCCAAGTCAGCCTGACTTCAAAGTACGTGTCCTTCTCTTTATGCTACCCCCTGAAAACAATACAGTACCCAGGCATTCCATTCTCCAATTTGTTCTATTTCTCAAATAATGATTAAGCCCGGATACATATGAGACTTTGTGCTAAGGTCTGCACGTTAATGATCTCATTTGCTCCTCACGTTCCTATGAGGCACATCTGTTACTACCTCGATTCTGCAGTGGAGGATCCTGAGGTGTGAGCGTTTGCCCAGGGTTGTTTGGTGGAGTGGTGAAGCCAGTATTCAAATCCACTCTGCCTAATTTCAAGGCCCGAGTTTTTTTCTGCAACATTGTGCTATCTCCCTTACGACAACGCTCAGCCTCAGATAGAAGAAGAAAAACGACGAAAACAGCCGAATAAAGTATCATTACGAAAATTCATGGTGACTTGGTTTTTTAAGTGGGAAGCAAAGGGCAGGAGGCAGACAGCCAGTCTAGCGTCGGCTCTTGAAGGTTGGGGGTTCACATAGCTCACCATAATTTAATTTGCAAAGATCATTCTTCCAGGAACTGGGGCTTATCGGGTATTTTTGTGAGTGGAAGTGAAGAGAGGGGAGGGTGTCTTGGACGCCGTGGTGAGCAGTCTGCTGTCAGCTCCAGCAAGGGTGCTGGAGCTTCTTGTGTGAGAGTAGCGCCCCCTGCTGGCCTAGGGAGTCAACTTCAACATCTAAAGCTTTGTGTGTGTGTGTGTGTGTGTGTGTGTGTGTGTTGGGGCAGGAGGGTATTGGAACGTATATTCAATGAGATTTGAGAAATGTCTAGCACATCCAGTATATAAAAATAATAGCTACCATTTACCAATATAACAGGGTAGTGGGCAGGCGCTGTTTTATAGATTCTACATTAATTTTATTGACTCCTGGGACTTTAAATATTACATCTAATTTAACCATCACCCCAATCGTCTGAAGTAGAAATTATTATTTTTCCTCCCATTTTTCACAAGAGGAACCCGAAGCACAGAGAGGTTAAATCATTCATAATACGGCTATTAAGTGGCAGAGCTGGGACTTGAACCGGCGGCCGGTGCTCTGGAAACCACTAACTGGTCATTCTTTATGTCTGGAGCGCCCCCTGGCAAGTCCTCTTGTAAAATGCCTCACTCAGGAATTTCCACGTCTGGATCCTCCCACCCCCGCCCCCGCCCCGCCCCGTACTGAAGCTATTAAATTTGGTTTTCTCCTGTTCATCTGCCTCACATCAGTTGGATTCTAAGTACCGCTAGGAGGACCTCGAAGGGCAGAACAGTTGGTGTGGTTGGCAGGAGGCTTTAACTCCCTGGACACCACTTGCCCCGGGGACACCACTGCCGCGGAGAGATCCTTGGGAAAAGTGACAAACAGCTGGCAGAAGAGGTGGGTTCCTTTGAAAACTAAAACTGCCTTTTGTCCTAACGCCTTGCAAACTAAATATAAAGGACCTCGTGTAAACTTCAGGGAAATCACCACAACAGCTCATGTATAGACAATCCTCATGCCTGTTGCTGGGTGGGCCATTCAGAGATCACCAGAGACATTTGGACCACAGCCGGGAGAACCTGTCAGAAGGTCGCTGCCTGCTCTCACGCTCTCTGAAGATGCTTTGAGCCTGACACCTAGAAATCTTCACTGGCTGTCCTCAGAACCCAGAAACTGATTTATATTTTGACCTAATCATTAACCACTGCTTTTCTTTAGTTTCCATAGAAGGGCCTCTTGGGGGCGCCTGGGTGGCTCAGCCCCCCCGCATCGGGCTCCCTGCTCGGCGGGAAGACCGCTTCTCCCTCTCCCACTCCCCCTGCTTGTGTTCCCTCTCTCACTGTCTCTCTCTGTCAAATAAGTAAAATCTTAAAATAAATAAATAAATAAAGACCTCTTGTTTAGTATCTTATATCTTTTTTTGGGGGGAGAGAGAGAAAGTGGGGGGGAGGGGCAGAGAGAGAGAGAATCTTAAACAGGCCCTACGCCCAGCATGCGGCTCAATCTCACGACCCTGCGATCATGACCTGAGCCAAAATCAAGAGTTGGATGCTTCACCGACTGAGCCACCCAGGTGCCCTTGGTACCTGATTTCTTGAACCACGAGCCCAACTGGGAAAACACATCTGCTTCACCACCTCCTGAAATGAGTTTATAACTGACCTGACCTATCATCAGGACTAAGACTGGTTCAATCATACAGAACAATTTACCAGCTCAATTTTTAATGCATGAAACTTCAGGTAAGTTTCAGAGGAGAGAACTACAGGGCCCGAGGGCAGGGTGCCCCAAGATGAGCCACTTTGGCAGGAACATTATTTTGAGTTAAAAGCAATCCAAACCGAGCAGATTCAGAAAAAGCTCTTTACCTCCCCCTCAACTGCCTGCTTCACCAGGAAGAGAGCTCTTCACAGAGATTCCTCTTTGCCTAAGAAGCTTCTCCGCATAACAGGACAACCTTTGTTTTCCAAACATCTCCACTCACCTTCCTGCTAATGGTCTTTCTCCCTTTTGTATCCTCAGACCCCTACCCCTCTCCTTAGCTCATGAAGCCATCACGTTCTGTTGCCTGACTGTCATCAGAATTTCCAAATCTGTGTGGATTCCCATATGTACACTATTAAATTTAATTTTCTCTTGCTTTAAAAAAAAAAAAAAGAACCTCACTAAGAGCAGACACACAGCAATGGCTCCTCGTTTTTGAGAAAATGGTAAACATGCTAGGATTTAGTGGTGAGGCCCGCTGCTTCTGTACTCAAGCGTGGGCAGTGGGGGAGGTTGTAGATTCCTCTGGGCCACTTTCTTGCCACCACTGCATCTGTCTGGATGGAAGATAAGCCCCCAGCCAGTGATAAACTCGGATCTGCTTCTCCAGCATCTTGGTTACAACAGAGAATCCAAAACAGTAAATGTAAAATACTTAGCAACCATTGAGGAATGAGGGCAGGACTGACAGATCAGAACAGATCTAGGGGATTTCTCTGCCCCGCCCACCTCCTATTGATGTAGGAAATGTTGGGGTTGGGAGCCCATGGCCAAGAAAGAATTCTTGAGACATCTTTGGTGCAAAAAGCTGGTTTTATTAAAGCCCGGGGACCGGACCTGTGGGCAGGAGATGCTGCACCGGGGTCATGAGGAAGGGCCCATTATAGACTTTCAAGTTGGGAGGGGGTTAGAGATAGTGTAAGTCCCTAAGGAATTTTGGAAATAAGGTTTCCAGGACCTTGAGGGGGCTAGCTATCATTAGGAAAAGGTCATTTATTACTGTCTAAGAAAACCTGAGTCATGAGACCCTTCAGATGTGTATCAGTGGGCTGTATGCTTGGCGGATGATTACTAACATATGTCTTGGGAGGTAGAGATTAAGGAAGTTTCCAAAGGAATTTCTATATGTTAAAGTAGACTTGCAGGATCCTGGCGGATCAGGATAATGTTAAGCTCAGATTGCCTTTTGCTCTTAGCAAAGGGTCAACATCAAGGCAGCTGAGCTCCCAGAGGAAGGTCACTTTACCTGTTTCAAGGACTTGCTAATGGGCTGTAGGCAGTAAGGACATTTCCCACATCACTATGACCAGGACTGGAAAAGTTACTGGAATGCAGGCAGCCATCACAGAAGAAGTGAAGGCCCCCTCTTGCCAGAGGGCCTGGCCTTGGGGGTCCGGCCTGGGGAGGAAGCCATGTGGAGAGGCTCCTATATATTGTAGACCTCCCTACTGGAGAATTCATTTGCACTCTCCACAGACATTTGTTGAGTGCTTAATGCATGCAACCACTGGTTATAGGGTGGTGAGCAAAAATATGGTCCCTGTCCTCAGAGCATTTACAGCCCCAGAGGGGAGATAGCAAACAAAGAAATAAATAAAATATGCTATTATACCCTGAGATAAACGTTATAGGAGAATGCTTAGGTTCACTTCCCTGCATTCCAGCAACCAAAGCAGGAGGATGACACGGTTATGGAGGTCCTCTCTGAGGAGGTGATAATTGCATTGAGGCTTGACAAATGAAACGATAATTGCATTGAGCCCTGACAGGTGAAGGGTGAAAGGTGAAGGGTCAAAGGCTGAATGTTCCAGCCAGAAGGAACAGTATAATGTGGGAAGGCCTGGAAGTAGGAAAGATCCTGACTTGAACTGGGTGGTTGGATCATCAAAGCAAAGGGAAAGGGAGCGTAGGGAGAAGCCGGCTAATGCAGCCCTGTCAGCCCTGCTGCGGAGTCCAGGTTTCTTTCTGTGTGCAATGGGAATGAACTAGAGGGTTGTAAGCAGGGGAATAGCACTGTCTGATTTGAATTTGTTTTTTCAAACGAAAGGTCTTGCATATTGGGGCGCCTGGGTGGCTCAGTCGGTTAAGCGTCTGCCTTCGGCTCAGGTCATGATCCCAGGGTCCTGGGATCGAGCCCCGCTTCGGGCTCCCTGCTCAGTGCGGGGTCTGCTTCTCCCTCACCCTCTGTCCCTCCTCCCTGCTTGTGTTCTCTCTCTCCCTCTCAAATAAATACATAAAATCTCAAAAAAAAAAGTTTTAGAGAGGTCTTGCATATTTATTACTCAACCAACCTGGTTACTGGTTTATTACTCAACCAACTGGTGCAGAAGCGTAGTGACAGAGAAAAATCATTTCCCTGATAAAACATATCTATTGTTTAGGTAGCAGTGGAGTTTCCAGAGTAATAGGAAAGGAGCACGTGATCTTCAGGTAGCATAGATATGTGTGCCGTCTCATAGGGATCCCTCACAGACCCAGCCTGATTCTTCTTCAGTGCCTCCTCCTGGACTTGTACCTAATTTTATTACCAGTTTTCATCCCAATCCCCAGGGGATTGTTTGTTACTTGGCCAGGAATCGCTTAATCCTAAAGTCTTGTGAGAAAACATGGCAAGGAACAGTCAACCACACACACCGGGATGGCAGAGAAAAGGAGAGAGCTGGTCTGAATTTTGAAGAAAGAGCCCATGGGTTGCGGTGATCAGATTTTTTTTTTTTAAAGATTTATTTATTTATTTGACGGAGAGAATGAGATAGAGAGAGCATGAGAGGGGGGAGGGTCAGAGGGAGAAGCAGACTCCCTGCCGAGCAGGGAGCCCGATGCGGGACTCGATCCTGGGACTCCAGGATCATGACCTGAGCCGAGGGCAGTCGCTTAACCAACTGAGCCACCCAGGCGCCCCAACGGTGATCAGATTGTGTTGAGAATGGCTTCTAGAATACAAAGATGGAAGCAGGAAGACCAAAGGGGGAATGTCACCCCTAGGAGTGATTGTCTATGGCCCTAGCAACACGTCACCAAGGGAGCTGGGCTCAACCTGACTGCTAGGTCAATGGCAACTCATCTCATCAATTTGTCCTCTGGTTTATCTTATTTAGTCCTCAGAGGGCAGCCCTAATTCTAAGATTTGGGGAAATCACCTCATTGTTGCCTTCTGTATCTCTTTCAAATTGCTCCCTGTCTGGTGATGGGGCAGATGCATATGCAGCCAACTGACTCCCAGCAAAGGGTGATGCCTTAGGTGAATGGAGGGGCAGAGGGAGTGGTAGAATGTGGTAGACTTCCACCTGAATGGTTCTAATCCTCGGAAGTGACCACACCGCATTGGAACTGGCATCCAAGGCCAAGTGATAAGTAGCATTCTAGCAGAGTGGACAAAAAAGGCACTGTAAGGCCCATTTTACAGAATAATAAACTGAGTTTATTTCTTGAGTCAGAAAGAACTCTGACTGCCTACCACAGATTCCTAAACCACTGCCTTGTGGACCACAGCTTGTATTTTTTTCGCGGTTTATCATCCTATGAAAGCGGCATAATGACATCTGCCTTTCAGGGTGGTGGCGAAGGTTAACTGGCTTGATATATTAAATAAAAACAGAGAGCCATTTTGGCAGACAGATGCTGGGCACATTCCCACTCCATTCACCAGCCTTGCACCTTAGAGTTCAAATTCGTGCCTCAGCAAAGTTATGAAGCAGTCATGCCATGGATCTGGGGGTGGGAGGGGTGGTGGTATTATGACAGAGTCAAAACCAGGAGTGTAAAATCTTGAACGCCACTGTGTCAGCAAATACTAACAATGAGGATAATGATAAGACGCTTCCATTCAATGGGTACCTACCATGTGTGTGCTAGGTATTTTACATTTATTATTTTGCTTTGTCTATTCATCAACTAGGTATTTAATGCACTACGTGCCAGGCATCCTTTTATGTTAATTCTAATAATCACCATGAAACTCAGTGGTAGGAATTATTATTCCTGCTTCACAGATGATGAAACTGAGTTAAGAGAGTGAATAGAACCAAACTATAGAATAAGTATCATTAATATCTTGGACAAATGAAAGGGCCTATTGCATCCATTTTTTATTTTTATTTTTATAATTTTTAAAAGATTTTATTAAGTAATCGCTACACCCAACATGGGGCTCAAACTTACAACCCCAAGATCAGGAATCGCATGTTCTATCGACTGAGACAGCCAGTTGCCCCTGCATCATTTTTTTTTAAAAAAAGCACGCAACAAGGGGTACCTGGCTGGCTTAGTCGGTAGAGCATGTGACTCTTGATGTGGGGTCATGAGTTCAACCCGCACATTGTGGGTTGAGTTCACTTAAAAAAAAAAAAAAGCATTCAGGGGCGCCTGGGTGGCTCAGTTGTTAAGCGTCTGCCTTCGGCTCAGGTCATGATCCCAGGATCCTGGAATCGAGCACCGGGCTCCCTGCTCGGTGGGAAGCCTGCTTCTCCCTCTCCCACTCCCCCTGCTTGTGTTCCTTCTCTCGCTGTCTCTCTCTGTCAAATAAATAAATAAAATCTTAAAAAAAAAGCATTCAAAAAGCATACAACAGCTTTATAAATCAAAAAAGTTTGATTCTTCTTAAAATAAAAATAGTAATTCTTTTAAAGATAAAAATCTCAATAGATGGGTTGAATAGCAAAATGGATTAAAGAGTGAAGTAATGAACCAGAAGACTGAGTTAGGGAATTCTCCCAGAAGGCAGTGCCAAAGAATAAACAGATGGAAAGTAGGAACAGAGCATGGAGATGTGAAGGGCAGTTGCAAAAGTTCCACTGTCTGCTTCATGTGAGTTACAGCATAAGAGAAGAAAACAAAAGAAAGAAAGTCCCTGAAGCAAGGTAATAATTCAAGACATTTTCTTAGAACTTAAGAAATATACGAGCTCTTCTAGTGAGAGGACCTAGTGAATATTTATGGGAAGAATGTGGAAAGACTTATGTCCAAGTACGTCATCCTGAAATCTCAGGACACTAAGAATGAAAAGGAAATCCTGGGGGCGCCTGGGTGGCTCAGTTGGTTGGGCGCCTGCCTTCGGCTCAGGTCAGGATCCTGGGGTCCTGGGATCGAGCCCCACGTCTGGCTCCCTGCTTGGCGGGGAGCCTGCTTCTCCCTCTCCCTCTGCCTGCCACTCTGCCTACTTGTGCTCTCTCTCTATCTCTCTGTCAAATAAATAAATAAAATCTTTAAAAAAAAAGAAAGAAAGAAAGAAAAGGAAATCCTGAATGTCTCCAGAGTGAAAAACAAAAAACAAAAAACAATTAACCCAGGACAGACTGAGACTAAGATTGACATCAGTCTTCTCATTTGCAACTTTGTAAGCAAGAAAATAGCAGAATGGTATCTTCAAAGTTCTCTGGGGGGAATACTTGTGAGTTTTTGGAGTCTTTCCTCAACCAATCTGTCAGGGAAATGTAGGGGCATCATAAAGACATTTTAAGAGAGAAATGGACAAAAGAGTTTACAATTGACCATTCATGTAGCATAGCATTCCTCCACAGGGTACTGTTGGCACTTTGGGTGGAAGGATTCTTTATCATGTAAGACTGACCTCCACACTGCAGGTTGCTTAGTGTCCTTGACCACTGTCCGCCAAACGTCAGTGGAATTTCTCCTTAGTCACCGTGACAATACACCACACTCCCCATTGGGAAGGGCTGTGGTATAGCCTCTGGTTGAGAAACCACTGGTGTAGGGAGTTATATTCCAATGAAGAGAAAATGGATCCAAGAAGAAAACATGGGATATAAGAAACACAGATAAGCAAGGAAATCAGCAAAATGTAAGTCTAAATAAAAATCTTGAATTATAATAATTAACTAAAATCTGAGATGACAACATGGGATGGGGAGGTAGGGAGACCGGAAAGGAGGTAGAAGAGAAAAGTAAAAGGAAGTCAAGATCATCATTTTATTTGGGAGGAAGACATAGCTTTAGTTAATATGCTTAACTATGTGTTTCAACAAATAAAGATAATAGGAACAGAATATATAGTTTCTAAGTCATTAGAAGAAAAATTAATTGGGAGCAAATAAAATGCTATCAACTACCTGAAAAGTAGAGATGAGAAAGAAACATGAACACAGCACATACAATAGAAGACACAAGGTAAATTGGTAGACATGTACAAATGCATCAATAACCATAATAAATGTGAATATATTAAATTCACTGTGAATATATTAAATTCACTGTGAAAAGAATTGAATAAAAAAAAAGTCAAACTGTATGCTGTTTCATTAGAGAGAGCAAAAGCAGAGTAACGCAGAAAGACTGGAAATGCTGAGAGGGAAAAGGTGCACTGGGCAAGCCAGGAGGAGGAAGGCGAGCCGTGCAAGCAATCATGGGGCATTAGGCAAAATGGATTTCACACAGAAATGATCAGAGTTCTTTGAAAAGACCAAACTATATGTTGATAAATATCCAACCTACCAATAAATTTAGCCTTTGTGCTTGTATGTGCCTAGTGACGTAGGATTAAAAAGTATCGCGCTAAAACTGATAGAATTACAAGGAGAAACAACCAATCCACAGCTCGGTGGGAAACTTTAATACGCCTGTTAGAAATCCGCAGAACAAGTAGTTGAAACATCAAGTACAGCACATGGAAGATTTGAAATACCATGGCTCACAAGCTTTATCGAGTAGATTTTTTTTTTTTTAAGATTTATTTATTTTGAGAGAGTGAGAATGAGAGAGAGAGAGTACATGAGAGAGGGGAGGGTCAGAGGGAGAAGCAGGCTCCTTGCTGAGCCAGGAGCCCGATGCGGGACTCGATCCCGGGACTCCAGGATCATGACCTGAGCCGAAGGCAGTCGCTTAACCGACTGAGCCACCCAGGCGCCCTTTATCGAATAGATTTATGTGGAGATAAATGTTTGCCCTTTTCAAACACACATGATAACTTTACAGAAATTGTCCGTCTTTGAAATAATAGTTTTTTTCTTTCAACCCTCCCTCTCTTTTCTCTATTCTCATATTTTTCTTTCCTGCCTTCCTGGGTTTCTATCTGTACCGGGGATTCCCCTTCTCTCAGATAACTTTGATACTAGAGCGATTCTCTCCATCTAGCTCTCTTCATGCTCATAAAATCAGATGTAGATTTCTCTCCCGGTCTCTTGCAGAAATGGAACCATAGTTTATGATGTGGGAAACAAAGGCGGAAGAAAAATTACTAAATTTCCTTCCTACCTAGAGCCCGCTGACAAGTCCTTGAAACAGGCAGAGTGACGTTCCTCTAAGGACTCAACAGCCTCAATGTTAATACTTTGCTAAGGGCAAAAGGCAATTCTCGTCTCACCCCGCCCCCAATCCTGTTAAGTCTACTTTAACGTATAAGAATTCCTTTGGAAACTTCCTTTATCTCTAAACCCTCCAAGGGGTGTAGGTGTTGGCAATCATCCCCCAAGCATAGGGCCCACCGATATACATCTGAAGGGTCTCATGACTAAGGTTTTATTAGACGGTAATAAATGACCTTTTCCCAACAGTAGCTAGCCCCCTCAAGGTTCTGGGCTTCCAAAATTCCTTAGGGACTTACACCATCCCTAACCCGCTCCCGACTTGAAAGTATATCATGGGCCCCTCCTCATGACCCCCGTGCAGTTCTTTCTGCCCACGGGTCCTGTCCCTGGGCTTTAATAAAATCACCTTTTTGCACCAAAGACATCTCAGGAATTCCTTCTTGGCCGTGGGCTTCGAACCCTAATAACGTCTTTCCTACATCAGTCTCAGCATCTTGCTGAGGTGGAGGACACAAGTCCTCTCGACACAAGAAACTTTTTTAGTGGCTGCCTGACGTGCCACAATATAAACATGTCCCACTTTATTCAGCTCTTCCTCTACCTCTCCTCACGATCACGATCCCTGTAGATGTGAACACCCACATCTACACCCATTCTGGTGCTTTTCTTTCTACGCTGTGGATTCTGAGGCATGGGATTGCTGGTCAAAGAGTACGTGGAGTTTTTTTATTTTGATAAGTGCCATCGGATGGCTCTCCAGCAATCTGTGATGTGGCGAATTTAGTCTCTCCCTAGCCTGTTGGAGGTGTTCGCAAGTTTCCGATTTGCTAGTCTGATGTGAGTAAAGTGATGTCTTGTTATTTCATGTGTATTTTCCTGACTCCCAGGGAAGCTGGATACCTTTTTAGGTTTATTGACCATGTGGGTTTGTTCTATGAGAGCTTCCCACCATTTTTATTCTGATACTAATTTGCCAAAGCTCTTTGTGTGTATAGATATTAACCCTTTATCTGCCATCTGCATTGCAGGTGGCTAGAAAGAGCTTACAAGTGCAGCGTTGCATGTTTTCTTCTAAGATTTGAATAACCTTATATTTTAGATTCAAATCTTTAATTCACTTGGAATTTGTTTTGGTTCAAATGATGTGTGCAATAGGGTTCTGATTTTATTTCTATCTGTGGACTATCTAATACAGGAGCCACATGTGGCTTTTGGGCACTTGAAATGTGACTGGTCCAGCTGAAATGAACTGTAAGTTTAAAATATGCACCAATTTCTGGGGCACCTGGGTGGCTCTGTCGGTTAAGCATCTGACTCTTGATTTCAGCTCAGGTCATGATCTCAGGGTCGTGGGATGGGGCCGGCGTCAGGCTCTGTGCTCAGCGTGGAGTCAGCTTGTCCCTCTCACTCAGCTCCTCTCCCCTGCTCATGTTCTCTGTCTTTCTCTTAAAATAGATAAATAAATACAATATTAAAAAAAATAAAATATACACCAATTTCCAAGATTTAGGATTAAAAAAATGTAAAGTGTCTCATTAGTTTTATATTGATTGATTATATTTATATATGTTGAAATCATACTGTTTTGGATATGTTGGATTAGTATTAAAATTAACTTCACATAGTTCTTTTTTATTCTTTTTAATGTGGCTGCTAGAAAAATTTTAATGACATACACAGCTTCCATTATATTTCTATGGGACAGTTGTACTCCATCTGGATAATGAGCTTGTCAGGACTATTTCTTTCTTTTTTTTTTTTTTTTTAAAGATTTTATTTATTCATGAGAGAGGTAGAGAGAGAGAGAGAGAGAGAGAGAGAGGCAGAGGGAGAAGCAGGCTCCCAAGGAGCAGGGAGCCCGATGCGGGACTTGATCCCAGGACCCTGGGATCATGACCTGAGCGGAAGGCAGACGCTTAACCATCTGAGCCACCCAGGCACCCAGGACTATTTCTTAAACATGTTGGTTCTGTTTCTCTTATTTTTGATCTGCCTCACTAGGGGTGTAGCTGTCCTTATTGCTTCTAGTAGACATCTGTCTTATATTCGTCGCTTCCCATCATCTTCGGGACAGCGCTCTTAGATTTGGAGAAATTCACAGTCGTGAGTCCTGTGTCTCCAGGCTTGGATCAGAGCTCAAGTTCCCAAGGCTCCTTCATTGTTAGGTTGCGGACACCAGACCTTTGTGGGATGAATAGGAAGTGGGCTGGCTACATGGGGAATCAAGTTCTGCATGGAGTTGCCCTTTCTGTGGGTCCCGGTGTGACAGGCAATGAGCTTTGCAGGTGGCAGTGCCGGCAATGGTTCCAAGGTCAAGGTCCTGGCATTGGGGAGGGGTGGTGACATGGGTGGCAGTTCATCAGTAGATGGCACAGGTAGAGTTGGGCGCATAACTTCACCTTGAGTCTGGCTTACCAGGCCTCATAGCAATAGTGTGAGCTACTCAATATCTCTTTAATAAATTTGCTTGCTGCTTCATCATCAGCATCGGCTTGTATCACTGACCACAAAGCACCCTGACTGATATCCTAGGATTGTTTTCCTCCAAGAAAGAGATTTTGGATATTTCCTCCTACTATTCCTAAAATATCATCTTCTATCTTAATGAATTCTCCTTAATTTTTTTTTTTTTCAGTTTATTTTCTCATTCTTTTTCTATCTCTCAAGGACAGCATGGTCTTAGCCTGGGCTTCCCAGAAAACAGAGCTTGTGGCCAAAGTCTACATGCTAACACTTCACGGAGGAGTGCAGCCTTAGCGAAACCAGGCTGAGGGGGAAAAGTGAGTCAGGGAGGAGAGCCAGGGTGAGCCGGAGCATTCCTGAGAGTTTTGTAACTGGGATGGAGCCCCGTGGAGGGAGTCTGCCTCTCTGTCTCCATCTGTCTCTCCCCCAGCTCATGCTCTCTTTCACTCTCTCTCTCTCTCAAATAAATAAATAAAATCTTTTTAAAAAAGTATGTGTGTGGGGAGGGGATTAGCAGCATCACCTGGGAGCTTGTTAGAAATGCGGAATCTCAGGCCCCACCCCAGAACTACTAAAACAGAATCAGCAATTTAACAAGAGCCTTAGGGGATGTGCTTGCTCATTGAAGTTCGAGAATTGCTGTGTGTAGTAAGACAGACAAATCATGTTCACTGAAGGAAGACAATGCCCAAGGACAAAGGGAGGGAGGGGTGACTGAGGTGGGGAAGACGAGAGAGGTGTAGGATGTGGCTCCAGATTTGAAGCAATGCTTAAAGTGGGTTATATACAAGCGGCGAGTTCTCTTCACTTATTAATGGAGTTACTTAAGGCTACAAAATTTCCTTTGAGTGTAGCTTTTTCTGGCCCCGTAAGTTTTCCAATGAAATCTCCTTCTTTATGTTTTCTAGATAATTTGTAATTTTACTTTTGCTTTTCTTTGATCCAAGTGTTATTAAACAGTGTGTTTCTTACACTTAATTTCCAAGTAGTTAGTATATTCTGGTAACCTTTTAAATTATTTCTTTTTTTTATAATTGAATAATGAGCAGAGAAGATAGTCTATGAGATATCTAATTTCTTGACTTTTTCAAGATTCTTCTATGAACAAGTAGATGATAAATTTTGGTAAATGCTCATGTATACACAAAAATATATATTTTGTAAATGAAGAAATATTTGAGTTTGTGGTCTATATTACTAATTCTTCAAGGCACCTATTTTTCGCTATCAGAGCTACCGATTTTGAAAGAGATAGATTGAAGCCTCCTACTGAAACTGTGTTTTCATGAGATTCTCTTTGTATTGCCGATCATTTTTGCTTTCTCAATTTGCCTGCTATGTTGTCGGGTGCAGAAGGTTTTATGCCCATTACCCCCTGTTCATAAATTGTGTAGTAATAGTGTCCTTCTTTATCCAAGTGGGGATTTTAATCTTAAAGTCCAGCTTGTCTGGTGTGAATATTGCTACTCTTGCCTTTTTGTCTGTTTCCAGATCAAAGCCAATGTTTGGATCCCAAACACCTTGACAGAGCAAGAGGATCAGTGTGGCCCTGAGACCAGCTGCTTTGGCAGGGGTTGTGGTTTGTCCCTGTAAGGTTGCTCTTATAAATTTTCCCACCAGGAAAGATGCCCGTGGGAGTCCTGGAACTGAAATGAGGAAGTGGCGCTGAGTGGCAGGAGTGGACAGCAGTGGACACTGGATGCACGGCCCTGACCCTCCTCAGGAGGGAAGGACTGATTCCCATGGCTGCTGGAAATACTGCCAGCAAATCATCCTCCATTGTTAGTACTCTTCGGGGAGTGCCTGGGCCGAAGAAAACTGCTTCACCCAAGGTCATGCCCTTTCCCCGGGCAGCCCAAGTCCGGTTACTGGTTGGCAGGGGAGTATAAAGGCCCAGCTCCCCTCATACCAACTTGGGACAACTCTGAAGTTCCAGCCTAGCTTCAAAGCTCCTCTAGGGGCTTGCACCTGCTTTTACTGAATCTATATAACAGCCCAGATCTTTCTTCCCTTTCACAGATGTGGATCCCAAGGGCGCTCCACATGCAAATCTCTGCCTCGGAGTCTTTCTTCTGAGAAAGCCAGCTATGGCAATAGGAGATTGTCCTTTTTCTTAACGGATGTGTGCTGAAGAGTGAAGTGTCATAGGGGCGCCTGGGTGACTCAGTCGGTTAAGTGTCCGACTCTTGGTTTTGGCTCAGGTCACGATCCCAGTGTCCTGGGATTGAGCCCCCGTCAGGCTCCGTGCTGGGCATGGAGTCTGCCTGAGACTTTCTGTCCCTCTGCCCTCCCCTCCCATCCCCCTCCAACTCTCTCAAATAAATAAATATTTTTTTTTTAAAAGAGTGAAGTGTCATAATATCGGTAACTATTGTTGATGATTCCGGAACAAAAATGTGTATCTATGTATGAAAAGAGAGACAGAGAGATAAAGCTAATGTGGCAGAATCATAACAGTTGGTGCATCTAGATGGTTCATATAGACATGTTTATTGTAATGTTCTTTTGCCTTTTCTGGGGATTTGAAGTTTTACAAAATATAGGTGAAAATAAAATCTGTTTATTTTTAATAGGTGTCTCAGTGGAAGCAAAATTAGTCTTGAATATTTAATGCGCTATCTTTACCTGGGGCCTCTTCATTACTTTTCATCTTTTGTTTGTTTTTCTAAAACAGTTATATAAATCTCCATGTCTTCCTTCGAATTCTCCTTTGGTCACGTCTCATAGATTTTTGTATTTTCTGTTCTCATTGTTATTCATTAAAGATAATTTATAATTTCCGTCTTGATTTTCTCTTTCACCTGATAGTTAAAAGAGTGAGTGCTGACATTTGTGTCTGGAAAGATTTTGTTGATGGTGACGTTTTTGGTTTCTGAGTTGGGTCTAGTTGGGTCCTAGTTGATGATTTCTGGTTTTATTGCACAGTGGTCTGTGAAAACAGGCTATGGTATTTTGGAATATAGTGAATTTTCCTCTGGGAATTCCAGGGATATGTTTTTTTTTTTTTAAAGATTTTATCTATTTATTTGAGAGAGAGAGAATGAGAGAGAGAGAGAGAGAGTGCACATGAGAGGGGGGAGGGTCAGAGGGAGAAGCGGACTTCCTGCTGAGCAGGGAGCCCGATGTGGGACTCGATCCCAGGACTCCAGGATCATGACCTGAGCCGAAGGCAGTCGCTTAACCAACTGAGCCCCCAGGCGTCCCAGGGATATGGTTCTTGAATACATCCTTGCCACCATCCTCCTTCAGTTTAAAACTAGCTACAGAACATTCTTTGAGGCAAGAAGCCTCAGAGGTTTAGGGTGGCCTCAAGACCTTGTTTCTCTGGAGTCCAGAAGAAGGAAGTTGGCAGAGAAACTTTCCACTTCTGAGTCCAGTGAGGGCCTGGGGACCAGAAGCACAGAGCCCAGGAGTCATGGTCAGAAGGAAAGTGGTGAGATCTGGGAACACTGACCTATAGAAATCCCAGGACATCCTGAGGGAGAGCCTGCACTTGCCCACCTGAGGGTGCTTTGGGCTCATTGCTCTGGGGCATTTAAAATGCTTTGGGATGAGGGCACCTGGCTGGCTCAGTGGGTAGAGCATGCAACTCTTGATCTCAGGGTCATGAGTTCAAGCCCCATGTTGGGCATGGAACCTACTTAAAAAAGAAAGAAAGAAACAAACAAACAAACAAAAAATGCTGTGGGGGAGTTAACAATGTGCCTCTCCTTTCTTCCCCAGGAAAATGTCAGCGGAGGAGACTGGGGTCCTTCTGGGAAACAGGATTTGCCAGCTAAAGCGCCACTGACCCAGAAGGGCCAAGCCCGCTTGGCCATCCATTACTTGAGGGACTGACTCTGCCAAAGACCCCCAGGAGCTGACCATGGGCCCTGATGAGCCAGCAAGGGAAAATACCAACATGCGTCCGGGGAGCTAGAAGTGAGCAAGAGTAAGAACAGGTGCATCGTAGAGAAGAGCAGGTACAAACCTACTGGAGAGGAGAGAGAGGGTGCCCTGAGCAGGAACCGATGATGAGGGCACCACTGAGGAGCTACAAGTACAGGGCAGTACACTCCCCTCCCCCTCACTGACACACACGTGTGTCCGGCGGTAGGAAAATCTCATGTTCAGACTAAACATCTCAAGAGAGGAGCCGAGGAGCAGGGGTGGGGATGCTCGCTGCTGGAACCTGACGTGGGCTACCCAGGGGAGACACAGAACAAAACACACACCAGAAATTCAAAAGGATGGAAATGATAAGGTAAAAAAGAAAGGTTTGAGGGCAGGCAACCAAATACTAGGATACTGGAATTATTCAATATTGGAATTATTATTGGAATACTGGAAACTCAAAGAACAGAGGAAATGGAAGACAGGAAATTTTCCCAATAAATACTTGATCTGAAAATTTGAAGGATTTGCTGAATTCCAGACCGAACTTAGAATAATACTCACTTTTAGACATGTCCTGAAAACCTGAGTGAGCTCCAAGTGTAAATACAAAGCTTCGCTGGGTGCTTGGGTGGCTCAGGTGGTTAAGCGTCTGCCTTCGGCTCAGGTCATGATCTCAGGGATCCGGGATCCAGTCCCGCGGCAGGCTCCCTGCTCAGCGGGGCGTCTGCTTCTCCTGCTCCCTCTGCCTGCCACTCCCCCTGTTTGTGCTCTGTCTGTCAAATAAATAAATAAAATCTTAAAAAAAAAAAAGGCTAAGCAAAGGATAGTGTTAAGCATAATCTACACAGTTTAGAGAGAAAAGGAATCCTATGGAGAAGACTTAAATTATAATACTGGAGGACCTCCACCTGGTGTTTGGGAAAGGGGCAGATGGAGGAGAATAAAAGCATTTACATCTCTTTGGGGGTTGGGGAGCATGGAGATGTAAAAGTGTTATAAATGGGTCATCTTCAAAGTAATATAAATGGGAAAGAGATGGTATTCATATAATAGGTCACGTAATTGCGATGATGATTTTATTCTAAATGTTAAAAGGGAAAGGTAGGGGCCCCTGGGTGGCTCAGGTGGTTAAGCGTCTGCCTTCAGCTCAGGTCATGATCCCAGGGTCCAGGACTGAGCCCCTCCCTCTGCCTTTGCTGCTCCCCCCGGCTCATGCTCTCTCTCTCTCTCTCTCACTCTCTCAAATAAATAAAATCTTAAAAAAAAAAAAAGGGAAAGGTAACCGCTGTTGGAATGGAAAAATATAAAAGAACAGTAAAATCTAAAAGAAAAAAGATTATGGCCATGTTAATCAAGCCAGCAAAAATAAGAAAAAGGAAAGAATAGAGTAAAATAGTAAGGTTTAATTAAATGAGTAAAATAGTAAGGTTTAATTAAAATGAAAGGAATAAAGTATATCCATTTCTACACTATCTCAAATGGTTCTGCGGGTATAAATGCCAACTCGGACCCTGTGCCGGTGGTTTTTTAAAATACTGGCATCTCCCCCTCTCCCAGCATACTGTTATCTGTCATGGTCTTACAGGGTCCTCCTAGGGCTCCAGCTTCTCCTACAACCGATGTGTTTGGAACCCTAACACTGGCTCACGTCTGGAAGCTGAGTGAAGGATTGTGACTTTTGAAAGGGATGATAAACCACCTGATCAGGAAAGTTAAGTTGTGAAAAATTATGTATCTTCGTGTAGAAGAGGCACAGGGTCACACATTTCTATACAAGACATTTAGGAAAAGACTAGAAGGAGATACAGTGGACTGGTGGCCATTCCTACCTCTCAGTGGTGGTAGCATGGGCCATTTTAATCTTCTTTGTATTTGTCTTTATTTTCCACATTTTTATACTGTAGCAGATGACTGCCATGCCAGAGATTACATGTGTGTAGGTGTGTTTTCTCTCCTCTGGAGAGAGGTTCCAGAAAATCGTCTTGGCTTAGTGCAAGTTGTTGTCAACTCCCCGCTCTCCAAAGAGAGGGTGTGTGTGGTTACCTGCCATCACTGGAGAACGCTTCCCAGGAAAGACTCCTTTTGAATTATGCAAGAGGGCTTCTCCCAGAGGAGTGGAAAAGGGGCCTCATTGCCAAGGGCAAAGGGATTTTAATCAGCCCCTTAGTCGTCAAGCCAGTAGTATATTTCCTAGGTATTTTACTCAAGAGCAATGAAGACCCATATCCATACAAAGACTTGCACATGAATACTCATAGCAGCTTTATTCATGGGCACGTCAGACTGGACACAAACCAAATATCCATGGACAAGTGAATGAATGAACAAATTTTGGTACAATAGAATAGTACTCAGCAGTAAAAAGGAATGGGCCGCTAACAGACCCAACAACATGGATGCATCTCAAAATAATGAGGCTGCGTGAAACAAGTAAAAAAGAAAGAGTACAGACCATTGGACTCCATTTATAGAACGCTCTGAAGAACGCAAACATGTCTGCAGTGACGCAAAGCAGGTCAGTGGTTGTTGGGGGGATGGGCTGGCGGGACATAAAGGGAGGGAATGGGATTGTGCACGGGGAAACTTTTGGGATTGAGTATAAGGGAACACTGGGATTTAAATTTCCCTTGGGGGAGTGCATTCTGGGCAGGAACAAGATCTTCAGTTAGGAGCTGTTGAGGTGGGACAGTATCATGGCATACCCCAAGTTCCAGGGGAAAAGACTGTCCTAACTTCAGATGTGGGGCAATGCTGGGGTGTTCTCTTGATTCATCTCCCCTTATTGCAGTGTTTCTCAACCTGTATTTTTTAGGTTACAGCCCCCTCCCCCCAGACAGCCTTTTTAGCTATTTTCTTCCCTAATTGTCCCCCTCCTCATGAAATTTTAATACCATAGATATACTGTACACCTGTTTATATACTATGGTCCTTTGAAGGCCACAAGCCATTGCAATATCTAGGATTTGGGGTGGGACCCAAGAACGAATTTTCACCCCTTTGGGGCAGTATTGCTCTGGTTGAGAACGCATGCCTATTCCAGTATGAAAATAATTAAAGTGGGCAAGGAAAAGGAGGTATTAAAATTAAAATGATCGATTTGATTCTTTGACAGAAACATAGTGACACACATGGCTGTGAAAAATGTTTCCTCAGCACTGTGTATTAAGGTGGACTTAGGAAAATGGGTGGCTGAAATGCCTAGGCAGGATTTGCGAGACAGACAAGCTTTCAGAGAGGTGGCGGTCTTTCACGTGCGACTAGAGCCCTCTGCTGGCCATTTCGGGAACATCGCCCAGTAAATTAACGTAGCCCGTTCACTCGCCTGCTATTTTTCCAGTATCCGTAAGGTGTCGCTGTTGAGCTCCAAGCTGGGGGTTGAGGTTTAGTAGGGTCAGAACCACACAGCAGTTAGGGGGGCAAAACTAGAGTTAAAAGTCAGGTCTGTCCGAATCCAAAGCCCATAGTCTCCTCCTCTGGAGGTCGAAGTCCATTTCTCCATCTATACTTGGCTAATTGCTGCAGCATCATTTGTCCAAAAGTCTACTCTTCCTCCATTGCTTTGGCACGTTTGTGAAAAATCCGTTGGCCACATTTGTATGGGTTTATTTCTGGGTTCTCCATTCTCATGCATTGTTCCATTGATCTATGTGTCTTTGCATTCACCAATACCACAGTCTCGATTATCGTAGCTTCATCATAAATCACCAGTAGACTGAGCCTTCCATTTTATTCTTTTCCAAAATTGTATTAGCTATTCCAGTTCCTTTCTCTTCCATATAAACTTTAGAATAATCTTGCCTATATCTACCAACAAAACAAAACTGCTGGCATCTTGATAGAAACTGCTTTAAACCTATGTATCAGTATGGGGACAATTGACATACTTTACAATCCACGAACAAGGTATGTTTATTCATTTCTTTGGATCATCTTTTTTTTTTTTTAATTTTAAAGACAGTTATTTGTTTGACAGAGAGAGAGACAGGGAGGGAGTGCCAGCACAAGCAGGGGGAGCCGCAGAGGGAGAGGGAGAAGCAGGCTCCTCACGGAGCAGGGAGCCCAGTGAGGCTTAACCAACTGAGCCACCTAGGCACCCCTAGATCACCTTTGATTAGCATTATGTAGTTTTCAGCATACAAGTTCTGCACATGTTTTGTTCGATTTACATCTAACCATAGGCTTTTTGGGAGCAATTTAAAATGGTATTGTATTTTAAATTTGATTTTGATTATTGAACCAGCCTTGCATCCTTGCAATAACCCCCATGGTATATAATTCTCTTTTCATATAATTAATAAATAATTCTATCTGCTAATATTTTGTTAAGGATTTGTGTGCATATAGTCAAAGGAATATTGGTCTGTATCTTTTTTTTTGTATCATGTATTTTTTTTATTTTTTGGTTTTGGTATCAGTGAATACTAGGTTCATACACTGAATTGGGAAGTGTTTTCTTCTCTTTGATTTTCTGGAAGAAAGTGTGTAGAATTCGTGTTAGTTCTTTAAACATATGGTAGAATTCTCCAGTGAAATAATTTGGGCCTGGAGATTTCCTTTTGGGGAATTTTTAAATTACAAATTCAATTTAATTCTATTTTATATTGGGTGAGTTGTGGGAGTTTGTATTTTTTTTTCAGAATTGTTTTTTTTTTTTTTATCTCTCTATTTATTTATTTTGGAGCCCAATAAGAGGCTTGAATCACAATCCTGAGATCAAGACCTGAGCTGTGGTCAAGAGTTGGATGCCTAACTGACTGGGCTACCCAGGTGCCCCTCAGAATTGGTTTAACCTAGGTTGTCAAATTTGTGGGTATAAAGCTGTTCATAGAGGTGTGCATATAGTCAAAGGAATATTGGTCTCTTCCTGTTAATCATTTTGATGTCTGTAGAGTCTGTCATGATACTGAATTCATTACTGATATTGGTAATTTGTGTTCTTCTTTTTCTGTATCTTTCTAGAGGTTTGTCAATTTTGTTGATCTTTTTAAAGAACCAACTCTTACCTTGATTTTTTTCCTATTGTTTTTCTGTTTTTAATGTCATTGGTATCTCCTCTTACCTATATTATTTCTTTCCTTCTGCTTGCTTTGTTCTTTTTCTAGATTCGTGAGTCGTGAGCTTAGATTATGTTTCTCTTTTGTTTTTTTAAGGTTTTATTTAAGTAATCTCTACACCCAATGTGGGACTCTAACTCACGACCCCAAGATCAAGAGTCTCATGCTCCTCTGATGACTGAGCCAGCCAGGCGCCCCATACCGCACCGCTTAAAACCCAGACTTGGACTTCAACCATCTTTGAATTCTTCAGACCACTCAGACCAATAAAATGCCGTCAAGTGACCCCCAGGAAATAAGTGATGAATTAAAATTGACTCCTGTTGGGGCACCTGGGTGGCTCAGTCGTTAAGCGTCTGCCTTCGGCTCAGGTCATGATCTCAGGGTCCTGGGATCGAGCCCCACATCGGGCTCCCTGCTCAGCGGGAAACCTGCTTCTCCCTCTCCTTCTCCCGCTGCTTCTGTTCCCTCTCTCTCTGTCCAATAAATAAATAAAATCTTTAAAAAAAAAATTGACTCCTGTCTTCTAGTCCTTGGATTTCTTGGTGTTTCTTTGGACTTTGAGGCCAAATTGAATTTCTGTAGCTTCAGAAAGGCTCCTGCACACGCCAGCCTATTTTTTTTAGTGGCCCTGGTCTGAGTTTGCTAGAAGCCAGGTTTGAGATTCCAGGGGCCAGTAGGTGCCATCAGAGATAGATATTGGCTACTGGAGTGGAGGTCCCATCTAAAGTGACTTTGTGTTTGGGGCCTTAGATACTGACTCCACATAAATACACCAGCTCTTGTGTGTTAGGAGGAGATCCCAGGAATAAAAACCCAACAAGGGGACACACACTGAAATGAGACCTCTTACCAAAGCTCTGGGAAGAGGCAGGAGGGCTCAAGACAGGGAGCTGGGTCAGAAGCAATTCTCGATCCTTCTGTTCAGAGCATGCAAAATTTGCAGTAACCACCTCTGCAGAAACCGTCAGCACTGGCTGACGATGGAAGGCTTGGGGCAGCTTTCGGAGATGTGAGCTGAACTGAGGGGACTGGAAGGAAACAGGCTCCACCAGACAAGGACTACTACTAGGTGTCTGCAAGCTAGGTAGGAGGGTGTCATCAGGCTCAGCTGAGGACGTTCAAGTTCCATGCTTTCTTTATTCTCCACACTCTTTCCAGGTCAACACCTTTGGCCTCTACGGATGTGCTGATTGCTCTGTCAACTGACATACAAAGTTCTGAATGATCACACTGGAAAAACACTATAGCTGTTAATGTCCTGTTTGTATCCCTCCAAAATTCACATCTTGAAATTCTAGCCCCCCAGGTGGGATGTAGGAGGTGTAGCCTTTGAGAAGTGCTTAGGTCATGAGGGTGGAGCTCTCATTAATGGGATTAGTGCCCTTATAAGAGACCCCACCTCACGAGGACACAGTGCAGCAGGAAGTGAGCCCTCACCAGATACTGCCAGGATCTTGGACTTCCCAGCCCCACCAGCACTGTGAGAAATAAATTTCTGTTGTTTATTAGGCCCTCAATCTATGGTATTATTATAGCAGTCCAGATGGACTAAGCCAATAATATTGTCTAAATCTGCTTGTTTTAAAGATTAATAAAATTGGGTTGGAGGCAATGTCAAGATTAGAAGTCAAGTTGCCCACTCTCAGTGCCCTGCCCATCATTCCAAATAACATCAAAGCGAGCATCTTAAGATTTTTATTTTTTTTTTTTACGATTTTATTTATTTATTTGACAGAGAGACACAGCGAGAGAGGGAACACAAGCAGGGGGAGTGGGAGAGGGAGAAGCAGGCTTCCCGCCGGGCAGGGAGCCCGATGCGGGGCTCGATCCCAGGACCCTGGGATCATGACCTGAGCCGAAGGCAGACGCCCAACGACTGAGCCACCCAGGCGCCCCCAAAGCGAGCATCTTAAAAAGTTTCTTACTAGAAACGACAACCAAGGGAGCCCCTCAATCAAAAAGACACACATGCTTGCAAGCCCGTTCCCTTCTCTGCTCTTTCCAGAGCTTCCTGTGGATCCTCAAATCAGGAAAGGTTAAAAACATTCATTGAAGACAGAAAAGCAGCATAACCTGAACATATATTCATATCAATGGCTATTTCCCTATGAGATCATTTTTGATGAGAGGCTGAAGAACCTAATGTTTGAGAGCACAGTGGGTGAAATGATATAATCCCAGGACTTACCAGTAGGTAGTTATGCTTTAGTGGATGAATGTAAAAAAAAATAGAAAAGATATATATCTACATTTATAAGTATCTATCAATATCTATCTATCTATATATCTATCCATCTATGTATCATCTTTTGCCCAATCCCTTAAATTTCTTTTTCTTTTTAGAGAGGGAGAGAGAGTATCTTAAGCAAGCTCCATGCCCAGTATGGAGCCTGATGCGGGGTTCAATCTCACAACCTTGAGCCAAAATCAAGAGTTGGATGCTTAACTGACTGAGCCATCCAGGTGCACCCCAATCCCTTAAATTTTAAACTTCCTTTGTCACCTGGTTTTTATATATGTATAGCAAACCACACACAGATGGGTTTTTAAAAATTTTTTTTTAGATTTTTAAAGATTTTATTTATTTATTTGACAGAGACATAGCAAGAGAGGGAACACAAGCAGGGGGAGCAGGAGAGGGAGAAGCAGGCTTCCCACCAAGCAGGGAGCCCAATGCCGGACTCGATCCCAGGACCTTGGGACCATGACCTGAGCCAAAGGCAGACGCTTAACGACTGAGCCACCCAGCCACCCACACAGGTGGTTTTTAAACCAACCATCAAACCACCACTGTTTTTGATGTGTGAATTCAACTTGTTCATGTTTGTGAGAATTTTTATTATTTTTTCCTTTTTATTTATATTTACTATTTAATGTACTTTGATTTTGTTTCTTCTTCACTGGCTTTACTTTTTCTATCTTGGCCAATGTTCGCTTTGTTATTTTTAAAAAGTTAGGATTAATTTTACTAGGGAGCAAAAGAAAAAACACAATGAAGAAAATCAAGATGGTGAGGCACAAAGATGAGCGGTGTAGACTCTTGACCACATCATTATTGAAATTCTGGATCCAGAAAAACAGATGAATGAAAAAGACTTAACTATGATCTTTATGCCAAAACACCGCTTTTGTTAACATTCTAATGCAATGATCTTGAAGCCCGTTTCTTGAAAATTTGTCTATAAACAGAAACAGGCATGTTTGCATATATATGATATAAAATATTAAAAGCAATACCTGTATATTCATGAGTCATGAGAAACATGTAGCTTTCTCTCTCTCTCTGCAAATATAAGTCCCTCTTTCCTCCACAGACGTAACTGCTATCCTAGATTTTGTTAATCATCCACTTGCTTTCCTTTGTACTTTGATAGCTCACATATATATACCTATATCTACTTATACACAAAGATGTATATGTTTCTAGTTAAACAACCTTTCCACAAGAACATTTTTATCCATATTCCTTAAAGTGATACATTTCCCCTCCATTATCTTTGAATACTTGTTGAAAACTTTGACATGTTCAAAGCATTCATAAAGTTTCACTCCTATATTAATCCTCTAATTCCAATAAGCTATAACCAATTGATGAAGACTTTCCCACATAGGTTGACATCTTAGCTTTTCTGCCCCGTGATTTTGCTGATGTTCAATGAGTCTGATTTGTAGATGCAGGTTTCTGCATGTGGGCAACGTGGGTGGGAGTTTTCTTCTTGTGTGTTTTTCTTTGATGTTTGGTGAGGGCTGACCTTTGGCTGAAGGTTTTCCTACATTCATTACATTCATAGGGTTTTTCCCCTGTGTGAATTCTCTGATGTTTTGTGAGGGCTGATTTTTCGTAGAAGGTTTTCCCACATTCAGGACATTTGTAGGGTTTCTCTCCTGTATGAGTTCTCTGATGTACAACAAGGTTGGATTTCACACAGAAAGATCTCCAGCATTGATTGCATTTATAAGGTTTCTCTCCTGTGTGGGTCCTTTGATGTTGAGTTAGGTTTGATTTCACACAGAAGGTTTTCCCACATTCGCTACATTGATATGGTTTCTCTCCTGTGTGAGTTCTCTGATGCACTGTGAGGGCTGATTTCTGGCAGAAGGACTTCCCACATTCATTACATTCATACGGTTTTTCTCCTGTGTGAGTTCTCTGATGTTCAGTGAGGTTGGATTTCACAAAGAAGGACTTCCCACATTCATTACACTCAAACGGTTTTTTCCCCATGTGTGTGCTCTGATGTTGAGTAAGGTCTGTTTTCTTATGAAAGCTTTCCTCACATTTATTACAGTCATAGGCTTTCTTTCCATGGTGAGCTCTCTGATTCTGAGTGAGGTGTGACCTCTTACTTAAGGCCCTCTCACTTTCGTGACACTCAGTGGTTTTCTTCCCTGGGTGCATTCTCTGATGTCGAGTGAGTTTTAACTTCTCACAGGAGGACTTCTCACATTTACCACCTTGGAAGCTTCTCTCTCTTGTGTTAATTCTCTGATTTCGAGGGAGGTGTGACTCCTTCTTTATGGCTCTCTCACCATCATGACACTCACTAGGTTTTTCTGTTGTGTGAGTTCTCTGATGTTGAGCAAGGCATGGCTTTTCATGGAAGGACTGCTCACATTTATCACAGTCATAGATTTTCTCTCCTGCGTGAGTTCTCTCACTTTGAGTGTGGTATGACTTCTGCAAGGCATCCTTACTTTCATTATACTCATCAGGTGGTGTTCCTCCTCTGTACTCTCTCTGCTGTTGAGTAAGGCTTGACTTCTTGCTAAAGGATTTCCCCAGTTTATTACAGTCATAGCGTTTCTCCCCTATGTGGGCTCTCTGATGTACACGTGTTGACTTCATGCATGAGGGTTTCCTATTTTTCCTGGATTCATGAAGTTTCCTTTCCTTAAGGGTTCTCGGGTGAGCATTGAGATTTAATTTTTGGGTGAAGGCTTGTCTGTGTTCATTACCTTCAGAGGGTTTCTCTCCTTTGTGAGCTCTCTTACGTGTAACAAAGGCAGTCTTTTTGTGAAAGGCATTCCCACAATTATTATATTCAAGAACTTTCTCCAAAACAGAATTCTTCTGATGTTGAATAAAGTCCTCATTATGTCTGTAGGATTTCTTCTTGTGATCATTTTCACAGGGCTTGTTCCCTGTATGAGTTTTCTCATGCATAGTATCAAGGAATCCACATCCATTGATATTGTTAGACTTTTTTCTTACATGGTTTCTATTACTAATAATTAATTCTGAAACACTTTTCAAGCTTGTTCCAGATGAGTCACATTTATGGGATACTTTTCTTGAGGGCACTGGGTTTGTGGCCATATTAAATGTGTCTCCCAAGGTCTTACTTCTCTCCTTAGTCAATATTCTGTTGTTGAATAAAGCTTGCCTTGAAAATTTATCTTCCTTTTCTTGGCTTCTTTCTTTCATGCTATTGGTTTTTTGGACTTCTAGAAATATGAGAAATTGACATACATTACAAATCTTCACACATTTCTTAAGAAATGGCATTGTACACAAGTGGCCTACATGGAGTTGATTCTTAGGTTCTTAGACATAGTGTTCTGGGATGAAAGAAGTCCTGAGCAAATATTTATTCTACTCTTTTGATTTGGTAACATGAAAACAAAGATAAAAACACATATTATAGTAGAAAAAAAGGAGAGGAAGATGAAAATTAACACGAGTGGCTTTGGTTTGTTACAAATATGATGTCAAGATGGATAGAGAGTTTGAAATAAGACATAAGGAAGGGTGAGTTGAGTTAAAAAGGATGTCAGGAAAATAATTTATCCAAGGATGGAGGATTATCAAAGGGTGGGCAAAGACAAGGGACACTGAGGAAGGAGACAAGGAAGACTAGAGGGTAATAAGGGAAGTATCAGAGCTAAGATCAGGTTGACAGCAGACCAGACTAGGAACCATACCCTCTTCTCCCCCACACTTTACCACCTGCAGTGAAATCCTTACTCCACCCACCATGTTCCCAAACTCTTCCTCCTCTTTCCCATTCTGTACACCAACTCCCAATTAAACTTATGAAATTACTAATTTCCTTGGGTCTAAGGGTCCCGTCTTATAGTTCATCCCCATCTCTTCACAGAGCTGTGATACGGTAAAACAAGGCATCCTTACTTTCAGGAAAGTGTTAAAGCACAGGAGAGAACAAGCCATGGTTGCAACAGGATCTGATTCAATTCTGTATTCTGGTTGTTGGTTCTGTCATTTGATTCCATCAGGATTAATCAACAGTTATCTGTCCTGATTGACACCTCTACTTCTCCCTCTTTCAATCTGCTGATTTACTTTGCCAACTGATTGTGTCCTCTCACAATACTAATGTTTAATTCCACCTTTATATCATGTTTTCTTCCTCTCCAATCTCTTTTTGTCTGTGAAAACTCAAGCAGCTGGCTATCCAGTTTGGTCCAAGGACGTTTATTAATCTTTGTCTTAAAAATATTTTAGCTATGGGTGATTATTACTATCCTCTGCTATTCTCATTTTATGCAAGAACATCAAGTGTATGCTTAAAAATATATGACTTTTGTGTAGCAGATAAAACAAATAGAAGCCAATATGCTAGCAAGTAAAATTTAGTACTGGATTTTTATACCTAGAGTTTACACTAGATCCTTATACCTAAGTTCACAACACATGTTCAAGTGATCAGCCCACAAGCTAAAGTGTTGTTAGATGTATCAGATCAGGGTATTTAATTCTGTAAACTGGGCATTTCTAGCCACATATCCATTCATGTTCTTCACTTGGTTAGTACATATCTGTCCTAAGCTCTACTCAGAACCTACACATCCTTCAGGGCAATGCTACTGTCCCATTGTTTTTTTTTTTTTTAAGAATCTCGTCACTTCAAGTTCCATCTGTGGCAAAGTTCGCAAGTAAATACTATCTGTACAATGTGTTCTGACACTTTTTTCCGCAGCTGGTTTGTGTGATGTTTCCTCTCTACCTCTACTTCCCATGACCGAGCCTGATTTCTATCGCTTTTGGTTGTAATCCACATTTTAATTAATTAATTAATTACTTATTTTTTAAAGTAGGCTCCACGCAGGGCCTGCACTCATGACTCTGAGATCGAGACTGGAGCTGAGATCAAGAGTCAGAGGCTTGACCGACTGAGCCACCCAGGTGCCCCATTCCACTTTTTATTTTAAGTTTGGGATTTCAGCTGCCTCCTACATCCAATGAAAATGGAGTTGACATTTTGTTTTTATTTTCCCTGTGGGCTTTGAATAATCCACAGGAAAAGAAGAGGCAATGCTGAGTGAACACATCCATCTGGAATTCACTCCTTCCTTCTCAAAACGCTTTGTTCATGGGGCTTCTGGGACCCACTGTCTTCTGGTTCCCTGTGTGCTGAGGGCTTCTGCTCAGTCTCACTTGCTAGAGTTATGCGCCTTCCTGATCTCCAAACCTAGTGCGTACAGGTGCAGCCCTCGACCTCCCCTCTCACCTAATGTCTCACTCAGAGTAGAAGTCAGTCTTACCAGGCCCATAAAGCTTTGCTCCAGCTAACTCTCTGACATCAGCTGCTACTTTCTTTTGAACCGCTTCTGGTCCCACTGTCTCCTCGCTGTTCCCTGATTACACCAAGCACACTTCCATCTCAGAGACTTCATACCTGCTGCTCCCTCGATCTGGAAATCTTTCAGATAACCTGTGGCTCACTCCATCCCTCCATTCAAAACTCTATTCCACTGTTCCTGCATTGTTCCTTTCCCAAACCAGCACTCCCTATCAGTCCCTATACCCTTCATCTGACTTTAATTTTTCATACTGCTGATTACTGCCAGACATATTACATTTTTTTTTTGCTAATTGCCAACTTTTTGCTAAATCTGCCAATTTGCTAATTAGATCTACTGATAGGAGTGGAGACTTTGTATCCCCTCTGCTTAGAATGTGACTGGTGCATAGCAGGTGCCTAATAAATATTTGTCGAATATAAGAATGCACAAATAGAGGCAGAAGATAGAATCAGCGATATAGAGACCAAATGATGGAGAATAAAGAAGCTGAGAAAAAGAGAGATAAACAACTACTGGATCACAAGGGCAGAATTTGAGAGATAAGCGATACGATAAGACGAAACAACATTAGAATAATTGGGGTCCCAGAAGAAGAAGAAAGAGAGAGAGGGGCAGAAGGTATATTGGAGCAAATGATAGCAGAGAACTTCCCTAATGTGGGGAAGGAAACAGGCATCAAAATCCAGGAGGCACAGAGAACCCCACTCAAAATCAATAAAAATAGGTCAACACCCCGACATCTAATAGGAAAACTTACGAGTCTCAGAGACAAAGAGAAAATCTTGAAAGCAGCTCGGGAGAAGACATATGTAACCTACAATGGTAGAAACCTTAGATTGGCAACAGACCTATCCACAGAGACCTGGCAGGCCAGAAAGGACGGGCATGATATCTTCAGAGCACTAAACGAGAAAAATATGCAGCCAAGAATACTATATCCAACTAGGCTGTCATTGAAAATAGAAGGAGAGATAAAAGGCTTCCAGGACAAACAAAAACTAAAGGAATTTGCAAACACGAAACCAGCCCTCCAAGAAATATTGAAAGGGGTCCACTAAGCAAAGAGAGAGCCTAAAAGCAGCATAGATCAGAAAGGAACACAGACAATATACAGTAACAGTCACCTTACAGGCAATACAATGGCACTAAATTCATACCTTTCAATAGTGACCCTGAATGTAAATGGGCTAAATGCCCCAATCAAAAGACACAGGCTATCAGATTGGATTCAAAAACAAGACCCATCAATATGCTGTCTGCAAGAGACTCATTTTAGACCCAAAGACACCCCCAGATTGAAAGTGAGGGGGTGGAAAACCATTTACCATGCTAATGGACACCAAAAGAAAGCTGGGGTGGCAATCCTTATATCAGACAAATTAGATTTTAAAACAAAGACTGTAATAAGAGATGAAGAAGGACACTATATCCTACTTAAAGGGTCTATCCAACAAGATGATCTAACAATTGTAAAGATCTATGCCCCTAACATGGGAGCAGCCAATTATATAAGGCAATTAATAACAAGAGCAAAGAAACACATTGACAACAATACAATAAGAGTGGGGGACTTTAACACGCCCCCTGACTGAAATGGACAGATCATCTATGCAAAAGATCAACGAGGAAATAAAGACTTTAAATGACACACTGGACCAAATGGACTTCACAGACATATTCAGAACATTCCATCCCAAAGCAACGGCATACACATTCTTCTCTAGTGCCCATGGAACATTCTCCAGAATAGATCACATCCTAGGTCACAAATCAGGTCTCAACCGGTACCAAAAGATTGGGATCATTCCCTGCATATTTTCAGACCACAATGCTTTGAAACTAGAACTCAATCACAAGAGGAAAGTCGGAAAGAACTCAAATACATGGAGGCTAAAGAGCATCCTACTAAAGAATGAATGGGTCAACCAGGAAAATAAAGAAGAATTAAAAAAATTCATGGAAACCAATGAAAATGAAAACACAACTGTTCAAAATCTTTGGGATACAGCAAAGGCAGTCCTGAGAGGAAAGTATATAGCAATACAAGCCTTTCTCAAGAAACAAGAAAGGTCTCAAATACACAACCTAACCCTACACCTAAAGGAGCTGGAGAAAGAACAGCAAAGAAAGCCTAAACCCAGCAGGAGAAGAGGAATAATAAAGATCAGAGCAGAAATCAATGAAATAGAAACCAAAAGAACAGTAGAACAGATCAACGAAACTAGAAGCTGGTTCTTTGAAAGGATTAATAAGATTGATAAACCCCTGGCCAGACTTACCAAAAACAAAAGAGAAATGACCCAAATCAACAAAATCATGAATGAAAGAGAGGAGATCACAACCAACACCAAAGAAATACAAACAATCATAAGAACATA
>NW_027397100.1:1077899-1157418 GCF_003265705.2 Callorhinus ursinus | reverse complement strand
GGGCTGCAAGGTTGGTTCAACATCCACAAATCAATCATTGTGATACAGTACATTAATAAAAGAAAGAACAAGAACCATATGATCCTCTCAACAGATGGAGAAAAAACATTTGACAAAGTACAGCATCCTTTCTTTTTTCTTTTTTTAAAAAATATTTTATTTATTTATTAGAGAGAGAGACAGCGAGAGAGGGAACACAAGCAGGGGGAGTGGGAGAGGGAGAGGCAGGCTTCCCGCGGAGCAGGGAGCCCGATGCGGGGCTCAATCCCAGGACCCTGAGATCATGACCTGAGCCGAAGGCAGTCACTTAACCAACTGAGCCACCCAGGCACCCCTACAGCATCCTTTCTTGATCAAAACTCTTCAGAGTATAGGGATAGAGGGTACATACCTCAATATCATAAAAGCCATCTATGAAAAACCTACAGCGAATATCATTCTCAATGGGGAAAAACTGAGAGCTTTCCCCCTAAGGTCAGGAACATGGCAGGGATGTCCACTGTCAGCACTGCTATTCAACATAGTACTAGAAGTCCTAGCCACAGCAATCAGACAACAAAAAGAAATCAAAGGCATCTGAATCAGCAAAGAAGTCAAACTCTCACTCTTTGCAGATGATAGGATACTTTATGTGGAAAACCCAAAAGACTCCACCCCCAAACTGCTAGAACTTATACAGGAATTCAGTAAAGTGGAAGGATATAAAATCAATGCACAGAATCAGTGGCATTCCTGTACACCAACAACAAGACAGAAGAGAGAGAAATTAAGGAGTCGATCCCATTTACCATTGCACCCAAAACCGTAAGATACCTAGGAATAAATCTAACCAAAGAGGCAAAAAATCTGTACTCAGAAAACTATAAAATACTCATGAAAGAAACTGAGGAAGAGACAAAGAAATGGAAAAAGGTTCCATGCTCATGGATTGGAAGAACAAATATTGTGAAGATGTCAATGCTACCTAGAGCAATCTACACATTCAGTGCAATCTCCACCAAAATACCATCCACTTTTTTCAAAGAAATGGAACAAATAATCCTAAAATTTGTTTGGAACCAGAAAAGACCCCGAATAGTCAGAGGAATGTTGAAAAAGAAAAGCAAAGCTGGCGGCATCACAATTCTGGACTTCCAGCTCTATTACAAAGCTGTCATCATCAAGACAGTATGGTACTGGCACAAAAACAGACACATAGATCAATGGAACAGACTAGAGAGCCCAGAAATGGACCCTCAACTCTATGGTCAACAATCTTTGACAAACCAGGAAAGAATGTCCAACGGAAAAAAGACAGTCTCTTCAACAAATGGTGTTGGGAAAATTGGACAGCCACGTGCAGAAGAATGAAACTGGACCATTTCCTTACACCACACACAAAAATAGACTCCAAATGGTTGAAAGACCTAAATGTGAGACAGGAGTCCATCAAAATCTTAAAGGAGAACACAGGCAGCAACCTCTTCGACCTCAGCCGCAGCAACTTCTTCCTAGAAACATCGCCAAAGGCAAGGGAAGCAAGGGCAAAAATGAACTATTGGGACCTCAACAAGATAAAAAGCTTTTGCAGAGCAAAAGAAACAGCCCACAAAACCAAAAGACAACTGACAGAATGGGAGAAGATATTTGCAAATGACATATCAGATAAAGGGCTAGTATCCAAAATCTATAAAGAACTTCTGAAACTCAACACCCAAAGAACAAATGATCCAATCAAGAAATGGGCAGAAGACATGAACAGACATTTTTCCAAAGAAGACATCCAAGTGGCCAACAGACACATGAAAAAGTGCTCAAAATCACTTGGAATCAGGGAAATCCAAATCAAAACCTCAATGAGCTATCACCTCACACCAGTCAGAATGGCTAAAATTAACAAGTCAGGAAATGACAGATGTTGGCGGGGATGCGGAGAAAGGGGAACCCTCCTACACTGTTGGTGGGAATGCAAGCTGGTGCAGTCACTCTGGAAAACAGTATGGAGGTTCCTCAAAAAGTTGAAAATAGAACTACCATATGATCCAGCAATACCCCAAAGATAGAAATGTAGGGATCCGAAGGGGTACGTGCACCCCAAAGTTTATAGCAGCAATGTCCACAATAGCCAAACTGTGGAAAGAGCCAAGATGTCCATCGACAGATGAATGGATAAAGAAGAGGTGGTATATATACACAATGGAATATTATGCAGCCATCAAAAGGAATGAGATCTTGCCATTTGCGACAACGTGGATGGAACTGGAGCGTGTTATGCTGAGCGAAATAAGTCCATCAGAGAGAGACATGTATCATATGACCTCACTGATATGAGGAATTCTTAATCTCAGGAAACAAACTGAGGGTTGCTGGAGTGATGGGGGTGGGAGGGATGGGGTGGCTGGGTGATAGACATTGGGGAGGGTATGTGCTATGGTGAGCGCTGTGAATTGTGCAAGGCTGTTGAATCACAGATCTGTACCTCTGAAACAGATAATACATTATATGTGAAAAAAAAAAAAGAAGAAGATAGCAGGAGGGGAAGAATAAAGGGGGTAAATCGGAGGGGGAGATGAACCATGAGAGACGCCAGACTCTGAAAAACAAACTGAGGGTTCTAGAGGGGAGGGGGATGGGAGGATGCGTTAGCCTGGTGATGGGTATTAAAGAGGGCACGCACTGCATGGAGCACTGGGTGTTATACGCAAACAATGAATCATGGAAGACTACATCAAAAACTAATGCTGTAATGTATGGTGATTAACATAACATAAAAAAAAATGTATGGTCCCATGCAAGGTATAATCTCTGTGCCCTGCGTCTTATCTGGCAATGCCATACCTAAGAGACGTCCCATTCCAAGTTCCTGGACAGGCTGGAACTTACTCCCAAAATCTTACTCCCCAAAATGGGTGGAAAGCTTGTAGTGGACTTGGACTCTAGGACAAATTTGACAATTGGCCAAATTTCTTTTATTTTTTTCTTCAGTAACCTCTACACACAATGTAGGACTCGAGCTCACGACCCTGAGATCAAGAGTCACATGCTCTACCAACTGAGCCAGCCACTCACCCCTTACCTGGCCAAATTTCTAATGATGTAGCCTTAGAACCAATCCAGCTACGAGCACTTAAATGTTATTTATACTTTCAGTAAAAAGGACGTAATAAAACTCCATACCTCATAATGCTGTTGTTGTAATTAAAAGAGTTAAATCAGGTAAGGAATTTAACAGTAACTGGAACATGATAAGCAACCCCTAAGCTCTAGATAACATTATAACACTTTATCTTCAAACTTGGGACAGCAAAAATAACCAAAAAAATGTATATTAGAATTGAAATAATTTTTGTTCAAGTTGCTAGAAGGTGTGATGCGATTGTTAACAAAGAATTCAAAAAATAATACTTATCATGTAAAGAGAAAGTGGGAAAAGAAAAGCATTTAAAAGGAGAATCTGAGATAAAGGAGTATATCTTATTTAGATGGAACTATGGGTGAAAACAATCCCTGATGTCAAAAAAAAAAATACGTTCACATATGTGTCACACACATCAAAGGTAATCAATAATACAACACAGATCAAATGTAGACCTTCAAAACCAGGAAAGGAAAAAAGGAAAGTCATATGATATCCCAGGAGGAAAAAAAAGAAGAAGAAAAACAATTGATAAGAAAGCATGGTCACTAAAAAATGTGAAGTCACTCTTAAGAGTTCATTGAAAAAGTTGAGTAAGAAGTAAATGACTCACCTGAGATGTGTTCATTTTCTCCTGTTCTGGGGAAAGTTTCGAGAACTGTGAGGCCAGAGCTGAGGAAGGGAAAGGAGCAGAGCAATCATGAGAAATAGGGTCTGTCCTGAAGGTCCTGGGAGCCCTTGCCTAGAAATCCACATGTGGTAGCTGAGATCCAGCCACACGGTGGGAGAACGTCTCTGACCCTTCAAAGGGGCAAGGGTGCCAAGGGGACTCTCCTATCCCTGGTATAACCATGGGGAACGAAGAGAAGCATGCTTTTCACTGCAGAGAGTAAATATTCTTATCTTATTGGTTTCTTACAATTCACAGCTTTCTTTGATTTAATAGCAGACAGATACAAAACAAGCCAAAGTCCAACTAAGAAAGAGCCAGTTAAACAGATCTTAGGGGCGCCTGGGTGGCTCAGTTGGTTAAGCGACTGCCTTTGGCTCAGGTCATGATCCTGGAGTCCCAGGATCGAGTCCTGCATCGGACTCCCTGCTCAGCGGGGAGTCTGCTTCTCCCTCTGACTCTCCCCCCTCTCATGTGCTCTCTCTCTCTCAAATAAATAAATAAAATCTTAAAAAAAAAAAGAATTAAACAGATCTTAGCATAGCAAGGATGACATGCCATGCCTTTGGCCATTACTAAACACGTTACATTTTAAGTTTTTAAGGTCTGGGTTTTACTTTATTATTTTTTTAAGTTCATTTATTTGCTTGTTTAAGTCATCGCTACACCCAATGTGGGGCTCGAACTCGTGACACTGAGATTAAGAGTCCCACTCTCTTCCATACTGAGCCAGCTAGGAGCCCTCCGGATTTTCTAAAATAATCAGTCATGGAAGGTGGAAGGGAAAATGTGTATGTGTGTGTTGGGGGCAGGTATAGATGAAACAAAATGGTCATAGGTTGATAATGGCTGAAGCTGTGACAAGTATGTGGGAGTCATTATATTATTTTCTTTACTTTTGTATGTTTTGAATATTTTCATCAGAAAAAAGTGTAAAAAACGATGCAACAAAAACCTGACAGAGATCTGCTCATTTTGTTTCCAACACACACACACACACACACACACACACACACACACACACACTTAAATTTTTTAAATTTTTAAGTAGTCTCTCGTAAACCCAATATGGGGCTCAAACCTACAACCCTGAGATCAAGCGTTGCATACTCTATGGACTGAGTCAGCCAGCTGCCCCTTCTACTTATATTTTTAACTCCTTCAAGTTAAAAAATTAATAGGAACCTCTAACAAGGATAGGTGTGCCTTAGGGAAGTCTTTTTTTTTTTTTTAAGGGGTTTATTCTCCTTTGTTTCAGTGTCTCTAAGGGATTTTTTTTTTTTTTTTTAAGAAACTTGTTTCGACTTAATTGAGCCACAGTGGACAGAACAAGGGCTTGGGAGTCAGGGGGCCCCAGTGGTCCTTTAGGTTCTGGGACTAACAAATAATGTAAACCGAGGTTATACTAATATTAAGGATACTGACAATACTTGGATGGTGCTTACTATGTAACGGGCACTGTTCTAAGTACTTGACTTATATTACCTCATTTATTCCTTAAAATAAAGCAAGGTGTAGGTAGTATTATCACTCCCAGTTCATAGGTGAGGAAATTGAGGGAAGAAGTGAAAGTAATGTGGTAGAGCCTGGCTTTGAACCCTGGCAGTCTGGCTCCAGAAACTTTGTCCTTAACCCGATGCTAATGAGTCCCTCAGACCCAATACTGTTCACTTTCAAAATGAGGCAGGGTTATATAACCTCTGAAGGCCCTTGGCGTATGCCTCCAAAGGCAGGAATGGGGGTGGGTGGGTAGCATATCCCTAAATTCCAGATGAGGGGATGGCTGTGGTTTTGCGGGCTGTGCAGGATCCCGGGAGAGGGGCTTCAGGGAGAATAAAAAGCGTGGGAGGAGTGGTGATAGCGCCTCCCTGGCCGTCCCCCCAGACCACATCCCCATCCACTGTCCGCAGGATTTCCTCATCCCAGAAGCCTGCCTCTTGCCCAGCACCCTCAGCTCAGCTCACCTCTCTCTTTTGAAAGTTGGCCCACACCTTTGCTGACCGACTGTTCTTGACAACCTCTGGTGTGGTGAAGTGATTCAGGGCAGAACGATCAGAAATCGCTTCTGAGCAAGCAAAGATAGAACCTGCTTGTTTCTGGGGGTCTATGCCCCCAGCGGTGGTGGGCTGTGTCTGGGTGGGTGGGGATCTCCCAGGTGGGAGTCCTGCTCATGGTGGCCCCACCTTTTTTCCTTACAAGAGCTGTGGGATCCAAGGAAATATGAACCTGGCTAGAGGGGTAAATTCAAATAACTGGAATCTCCAGCCCAGGTCCCAACTGTCTCTGGGACTTCACCACCCCTACAACAGGAGTTCTCAGTGTGGTTCCCAGACCAGCAGTAGGAGCATCAGTCAGGAGCCAGATAGAGATGCAAATGTGGGGGCCCCTCCCCAACCTATGAACCGGAGACTCTGGGGGTGGGGCCTAGCCAGCTCTTGGGTTTTAACAAGCTTATCTGAGAACAACTGTCAGAAAAATCTGGTTTGGGGGTCTGTAAACTGCTGAGGTCACAGGGCAGATGGACAATGAAGAAAGAGTAGAGAAGCCTCATGAGGCAGTAACCCGAGCGCTCTGAAAAGATGTCAAGAAATCTCCAAGAACTATAGAGAAGACTCAGTTTAGTACATTCCTGGTTCTTCCTCATGCCTCTGAGGGACTTGCCACTCCACTAAGTGCTGGGAAGGATGTGCTGCTGGACAAAGCCCAACATGGGATTTGGAAATAAAACTGTTTGAGGTTTGTATGCTAGCTCCTTCAATTACTGTCCACAAGACTTCACTTCCAGAGTCTTGGTTTTTTTTTTTTTGGTTAAAATGGAATTAATACCAATTTTACGGGGGGGGGTCTTTGGAAATAAATAATGTTCTTAATGAAAAGAACAATGATAAAGGCAATTAACATTTCCCAGGTACTTAGTGAATGTGCTGAGTGCTTTACAGATGTTATCTTATTCAATCCTCAGAACAACCTGGAGACAGGTTTTAGGAAAAAGTTCATTTTACAGATGGGGAAACTGAGTCTTAGACGCTCATCATTTTGCCCATGGAGACTCAGTGGCTGAGCTAGAATTTAAACTCTTCGGAGTTCAAACTTAGGTTCTTACATCAGTCTGCTACAATGCAGACTCACCATCTGCCCTTAGCTTGCAGGCATATAATAAATGTTATAAGCATTCCCTCTCATGCCCCTGCTGTCGTGGATTTGACTTGATAATGAATGGTTGACCAGGGCACATGTAAATTCGAGGAGCTCCTGGAAACAGTTCTTTCACATTGAGATGCCTTTTCTCGGAGCACTTTATTCTGACCAAGAAACCCGTGCCCTTATCCTTTTTCCGTGGAACCTGTGGGTCTGCAGCCAAGCTGCTCTGTCTCTGGCTTTCTTTAAGGGTCCTCAGCTCGCGTGGGGTTCGCTCAAGTTTTTGCTTCCACCATGTGTGGGCACAAACCTATCCCGCGCCCCGCAAAGCAGCTCTCCAAACTAGGTCCTCACCTGTAGTGCACCTCCTTCCCGCAGGACTCGGTCACCGAGCAGCGCGTCGACCCGGAGGCTCTACGATTACCTGCGGGGCGAAGCCGGAGACAAGGAAGCGGGCGAACAATGAGGAAGAACTGCACATGCGCAGAAGGAGTTGCGAGGGACAGGTTCCCTGGGCTCTCCGGCCGGTAATCCATCGAATTCGGGACTTCGTTTCCCATAAGTCTCCGCGCCCCGTTTTAGGGAATGTCGGAAGAGTCCCTGCCTTATCTGGTGAATTGGGTTATTTGTCCAAAATCATCTTTACTTTTGTTTGGAGCCCTGGTTCCTCCATGACCCCTGGATTAGGAATCTGAACCCGGTTCCACGGGTTCCTACGACCAGGGTCTCTTTAGACTCAAAGTGACCCTGAGAAGGAAGGGTAGATATCAACTGCACACATGAAAACATAAAATTTTAACTAAAGTACTAGAGAATAAAGCCCAGCAATATGGTAAAAGATTGGTGCCCACCACCAGCCAGTTTTCTCCCAGGAATGCAAAAATCGCTTCCACTCAAAACTGGGTTTTGAAGTACCACTAAAATTGTAGATAAAACAACAGATACACAAAAATCAAAGGAAGATCTGATCAAGGACAGCCCTCATAATCTCCCCTCCCGGAGATGACCATGTTAGGTGATACTTTTGTTAAAACAGGACCCTAAAAATTCAATATGTTATTTTGATTCTTTTCATTTTCTGACCGTTTTAACCTTTTTATTTTGGAAAAATTTCAAACTTACAGAAAGGTTGCGGGCACATTTCATTCTGCATGAACACCTGGAAACCATTTAGATTCGCCAATTGTTAATATTTTGCCAAATATGCAATTCTCAATTTCTCTCTCCCCATCTTCTCATCCTCACCATTTGAGCGTAAGCTGCAGACATGAACTGTCATCCCTAGCACTTCAGTGTGCATCTCCTAACAACAAGGGCATTCTTTTAGGTAACTACCACACAACGATCAAACCCAAGAAATCGAACACTGAAATGTTATCTAATATGCAGACCATATAATCAAACTTCACTCATTGTCTCAATAATAGCCTCTATAACATTTTTTTTTCCTGATCCAGGATCCAATTCAGAATCATTCATTAGATCCAGTTGTCAAACTATTTAGAGTCTTTTAATCTAGCTCCTCAGCCTTTGTCTGTCTTTTGTGGCAGTGGCTGTTTTGAAGAGAACAGAGCAGTTGTTGTGAAGAATGTTCTTTCGTTTGGGTTTGTCTGTTTCCTCACAGATTCAGGTTATCACATTTCTTGGCAGAAATTCTACATAAGGGATGTTATATTCTTCTTAGTAAATCACATCGGATCAGTTTCATATACATGATGTTCATTTGTCCCATTTTTGGTAATATTTCTTTGATCCCATGATTAAGATGATGTGCCGGTCAATATACTCTTATATCAATTGTTTCTCTTATGCCACATAAGAATGATGGTAATAGGAAGTGAGTTCCATTGACAGTAGCATTCAGTGTCTAGGACTAGGTTAACAAGAATTTAGCTACACTTGTGGGAAGCACAGCATAACGTAGAAACCTGTGGAATCACTATGCTGTACACTTGAAACTAATACAACATTGTGTGTCAACTACACTCAAAAAAAAATAAAAAACAAGAATTTGGCAGAATTACACAAAAGAAACTATTACACTCTACTGTGTGACATTAAAGATGTGACACATATTGTATTTTAAAGACACATATTTGTTGTCCTAGATGGGAAAACTCAATATTCTTTAAAAAAATTCCAATCAGAATCTTAATAACTTGAGTGATGTGACTTCTTTCTTCCCTCCCTCCCCTCCTCCCTCCCTCCCTCCCTCTCTCCCTCCCTCCCTCCCTCCCTCCCTCCCTTCCTCTCTTCCTTCCTTCCTTCCTTCCTTTTGCTTTATTTTACTTAACAGAACACATCTAAATTTCATCTGGAAAAAAAAAACAACAAAACAAACCCTAGCAAAAAAGCCGGGACTTAAAAAAAATTGGAGTATTTCCTAAACGTTGCCTGCTCCTTTGAAGAACAGGTACCCAAGAGCTCACAAGAATTTAGAGCACGATAAAGGTGGAATTTCTAAGTAGAGCACTGTGGGAGGAGGGGAGAAATGAAGCAGTCAAGAAATCACGTTCAGAATCTAGGGGTCATGGGAGGAGAGGGCAAGGTTACCTCTCTAGTGTGGACACATTATAACACATAAATTTCATATCAACTCTTGATTTAACATTTGAACAGTAAGCCACCAAGTGCCTAGAGAAAATATAAAAGAATTTTCACATTTAAACTCTGGGCAGGGATGGCAAGCTGTCAAGCCATAAAAAAATGACTGTTGATTTTTACTCTAGAAAAATTTAAAACCTTACTTTCAGAAAAAAAAATCAAGTAAACACACACTTGGACAATATAGTTGTTAAATATATGAAAGAATGGTTTATTGACTTCATTTAATTATCTCTTACACATTTATAAGAAGATCACACTACCATAAAAATGATCGATGGATAGGAGGGGGAAAGTAATAAAAGAGAAAATGCAAATGAGGAATAAATATGTGGAAGCAGCCGATAAACCACAAATAAAAAATGCAAATGTTTAAATACATTTTTTGGCCTTTACAGTTGGCAAAGATTATAAAGAAAAATGATATCCAGGGTGGGCATAAGTTTGGGAAAATGTTCATTCTCATAAATTTCTATTTGGAATGTAATTTATAAAACAATTTGGAGGCCACTCTGTACCAAGATTTAAAGGAGCATGTACTTTAATGTATCAATTCTATTGTTAGAAAGACAACCTAAAGAAATAATTATCTAAAGACACATGTATAAGTACATTTCTTATTACTTATGTTAACAGCACCACATTGTCAAAAATCTAAATCTAAGAAACCCACAAAAACAGAAAAAAAAAAAAGAGCTTGTAGGAATCCATAAGGTGGGGAATATATCAGGTACCCACGAAAGATTATAACGCAGAGATATATTGACTGACATGGGGAGAGTTTACAATTTTTATTTGTTTATTTATTTACTACAATATATATTTTTTAGATTTTATCTATTTATCTGATAGAGAGAGAGACACAACGAGAGCAGGAACACAAGCAGGGGGAGTGGGAGAGGGAGAAGCAGGTTTCTGGCCGAGCAGGGAGCCCAATGCGGGGCTCGATCCCAGGATCCCAGAATCATGACCTGAGCCGAAGGCAGACATTTAACTGACTGAGCCACCCAGACGTCCTATTTATTACAATATTTTAAAAATAAAATACTTTTTACATAAAAAGATAAGGTATTGATTTTTTTAAGTAAAAATCATAAATGTCTCCTAAGGGTATAAAAACAAATGTAAAAACCAAATACAGGAACAAAACTGAACCTAAAAAATTAAAAATTACTTTACTTTCATATGTAACAATAGAGCAGTCTATGCAAGGATTTTGCTTATAAGACCTGGAAAAAATCAAAATCTGCCTTATTCAATACTTGTATCCCCAAAGGAAGAGATGCAGAATTGGAAGAATGCATTCCCAGGGAGCATAAATTCACACCCACTGTGGAATGTATCTGCTTTAATACTGCCTTTTTTATTTCGCTGGCCTTAGCTCTGATGTTGTATTGAGCATTGTCCACTAAATTAACTGCACAGTGCATTATGGTGTTTACTTAAGTTTCTTTGTAGTATATCATAACATCTAATTTCCACTTCAAAGTAACTGGTCTTCATGAATTTTTAAGCTCCTTAAGAGCACTACCATTTAATGAATATTTGGATGAGAATGGTGTAGTACTTAAAATATTTTAAATTTTAATAACAGTGAATGCTAAAATAACTGCGAAAGTAACAAAATCATTCAAAATATTCTAAAGCATTAGTAACAGTGTGCTCATTTGAGGACATTAACAATCAAAAGCTTGATTGTTAAATGGATGAATTTTAGTTTATCTGCTAAAATGACATAGCCAAATCTCAGTAACATAAACAGAGCTCACAATTAGCACTCTTTGCTGCTTATAATGCATGTGGTTCCTTACAATTTTGGAAAATCCAACAGGCTTGTATTATATTGAAATTTGTACCTAATATGAGACATTAGTATACTCGCTGTTGGTTTCTTATAAATGTCCATTATCAATCATATTTAGGAAATTTCCTTCTATTCCTAGTTTGCTAAGGATCTTTAAAATAATGAATTTAAAAAATTATGACTGGACTTGAATTTTAACAAATGCATTTTCCATATTATTGATATGACCTTTATGTTGCTAATATATTTTTGTTTCACTGGTTAATTTTTTTTTAAAGATTTTATTTATTGGGGCACCTGGGTGGCTCAGTCGTTAAGTGTCTGCCTTCGGCTCGGGTCATGATCCCTGCTTCTCCCTCTCCCACTCCCCCTGCTTGTGTTCCTGTTCTCGCTGTGTCTCTCTGTCAAATAAATAAATAAAATCTTTTTGACACAGAGAGAGTGATAGAGAGAAAGAGAGCACAAGCAGGGGGGAGCAGCAGGCAGAGGGGGAAGCAGGCTTCCCACTGAGTAGGGAGCCCCATGCGGGGCTTGATGCCAGGACCCTGGGACCATGACCGGAGCCAAAGGCAGACACTTAATGACTGAGCCACCCAGGCGCCCCTCACTGGTTAGTTTTTAGAGTTAAGCAAATACTGTATTCCTGGACTAAATCCAACTTGGCCATGAACTCTCACCTTTTAAAAATATTGCCTTTTTCTTTTCTTGGTATCTGTGTGAGATAATGGATGTTACCTAAACTCATTATGGTAACTGTTTCATAAAATATGAAAGTCAAGTCAGGGGCCCCTGGCCGGCTCAGTCAGGTTAGCATGTGACTCTTGATCTCAGGGTTGTAGGTTCAAGCCCCACCTTGGGTGTAGGGATTACTTAAAAAAAATAAAATCTTAAAAAAAAAAAGTTAAGTCACTATGCTGTACATCTTAAACTTATACAGTACTATATGTCAATTATATTTCAATAAAACTAGAAGAAATATTGCCCAATTTTATTTGCTAATATTTTGTTTAGAACTCTACTTCATGAATGTGATCGACTTTTATTTATTTATTTAAAGATTTTTTTTTAAAGATTTTATTTATTTGAGGGGTGCCTAGGTGGCTCAGTCGTTAAGTGTCTGCCTTCAGCTCAGGTCATGATCCCAGGGTCCTGGGATGGAGCCCCGAATCGGGCTCCCTGCTCGGCGGGAAGCCTGCTTCTCCCTCTCCCACTCCCCCTGCTTGTGTTCCCTCGCTCGCTGTGTCTCTCTCTGTCAAATAAATAAATAAAATCTTAAAAAAAAAGATTTTATTTGACACAGAGAGAGAGCACAAGTAGGCAGAGTGGTAGGAAGAGGGAGAGAGAGAAGCAGGCTCCCCACTGAGCATAGAGCCTGATGTGGGGCTCGATCCCAGGACCCTGGGATCATGACCTGAGCTGAAGGCAGACGCTTAGCTGACTGAGCCACCCAGGCGCCCCATGAGATCAACTTTTAATGTTTCATTCTTATAATATCCTTATTTGGTTTTGATATCCAGATTATGTTGGCCAATGATTAACAACTGTTGTAACTGCTAAATGGGTACCTGAGTTTTCATACTATTTTTTCTACTTTTGTGAATGTTATAAATTTTCAATCATAAAATGGAGAAAAAAGGCAAAAAAATTGGAAGTCTTTTTTTAACTTCCCAATGACCTCTTTTTTATACCTCACCTTCTACAGGTGACCCAAATCTAGTAATGTTTTAAAACAGTATTTTATGACTAAGTTGGATTTATCTCAGGAATACAGAGATAATCCAACATCCAAAAAGTTATTTTATCATAGTAAAGTATGAAAAACTCTATAGCTATTTTAATAGATGCTCTGCAAGCATTCAATAAAATCCCATACCCATTCTTGATTAAAAACAAAAGAAAAATCTACAACAATACAGTTAAATTTACCCAATGATAAAGGGAGAATGGGTGTACTAATTTTAACAAATGTAAGGAGGCTGAACTACTCTATTAAAGAATGGCTATTGACTAAATTAAAAAAAATTAATGTTTTGTGAAAAAAGATAATATATTGGCCAATAAAATAAGCTGAAGAATATTTCCTCTTTTTCTACTCTCTAGAACAATTCTGTAAAATTGGGTTACTTCTTCCTTATGTATTTGGTACAGTTAATCAGTAATAATATCTGGGACCTTAAAATTTAAATTATAGAATCAATTTTAAAAAGAATTTTAAATAGTTAAAGAATTATGTAGATTTTCCATTTCTTCTATCATCAGTTTTGGTAATTGATATTTTTCTAGAAATTCATCCATTTCATCTAAAAGTGGCAGGAGGTTTCTCTCAATTTCTAGTCTTAATTCTGTCACTCACTATATATGTGATCCTAGACAAGTCACTCATTCTACCCTAATTTTATTGCCATTGTAAACAAGGAGCAAGATTTAGGTATCTTACAAAGTTCACCCCAGTACTACCTTTCAGTGATTCTTTAGCTAAGAGGAAAAGCTTTTCTTCATCTTGACCAGGATCGAGGGGAAAAAAAAATCAATTAGGTATGGTAACACCTATGGTATAGGACCATCCCAGGATCTGGAAAGAGGAAGCAGAAAATAGAATTGGTGTATAATGTAGGGAAGAGTGGAGGCACATTTCCTCTGCTGGGGTTGGTGAGCTCTTATTCCAAGGCCAACCCCTCAAATACCCTACAATAATGTTTATTTCCCCCTTAGACCTTGTCCCTTACCAGCCCCTTTTGCCCTGGCTTACTGCTCACCTCTCAAAGTTTGCCCACAGCTTCCACTGTCACACCGAACTCGATGGCGCATGGATGTGGTGATGTTATCCTAATTTTGCTCACTGTAAGCCGGAGAATCAGGAACTGCTTCAAGCCCAGCTATCTCGGACCTCCTCCTTCCAGGGAATCTTTTACTCTGTCCTAACAGGTCTCAGGTTAGGGAGGGTGCTCTCCAAGATGCTTCTAGAACTATCCCCCTATTCCTTCTCTTGAGCTCGTGTTCCTCTGGAGCTTGGATGGGGGGGTCAAATGAACTTGATCTAGAACCTCAGACTGAGCTATAAACTCTCTACTGGGCTACTGAAGACACAGCCAGACTTGAGAGGTTAGGGGAGGCTTACAATTCTCACTGTCTGACTTTTTGAAATGCAATCACCACAATAGTAAGATTAATTCAATATCTTCTCCATAATTATTTGGCATAGGGGATACATGTGATTAAGGATATTTTTATTTTTTATTTATTTAATTTATTATTTTAAAGATTTCAGTTTTAAGTAATCTCTACACCCAGCGTGGGGCTCGAACTTACAACCCTGAGATCATGAGTCACAGGCTCTACCGGCTGAGCCAGCCAGGCGCCCCAAAGATAATTTTTACATCATTTTGATATTAAGGATAAAATGGTGCATACATTTTTAATTTTAGGCATAAATATGTATTGAAAAGATAATGAAATTTAGAGTTAAGTATCTTTTTGAACCCCAAAGCAACTCCATCCACTAGCTATATGACCTCTACTTCAGCTGGATGAGCCTTACTTTACTTATTAAAATGAGGATTTATGGGGTGCCCGGGTGGCTCAGTTGGTTAAGTGTCTGCCTTCAGCTCAGGTCATGATCCCGGAGTCTCAGGATCAAGCCCCGTATCGGGCTCCCCTTCTGCTTCTCCCTCTGACCCTCCCCCGTCTCATGTTCTATCTCTCTCAAATAAATAAATAAAATCTTAAAAAAAAATGAGGATTTAAACCCTAACCTCATGATCATGAAGGTGGATATAGTTAAGAAATCAGAGAGGGAGGGGCGCCTGGGTGGCTCAGTCGTTAGGCGTCTACCTTTGGCTCAGGTCATGCTCCCAGGATCCTGGGATTGAGCCCCCCATCAGTCTCCCTGCTCCACGGGAAGCCTGCTTCTCCCTCTCCCACTCCCCCCTGCTTGTGTTCCCTCTCTCACTGTGTCTCTGTCAAATAAATAAATAAAATCTTAAAAAAAAAAGAAATTAGAGAGGGAGACAAACCATAAGAGACTCTTAATCCTAGGAGACAAACTGAAGGTTGCTGGTGGGGGGGTTGGAGTAACTGGGTGATGGACATTAAGGAGGGCATGTGATGTAATGAGCATTGGGTACTGTATAAGACTGATGAATCACTGACCTCTATCTCTGAAACTAATAATACATTATAGGTTAATAGAATTCATATTTTAAAAAATGAGAAAAAAAAAAAAAGAACCTGGGGCACCTGGGTGGCTCGGTCGGTTAAGTGTCTGCCTTCGGCTCAGGTCATGATCTCAGGTCCTGGGATAGAGCCCTGCATCAGGCTCCCTGCTCAGCGGGAAGCCTGCTTCTCCCTCTCCTCCCAGCTCATTTCTCTAGCTATCTCTGTCTCTCTCTCTCAAGTAAATAAATAAAACATTTAAAAAAAAAAGAACGTAAGTATGGAGGCTTGTAAGAACAACACTGATCAGATGGATGCCTATGTGCCTGTTAGGTGCTAGGCTATGTGGGCAGAATCCCCTGGCAACCTTGTTAAAATTATTCAGCCAAGGTGCAGTGGGGCGTGAGATTCTGCATTCTTAGCAGTCCCCAGTGATGCCCACGCTGCTTGGCCCCCACCACATTTTGAGGAGCAAGGTGCTACAGCTTTTCCTTCCTAATCTCATTCAATCCTCCTAACAGCACCTTCATTTTCCAAAAGAGGAAAGAGAACCACACAGATTTAGTAACTTGCTCAAGGTCAGAGGAACATCTCAGTGGCAGATCTGGGATCTGAAGCCGGGCATGATTATTTCTAGGAACCACACAAGCACTGCGGATCATCACTTATCAGGGAAACTGCGGCAACTACAAGTCAACCAACTTTTCAGCTGCCCTCAAGTACCTCACTGTCAAGCGCTCTGCTTTTATGGAATCAAGTCTGGTTATTCGCGTTTTCTTTACTTTTTAAATCTGTGAAATATAAAACACTTCTGGAGAATTGTGTAAAACAAGTGTGCGGCTTACCAAATGACTGTGATAGGAAAGTGAGTGAACCACACCCACATCTGGAAAGAGAGTTCTCATGCATTTCCATGCTCCCGACTAGCATATAGAGTACACTGACTGAGAAAGGAATGAAGGCAAATTAAGCCTCCCCCAGCTTCCTCCAGCCCTGGAAAGCAGATCTCGGGCTGAGGTCTACCTTGGTAGACCTGGGGGGACTTTAGGGCAGGCGAAGAAATAAAGAATTTAGGGTCCTTGCTGGCATGGATGGGGTGATCTTAAAGCTTTGCCTCCAACCCATGGGGGCCAACCTTGCGACCACTTTTTCCCACAAACTGCCTTGGAAAGAAGGAAAAAAGTAAAGAGGGAAAGAAAAAACACACATGAATAACACTGCACACCTTTGGGAAGTGTGTTTTGGTCTAACAAAATCCCAACTAAAATCTGATTGGTTTAGTTTTTGCTTTGATGTTTTACTTGACAGACATTTCTAAAAGTTCATCTGAAAGGAAAATAATTAGGAGACCAGGGAGGACTTTTTTTTTTTTTTTTTTTTTTTTTAGAAAAGCAGAGTACTACTTCTAATAAACAGAATAGCTCAGGACTGACTCCAGATAGGCTTCCTGTTGAAAGGCAGGCAGAGGGGGAGTGTTGGGACACTGGGGATCCCTCACCCACTGCCCAGAGCAGGAAAGAGTGGAGGAGCAGGGCACTGTGTGGGGCTGAGGGCACTCACTTCCCCAGGGACTGTTACAGGGAGGGACCTGGACCAGGACTGCATCTGGAAAAGGACAGAAGGGAACGGATTTGAGAAATAGTTTGTGACCATATGCAAAGTAATTGGTAATCGATGGGTGTGAAGTATTAAGTAGAAGCCATTTCTGGTGGCTTATTTACCATTATCGAGCTTGTGAAAGTCATACATCTATACACATATCCTTACGTAGCAATATTCTCCTGCAGAATCTACATCTTTAGAGAAAGGACTGAGATACCCACTCAATAGATTATGCAAATACAGTCACAACACCCAGGGCACTTTACCTAGGCAGACTCGAACATACTCCATTCATTACAAAATACAGATTCGCATATGCTGGGAATGCAGTAGTAACACTTGGCACAATAGAACGCAGTCACAGAAAAACCAGTAGGTGATCCACTCGTGTCCCAAACATTCCATACCTAGTTGTCTCTATCATTATACAATGTGCTTATTGAGGCATGTTTTTCTTGTCTGCTGGAAGAAGCAGGATTGATGACACTTGTTTCTCTTTTTTAAAATGCTTTATTTATTCGAGAGAAAGAGTGAGCAAGAGAGACAGAGAGAGCACGCGAGCAAGCATGAGCAGGAGAGGAGCAGAGGAAGAAGCTGACTCCCTGCTGAGCAGGAAGCCTGATGCAGGGGGTGAGGGGCCGGCCTCCATGCCAGGCTGGATCCCGGGACTCCAGGATCATGACCTGAGCCCAAGGCAGCCGATTAACCAACTGAGCCACCCAGGAGCCCCAGCAAATAGTATTGTTTTGAAAATTGGCTGAATCTTATCAAATTCACAGTTTGGTACCCACTGGGAGTTTTTCTTTCCTCTGTTAAAGTGCTAAATTTGAATAACAGGGTCTTTATAATCAATAATCGACCTTTGTGCTCATCCCAAGGAGCAAAATGTGTTAACTATATAGCAGAATAATTCTGCTATTTTATACTTAGAAATTGTATCTGTTTAAAATAGAAACCAGTTTACTTATTCGTTTGTGACTACACGTATGTTTGCCCTGTTTGTTTTGGGGGTGTCTTTGTCTCGTAGAATAAGGTGGTGAACTTTCCCATACCGATTTTCTTTCTTCTGCTTTGTATAAAAAGGAAATGTGTCCTTTGAAGTTTTCATTTATTTATTTTTATTAAAAAAATTTTTTTTGAGTGAACTCTACTCCAACATGGGGCTTGAACTCACAATCCCAGGATCAAGAGTCACACTCTCTATTGACTGAGCCAGGAAGGTGCCCCATTCTTTGAAGTTTTGATTGGCTCTCTACATAAAATGGTCAAGGCCATGTCCCTTTTTAAGAAATGATTTTGTTTACTCTGGAGACATTGGTCAGAAGTATTTTCTGAGTCCAAAACTGTTAATAGTCCTATAATTTATTCTGCTTTCCCTAAAAATACAAATTTATTGGAATATAGATGCATACTTTTTTCATTTCTGAATAGTAATAACTGTAGGTAGGTCATTCTTGCTTTTTATACTTGGAGTTTCTCTTGTAATCTTTCTTAATACAAATGCCTTTTGGTCTTAGAGAATCATATATTTTTTTTCCAGTCACATCATTTTTCTTTAGGGTTGAAAGGGGCTGGCATGATAATCTCTAGTTCTGGTTTGATGTCCTGTTCCCACCAATAGCTTTCATCGCACTGTACCTATTTAAGAGTGTTACTCCAGGTAAGGCTATACATTTATTTTTAAATTTCTATTTCCTTATTATTATATCAAGTAGACTCCATGCCCAATGTGGGGCTCAAACTCATGACTCTGAGATCAAGAGTTGCAGTAGAACCAGCCCTACTGGCTGAGGTGCCTGGCTGCAGGCACCCCAGGTGTATATTTCTTCAGATATTTCTTTGACCACATCCTGAAAATGTTGACACGTATATTCTAGTTTCTAAATAGTTCAAAATCTGAGTTAATACCTCTTTTGCTGTAGTGCTTCATAATTAAAAATTTTCCAGAATAACACATCATTATTTTGTTTTCTGTTTGGCTTTTTAATAAACATGATTGCAGTTTGGGCACAGAATCTGACATAGAATTTCTGCCTTTAGAATCTGCGATTTTCTTTGTTCCTAATACACTGCCAGACTATAAAGGCTGGCTATTACCTGATTGTTGCATTTAAAGTAACTTTGTAACATTTAGATCAAGTTTAATTGTGACACTCTTCTTCTTTGTTCAATTTGCCTAGGTGAACTGTTTTCTGAGACAGAGATGTCGAATTCCCTGTGGTTTTCTTTTTGTTTCTATTTTTTACTTGATTTAAAGCATACAGTATTGGTGCATAAAGGTTAATGCAGATTCTGAATAAGAATAATATTAATCAGTGTAAAATTCTTCTTTGTGTCTTTGACATTGAACATTTGGACATTAACTTTCTGTGCTCTATCACTACATGGGCATTGAAAGGTGGAGGGGACTCTGAAGGGTAGGACTTAATGGGTGCCAAAGGAATATTTTGGCACAAACCAATCTATTGTTTCTAAATTAAATTTAATAGAGAAAAGTTAGTCCTTGATCATAATGAGCTCCTACTATATACGCTGTGACTTTACGTTATTTTGTGTCCTCTGCATGGGTCCTTGAACCGTTTATAGTGATCTTTCTGGTCTGACAATTTTAAGTCTTCTAATGTGAGTCCTGAATACTTTATCTGCACCAAAAGGAATGTTCAAAGAAATGTATTTCCAGGGTAACTTCCTTCCCGTAACACAATCTCATGTCAGATACTCCAGGCTCAAGAACTGGGTTCATTCCTCAGTCAGCCCAAAAGTCCTGGACAACTTTTCTGCTTCTATTAAAATAATGCCTTAAAGAAAAAAATCATACCTATTCAGTGGGAAAGTTGAAAATACGGATTACAAAGAAAATCTATTAATACGGCCACATCTCAATCATTGTTTGTAATTTTTCCTAGAGACGTGTATGTTTTTTCAAAGTCACACTATATAAAATTTATATATTATCAGTTTAGCATAAATTCTACAAGTCATTAAACTACAATATACAACTGATAATATATAAATTATTGACTTTAATGGCTTCTTTGTAGTACATCCCCAAATAGGTATAAGTTGACCAATCCCTCAATGTAGGTAATTTTCTACTTTTTTCACTGTTATAAAACACTGCTATGGACATATTTCCTGTTAACTGTTATATATTTATCGTAGGATGCATTTCTGGGAACTTCTCCGTTGAATCCTGCCTCTTTTTCATTTATGACACAACCCAAATTTGCCTCCTCTTTGAAGGCATCACTCCTATACAAACTGATCTCACTTTTTGACATCCCTTGGCCAATGTAACATAGTATTTAGCACTACCTGTTGTAATCCTAATTTTCTAGTGAAAAGAAGTAACTCATCTTCCTTAAACTCTGCAAGGGCAAAAACACTCCCTAAAGTGTTCAGTGTGCATCATAACTTGACAAGCTAGGGGCATACGTGCTACCCAGTAATCTGATGTGGATGACTCAAGAGTCTTCCAAGACTCTTACGTCTTTATTTCACATCCAACTACATGTTCTTTAAGCCTCGATTTTGAGTTATAGATTTATGGGAGTTACAAAGACAATATAGAGGGGTTATCTGTATCCTTCACCCAGTTTCTACTGTTGGCTACAACTTATGTGGTAAGTATAGTACAATGTAAAAGCTAGGAAACTGACATTGGTAGAATGTGTGTAAATCATTCTACGTCATAGGTGTAGATTAGTATAAACCACAAGGGCAGTCAGGATACAGAGCTATTGCATCATTGTAAAAATCTCATCTACTCCCTTACAGGCATACCCAGCCCATCTCCACTCTATCCCTAGCCTTGGGCAACCACTAATCTGCTCTCCATTTCTGAATTTAATTTCCTTATTAATTTTAGGGATATCTATTTCATATGGGTAGGTTATAATAGTTTATGCTTTTTGAGGAATCAGTCCCTTTAAGTTGTCAAAGTGCATGTGCAGAGTTGTTCATAGTATTCCCTTATCATTTCTTTGATGTCTGGAGGGTCTGCCGTGATGGCTACTATTTAATTCCTGATATTGTTACTTTGTGTCTTCTCTTTCTACTGAGTCAACCTTGCAACCTAAGTTTTTGCTCATACTCAACCTTCCATTTTTTTTTTTCAACCTTCCATTTTTTACGTCCCAAGTGACCAAGACTAATTCTTCCAGGACTACTTGATTATTTGGGCAGTTGGAGATCATAAAGTATTTGTTATTTCAGAAGTCAATAAAATTTGGAGATGTGTTCATTGACTTATCTCGGGAGCAGTGGGGATATCTAGATGCTGTACAAGAAGGTAATATGGGAAAACTACAAACATCTGATCACTTTGGGTAAGAAGATCTTTCCCATTCATTGATAAGCTGCCTACTTTGAGCTTTTTCTTCCTACTGTACATCAGCCCCCTATCCCTAAATAATCTGGGGGAGCTTTCTGAAAGAAGAGATGGGCACACTCATACTGTAGACATCCAAACTGCATGTATCCCAGTCTCCTCAAATCTCCCTGCCTTTCTCAAAGGCAACAGAGCAAATGTGATCACAGAGCCGAAATTTGGCTAGAGAACTATTTTTAAAAGGTGATTTGTGGGCAGAACTGTGAAAGAACACTGCTCTGGGGCTTCCTCTTTCTTTAGTGTCAATATATAACTTATCCTCCATCCTAGGTGGAGTTTGAAAGTGAAAGGGAATGTTACAAAGGATGCTGGAGTAACTAAAGCAAACTGGGACCCACAGTCACTGTGTGTATAGCCAAATACTGGGTCTAAATTCTCTGATACTCAAAGCATCGAGAAGAACATTTTCTTTTCCTCTATGCAGGGCTTTTTAAAGCAGAAGTGAGGTCTTCTCTGAAGCGAGGCAGTGATCCCTGGATGATGGTGAGAGAGGGGACAGATACCCCATGCTCAGGTAATTGACACGGTGAGCAGGTGCATTTCATCACAACCCACACCCCAAATGGTCAGAGGAACCTGGGTCCCTGAGGTGATGAGGCATGAGCTCTTTGCATGGGCTTTAGTACAGGGGAAAAAATACGCAAATGGATCTTTTTACCCATCATCATTATTGTGCTAGAGTCCCTCTTCCTACATCTCTCTTCTTAAAGAGGTAGACACTCTTGCCTGTCTATAGGCATATCCTTTAAAACACCGTTGACATAGGTCAGGATCCCAGAAAAATAGAATCTGTTATCTGAGATTTGCAAGTAGCAAGTTTTGGCGTTCTTTTGGGAACAACTGTGAAGGGTGAGGGGAAACTGGATTGGGTCAAGGGAGAGACTGAACTCCAATGCTGTTGCAACAGAGGGTTCATCCAATCCTACAGGGAGTTTTGGAGCTGACACGACCCTTCAGTTGATCTGAATTGAGGGAAAGGAGTAGGACCTTTGCACCCCTGCCCTTATGTGTCTGCTGGCTGCATCCAGGAGGGGTGTAACTTTGGGCCAGGTAGCGGTCTTCAGGCAAGGGCAATGTCCAAAGAATGACTCGTCTGTGAGCCATAAGCAGCTAATACTCCAAACAGCTGGAGGAGTAAGCGTCTTAGTTTTAAAGGGGGATCTGGGTGATGGTCCACAGTATCCACTGTAGCCTTTCTTCAAAGTTTAGCTTTCTCTTTTAGATTCAGAGATGGATTTTTTTTTAAAAAGCTGATTTTTGTTGTTTTTATATTTTAATTTTACTAAGACAACAGTGCAATGGATCATGGATTGCTGAACTGGATAACCAATTTCATTGAGCAAAAATGAGTAAAAGAATAATTCAAAAAGCACAAGTATTACAGAGATTTTTAACAAATGATCATGGAAGAGTCCTTTTAAAAATGTTTGTGGTAAATCAACAAGCAAACTGGGTAATAAAACTAACCTCAAATAATCAAGAAGTTTATGTCTAACTGGGGAGAGATGCTGTGATCTTAAATATCAATGTAGGAACCACCAGGATTTCAAATCACACAGAATGTAAGTTCAATGCAGAGTTCAGATGTAGTAAAATATAATTTTCTTCTTAAGTTTTATAATAGAATCTTGAAGAAGTCACTGTCCATTAGCTGATGCCTAAAAATTAAGGGGAGAATGTGGCAGGGGGATATAATTTCTGCTTTGGGTCATAATTAAATTCAAAGAACAGGGAATAGATCAAATGTAGGTAGGCTGTAATCAGTGTGTAATGTGAACTGGAAGCCCAGAAGTAAGTTTAAAATCTCTATTTCTGAGAATCATTCATAGGAATCACGAATAACATCCAGGTATTTAGTTTCCTGGGTTAAAAATTGCTCCATGAAGGTGACCTTAATACGTTTCCATTTACAATAGTCAAAGCATAAACTTGATTTCAAGATAGCATAACCTGAGTTGTGATCACTCATGTAAAATACAAGAAAATACTCTTTCCTTGAATTACGCTTTCAAAAAATATAAATTGATACATAATCAAATGCCAATCTATGAAGTTTTAGAAAAGAAAACATAAGAAATGGCCCCAGGGGTGCCTAGGTGGCTCAGTCCATTAAGTGTCTGCCTTCCGCTCAGGTCATGGTCCCAGGGTCCTGGGATTGAGCCCCATCAGGCTCCCTGCTCAGCAGGGAGTCTGCTTCTCCCTCTGCCTCTCCCCATATCCCTACTTGTGTATTCTCTCTAATAAATAAACTTTAAAAAAAAAAGAAATTACCCCAATCTTACCACTCTGTGAGAACTGAATTACCCTTTAATTCTTACCTTAAAATTATCAACTGAACACTTACTAAGATCTAACCATTATCAGATGATACCCATGATAATTTACTGTAGGCACACACCAATGCCCTGGTTCATTTAGTTGGCTCCCAGTACTTTGGCACTTAAGTTACCTTATAGGACACAGAGAATGGCAGAATGAGAAGCTTAGCAAATCCTCTCCCTCAAAGCACTGATAAAACTGAACAAAATTGTGAAACAGCCATTTCTCTGGTAATAAGGTCATACACGAAACTGAGAAGTATTTCTCCAAGGAAACTACTGAACTATGGGAATGAACAGCAAGATTCTTGGTGTTTTATCCCAGCTGTCAGGTCAGAAGACTCATGGCAAGCTAGAAAACTAGACACTTTGCTGCTAGAGAGGATTGACTTAATTCGGAAACTTAGAAGTTTTTGAAAACTGTAGCCATCTCTGCGCAACTCATTGAGGAAGGTCAAAGTTGTGATCCTTCTTGGGGCCAGCAACAAACTGGCAAACTAGCCAAGACTTTAATCAGAAATCCAAGAAAGGAGATAGATATAGTTAGCCTTGATAAGTTTCCTATATCCTGGTGATCTGGAATTCTGAGCAAGGGGGTGCACATGCTTAGGAGAGGAGGGGACCTTGACTATCCACCCTTTCCTGGATAAATGGGAGGCCTTGTGCAGACACAGGAGACACAGACTTGTAAAGAGACTGAACTTTGAATTCAATACCCAAACCTCACATAGGTTCATTGGCAAAAGGTAAAAGACTTACTGGCTGGAGATGTTTGAGCACAATCCCTGACCAATCATTGGCTAACTACCAACCTATGCTGAAACAGGAATGAAACCAGGTTTATGAACGAAATCAAGAATAGTTGTTTATAGGGGTGCCTGGGTGGCTCAGTCGTTAAGCGTCTGCCTTTGGCTCAGGTCATGATCCCGGGGTCCTGGGATCGAGCCCCACATAGGAATCTCTGCTCAGCAGGAAGCCTGCTCCTCCCTCTCTCACTCCCCCTTCTTGTGTTCGCTCTCTTGCTGTCTGTCAAATAAATAAATAAGATCTTTAAAAAAAAAAAAAGAAAAGAAAAATTGTTTATAATGAAAAGCAGGGGGCGCCTGGGTGGCTCAGTCAGTTAAGTGTCCAACTCTTGATTTCGGCTCAGGTCATGATCTCAGGGTCAGGAGATCAAGTCCCTTGTTAGGCCCCACACTCAGGGGGGAGTCTGCATAAGATTCTCTCGCTCCCTCTCCCTTTGCCTCTCCCCCCACTCGCTCACTCTCTCTCTCTCAAATCAATCAATCAATCAATAACATGATGAGCAGAGACAACAGTGGTTGTACACCATAGGGGAGACAGACTCCAAAGAATCAGTTCAGACAAGTCACCAAACAACAAAACCTATGACAATAATGCCCTCGTGTGGTAGAAATCAGAATTCCAGAGTTGCTGCACTGTTACCCTGTTTTTAAGGAAAAAAAAAAAAAATTACAAGCCATGTAGAGAAACCAGAAATTGTGGCCCACACTGAGAAAAGCAGCCAACAGAAATTCTGAAACTCAGATGCTGGACTTACAAAGACTTCAAAAATGGTATTTGTAGGTAGATGTTCAAAGAACTAAAGGAAACTGGCTGGCATGACAACGATTCAAATAAAGACTATCACTACAGAGGTAGAATTTATGAAAACTGGAAGTTCTGGAGTTTAGAAGTACCATGACTGAAGTGGATATTTCACTAGAGGGGCTCCACAGCAGATCTGAACTTGCAGAAGAGAATTTGGCAGAAAGCAAACTTGAATTTCTAGGAAACTAGAAATTACCCAATCTGAAGAAGAGAAAGAACAAGAATGAATAAAAATGAACAGAGCATCAAAGACCTGTGGAATGCCATCAAGCATACCAATATATGTCTAGTAGAAGTCTTAGAAGGAGAGAAGAGACAGAAAGAGAAAGAAAAAGTATTTAAATATTGTCCAGAAAGATCTCAAATTTGGTGAAAAACAGTAATCTACATATCCTAGAAGGTCAACAAACTTCACATAGGGGAAGAAGAGACTTCTACAACTACATCCATCAGGATCAAACTGTTGAAAGCCAGCGGGAAAATCTTGAAATCGGCAAGAGAAAAACGACCCATCATGTACAAGAGAACAACAGCATAAAACGCAGCTGACTTTTCAAAAATAGCGGAGGGCAGAGGCAGCAGGATGATACTTTCAAAGTGCTGATGGAAAGAGACCAAGCCTGTTCAGCAAGACTCATTATTTCTGGGATTCCGATATGCTAGATTATTTTTCTCCCGTGCATTTAATTTTTTTCTTCTATTCTGAGGCTTCTAGTTACTAAATAACAGTATTTCTTTATTTTGTCTTTGCCTGTATTATTCCATTTATCCCATCGACTTTATTCATTCCCAATAGTTCTACTTTATTTTTTAAATTACTTCCTGATCCTGCTTCAAGTTAGCAATACCTTATCCATCATTTTTTAAAAAGATTTTATTTATTTATTTGACAGAGAGAGAGCGCAAGCAGGGGGAGCAGCAGAGGGAGAGAGAGAAGCAGGCTCCCCCCTGAGCAAGGAGCCCGATGCTGGGCTCGATCCCAGGACCCTGGGATCATGACCTGAGCTGAAGGCAGACGCTTAACGACTGAGCCACCCAGGCACCCCCCTTATCCATCATTTTGAGACCAGAGTAGCATTACCAACGGTTCGGGTGCAGGCAAGTAACAGGATGCTATGCTAATTACACTTTTTCTAGGTGGTAGAGGGTCTCATATTTACTACCTCATATTTTTCTAATTTATTTTGTTTTATTTCAGGAAGCAAAACCCAAATGTTTTTGTAGCAATTGGATAAATCCAAATACAAAAATCAGTGGTAAAACTTTGTATCCGGATGCCTGGGTGGCTCAGTTGGTTAGGTGTCTGCCTTTAGCTCAGGTCACGATCCCAGGGTCCTGCTTCTCCCTCTGCTTGCCGCTCCCCCTGCCTGTGCTCTCTTTCTCTCTGACAAATAAATAAAATCTTAAAAAAAAAAAACAACTTTGTATCTGATTGGCAAAAATATAAAATACTGGTAGAACCTGAGGTTGAAAAAACCATGATAGTAATGATATATACATATATTAGAGTTTATAGAGTGCAAATGGAGCAAAACTTGAGTTTCGTGCTTTAATATGTGGCAAATATACAATTGAGATTCCTCTTTGAACAAGTCTAATTCTGGAACTTTAAATATAGTATACTGGTGATTAAGTCCACAAAGACCTACATACAAGTTAGTGGATCACTCTTTATATTAACAAATGGACACAATGCAAATTCCAGGTAGTAAATCAATGGGTAAGTCTAGTATGGCACTCTGATTGTTAGTGTTGAAGTAACATTAAAATCAATGTACTATATTTATATTTAATCATGTATCAAATCATTAAAATCTGTGGCTAAACAAAAAACTTGAGAGTAAAATCCCAATTAACACTTTGTCTATTAAGTGTAAAATTTTTTGAGTGTAAGGGCACCTGGGTGGCTCAGTCAGTTAGGCATCTGACTCTTGATTTCAGCTCAGGTCATGATCTCAGGGTCCTGGGATGGAGCCCTGCATCGGGCTCTGCACGCAGTGGGGAGTCTGCTTGAGGATTTTCTCTCTCCCTCTGCACCTTCCCCACTCTCTCATAAATAAAAAATAAATAAGTTTTGGGAGTGTAAAATTTTTTTTATTTTAAGATTTTATTTATTTATTTGTCAGAGAGAGAGAGAGAGAGCACAAGTAGGCGGCATGGCAGGCAGAGGGAGAGGGAGAAGCAGACTCCCTGCTGAGCAAGGAGGCTGAAGTGGAACTTGATCCCAGAACCCTGAGATCATGACCTGAGCCAAAGGCAGATGCTCAACCAACTGAGCCATCCATGAGTCCCTGGAGCGTGAAATTTTTAATAGGTAATACTTACAGGAAAAAAACTTGAAAGTTTAAAGAATAATGTCTGTGCCTTTTTATTAAATATTGGTGCTGCTTTTAAGTGAGACCTTCAAAATGCATAGTTGCACCACTCGCTCTGAATCACCCCCACACGCTGCCACTTCCGAACCTGCAGTCACCATTTCCTTGTATCCTACACATACATACCCCTCATTGTGATTTATATTGTGATGTGAGAGTCTAATCTTCTTTTCTTCTCTTATTGTCTCCCCATCAGCCTGCCAGCCAACTCTGGATTCTTCTCCTGAACTTAATGAATGCTAGAGTGCCTTCAGACAGAGCTCACACTTGACTGCACAGCAAAGACTTTCACTGGAATGCAGAACAATGAGTATGAGGACTGTGGGATGACATTCAGTCCTTTCTCACCCTTCACTCAACATAAGAAAATTCATACAGTAGAGAAACACAAATAGGATGCATACTCGAAGGCCTTTTAGGTGTTGTTCATTGTTTCCTATTCATCAAAACGTCCATGCATTCGAGCAACTCTCTGAAGGTCATGATTGTGGAAATACTTTTTACCAGAGCTTCAAAGTTTATACAACATCAGAAAAAGCACATAGGACCCAAACTACACAAATGTGATGCATGTAACAAGGCCTTTCCATTTTACTCCCTCCCTATTGAACATCAGAGAGTTCACACCGGAGAAAAAGCCTTTCTGTGTGATGAATATAGAAGGGACTTTAGCTAATAGGCGACCTTGAAATGACATAAGAGAATTCATACCCCAGGGCAACACTTTGAATGCAATAAATGTATAGATACCTTGGACAAAGTTTCAAAGCTTATTGAACACTGGGCAAGGCCTACTGAACCAACACTAAACAAATGTGATAAATGTGAAAAATGCTTTAAGTTTTACTCACAATCTAATAGACATCAGAGGACTCATAGTGGAGAGAAACCCTTCAAACAATCTATGTGAAAAGATCTTTAGTCAAGAAGTCCTGAGACAGCATTAAAAAATCACACTGGAGAGAAACTTTTTCATTGTCGAGTGTGTGGACATGATTTTAGTTATGATCTTACCCAGCATGAAAGAACTCATACTGGAGAAAAGCCAGAGCGATGTAGCCAGTGTGACAAGACCTTCAGAACTGCATCTAATTTCAGCAGTCATAAAAGAACTCACTTAGAAGGGAAACCCTTTGTATTCAGTGTAAAAAAAGCATTTAAAAGAAGGTCATACCTTGTTCAATGTCAGAAAATGCACAGGAAACAGAATTTCTAAAATCATGACAATACTGCAAAGGTCTCTAGGTGCCACATCTTTACTAAACACCAGAGAATTCATCCAGAGAGACTCTATCTATAGCTAAATAGCTTTCCACACTGAATCCTCAACTCTTGTTCATCAGAATTCATACTGAAAAATCCTAGAATATAAAACTCATGTAGGAAATTTAAGAACATACTCAGCAAGGAAACAGCATTTATATGATTACAGATGTATTTTCTATCTTCCTTTGACCATGGTTCTTTGAAATATCCACCATAAAGATGAGAAGATTCAGCCTAGGATTTGAAATAAGCCAAAGCTTTGTCTTTATCATCTTCCCTATATTGAGAGTAGGAAGTGAAGAAGAATACCATAATCAAAAATAATTTACTGAGGTTTTTCATTGAAGATAATAAATTAGATCATGAAAACTCTTTAGGAATAGAGGCAATATGGTAAATGATAAAAAGATTGTGTGGAAAACTGTACACCCAATCCAAGTAGACATAAATAAATGATGTGAACTCTGTTTCTGGGATTAAAACTATTGAAGAAAATTCCTAGGGATGCCTGGGTAGCTCAGGTCATGATCTCAGGGTCCTGGGATCTGCCAGATTCTGGATCCACGCTCCGCGGGGAGTCTGGTCCCTCTCCCTTTGCCCCTCCCCCCACTCGTGCTCTGTCTCTCTCTCTCAAATAAATAAATAAAATATATTTTTATTTATTGCTCTAGGAGCACTTGGGTGGCTCAGTCCGTTAAGCGTCTGCCTTTGGCTTTGGTCATGATCCCGGGGTCCTGGGATCCAGCCCCGTATCAGTCTCCCTGCTCAGCGGGGAGCCAGCTTCTTCCCTTCCCTTGGCTGCTCCCCCTGCTTGTGCTCTCTTGTTCTCTCGGTCAAATAAATAAATAAAATCTAAAAAAAAAAAAATTGCTCTAGTGGGAAGAGTTCACCAGAGCTTTAGGAAGAATGGATTCAGATTCTAGTTCTGTTACGAAGAACTGGGAACCTACACCATGTCACCTAACCTATATATATATATTCTGAAAAGAGAAAAAAGGTAACATCAAGTAATTTTTGCTCTTCCTTCCAAGCACCAGGAGCAAGATCATAGTATGAAATGTGGAAGAACTATAGAGAAATATCCTTCCAGGTTGGTGGGTAGAATTCTAAGAATCAACTTCAATTTTTCACTGTTTCCAAATCCAGCATCTGGTCATTTCCTCTTCATCCCCTTCCTTCCTCAGTTCCCATATTTAAATCATGCATTTAAAAATTGAGAGCCTCGGGGCGCCTGGGTGGCTCAGTCGTTAAGCGTCTGAGTCGATCCCAGGGTCCTGGGATCGAGCCTTGCATTGGGCTTCCTGCTCAGTGGGAAGCCTGCTTCTCCCTCTCCCACGCCCCCTGCTTGTGTTCCCTCTCTCACCGTGTCTCTCTCTGTCAAATAAATAAAATCTCTTAAAAAAAAATGAGAGCCTATTTCTTTCAGGTATACACGTTCCTAGCTGCTGAGGATATACCCATCAGTGGACAAGACAGAAAAATTCTACTCCCTCACGGAGTATACATTCTAGTGAGGAAGACAAACCAATTACAAATTTACGGGTAGCCAGAAGGTTGGGAAACATGGATAAATATTTAGCTTGTGACCATGCTACATAATCAGTTAATGCCTATATTTGACAAGGTAGAGGGAGGTCACTCAACGTGAGCCTAACAGGACCACGTGCTACCCTTTTATGCCAGAATGGGGAGAAACTGGTTGGATTAATTTCCAAAGCTGGGTTGGACAATATAGCCACGTGGAATTGGCTGCACATTCTCCAGATTTCTCCAGATTTGAGACTCTGATTACTTCTTCTGAGGGATGGTCAAGGCACGGGTTATCTTGTGAAAGTCAGGGACAAAAATCATCTGAAGTATGCATCCCATATACAAGTAGAGGGACTACTGAAAATGCCAGGTCAATGGCCCATGTTCAGTGCAGTTTTGCAAAGTACAGGGAACCACATGTTGCTAATGAGGAATAAGAGTTTAAATATATCACAGAAGCCACTGGGTGTATCATGTATTGTAACAATAAATCATTGTATATGTATGTATATATTTACCTGTATTCAGAATTTATGGCCATCATGTAGACCAGCGGCTGATGTCTATAATATGACTGTGGTGCTGGATACACAACCCTGCACATATAACAACGTTGTACAGAACACACACACCCACACAGGAAGCACACTAGGGGAATCTGAAAAAGAATGGAGAATTTTATCAATGTTAACACCCTGGTTTTCTTACTATACTATCATTTTGCAAGATGTTACCATTGGGTAAACTGGGCAAATGGTATATGGAATCTCTGTTATTTCTTACAATGGCATGTGAATCTACAATTATCTCAATAAAAATGTCTATTATTTTTAAAAAGTCAGACCCAAAAGAAAGTCTTTTTTCCCTGCAGTCTCAGGTTATACCTGCAGAATCACAGACATGTTTGCATCAAGCTTATGATAAAAAAATGTGAAAGGCCCAATGCCTTCATTTTAAAGAGGAGAAAACAGAGATACACCAAGGTTAAGTACCTACCCAAGCTCCTAAAATTTGTTAATGCTAAGCAGCTTGTCACAATTTCTGCCTTTCTGTATTTATAATGGAGCGTTTTGTGGCAACTGCCAAGCCCTCCAACAACTTTGGGATATAGCCCATCAGGACCACAACTGTCTGGCCATGTGATCTTAGAAAAATAATGTTTGAAATTTATAATAAAGTGAGAACGATCATACCAACACTGATGGGATTTCAAGATGCGGGTGGGTGGCGGGAGACTCTTAAAAGAATGCCTCTTTACTGGCAGGTAAAATGCCAGACCCTCGAGCTGAAGGCTTCCTATAAAAAGACATGAAAGGTACAGTCCTTGTTCTAGGAATAAAGCCTAGAAAGAGAGAATTATATATATATATACACCTCAGAAGCATGGAGTGTGAGAAATATGTGGGTGTAGGGGATTGGTGGTTGATGAGTCTGCCAAGTAAACTGGGGCCAGATGCAAAGTTAGGCATTTGAACGTTGCTCAGGATTCTACCCTGGAGGATCATGCCAAAGAGCCTAGTCTTTCAGCTGGGAGGCTGAAGCCCCATGGGGCCCCTCACCGCTAGGAGGTCTTCGGGCAAATTGCCTTTCTCAGAATCCTCCCTTTCCTCAATCTCCAAAATAACAATAATGTCCGTAGAGGACAACTGTGTCAGTAAATGAGATCACGGGCTTGGAAGTGCTTAGCACCTGACGGGTTCACAGGATTTCCCCCAGCAAATTGATGACTTTACAGTTCTGGAGGCCGGAAGTCTGAGATGGCTCTTATGGGGCGAAACTCAAGGTACTGGCAAGACTGCATTCCTTCTGCAGGCTCGAAGGAGGACCCGTTTCCTCATCCTGCCTTAGCTCTTGACCCCCTTTCATCACCTGATGCACCTGCCTCCTTCTTCCAAGGAGGATTTTGATTGTATCAGCTCCACCTGGACATTCCAGGATATTCTTACACCATCACGCACTTAAGTCACCTAACTGCTTCTCTTCTCTCAGCTGCCCCTGGTGAGGGGCACCAGGTGAGTTTCCCCATCTCAAAGATTCAAGTGGGAAGTGCACAAGCGTCACAAGCCCTCCTGTGGTGTGTGTTATATGATATCATGATTGGGGTACACAGGAGGCATGAATAAAGAGCACTTGGGAATTTTCAGCCTAAACCTTGACAGACACCCTTGCATTCCCTACTCCTTGTTCCAACCATACTCAGGACCAAAACTGCTGAGAGCTCTGCAGGCAGTTAATGGTCTTGATTGGGAAATGGAAAGCTTCTGGGTGCGATGACCTGGGCTCTACATAAGCAGGGTCAGCTGCGTGCTGGACTTGCCGGCCGTGTTGGGGCTGACCTCTCTGAGAGGGTGAGTTTGTGCGGTTCCACTGGGATGCGGAGGGGGTGTTGTTCAGGGTAGAGCTGGGAAGCAGGGCCACACACTTTGGAACATGGGCAGAGGCCCTATGTACCCCCGAATCCCAGTTGCTGCTGCAGCATCACATGTGGGCTCCTTGTAGGGTCCAGGAGAAGAGGAAACTGCAGGTCAAGGTTGGGAGGCTGGGGTGTATTCCTGGTTTCCTCTGTGTAGTCGAGGTGGTAGTGATTTGGGGTGGGGATGGAGGTTGGGCTGCCTGGTTTCACATACTTGTGCCCTCAATTTGAAGGTGTGACTTCTCTGGAGTCTGCTTTCTCCTGAGAAGAGGAAGAGGAGGAGGAGAAAAATGGCCCTTTCATTTCTAAAGGTGGTATCACAGGTGAATCGCTTCTCATTTCCCTCCTAAAATATGAATTTATAAGGCCTAAGAACATTTTGCTAGTTGGGGCTATAGGGAGAATCTGTTCCAGACCTCGACCCTAGCTTCTGGTGGTTTTCTGGAATCTTGGGCGTTCCTCGGCTTGTAGATGCATCCCTTCAGTCTCTGCCTTTATCTTTACCTTGTGGTCTCCCTGGGTCGTCTCCTCATTGTTCTGTGTCTGGGTTCAAATTTCTCCTCTGTGCATGCATGTCTGTCTCTGGATCCAAATTTCCCCTTTTGTATTGGATTAAGGCCCATCTTAATCTCATTTTAATTTGATTACTTCTGTAAAAACCTTATTTTCAAATAAGGTCACATTCTGAGGCACTGGGGATTAGGACTTCAATATAACTTTTTTGGGGAACTGTTAGGAATCCATAACAGACAGATATACAAAATTATCAAACTGATTTCTTCTGGGAGAGAAGTTTTCATTTGTCTTGTGGTTACTGGTCATTCAACTTTTCAAATCCAAATTGATAACTGCCTTTGTTTTTGAAGGATATCTTTACTGGGTATAGAACTCTAGGTGTGTGACCTCAACTAAATGCTCAGTCACCCTGTTCTCCCTGGGCACTGGAATAGTCTGGAATCCTACATTCCTACCAAAGAAAGTAGGATTTCTTTTTTTCTTTTTAAAGATTTTTTATTTATTTATTAGACAGAGAAAGACACAGCGAGAGAGGGAACACAAGCAGGGGGAGTGGGAGAGGGAGAAGCAGGCTTCCCCCCGAGCAGAGAGCCCGATGCAGGGCTCGATCCCAGGACCCTGGGCTCATGATCTGAGCCAAAGGCAGATGCTTAATGACTGAGCCACCCAGGCGCCCCAAAAGTAGGATTTCTTAGTGACCTCTGAAGCTTCTGACTCCGTATCCCAAGAGCTGTTCTCTCAACTCTGGCGCTGTGCAAGCACACTTCCAATGTCAGCCAAGGGCGCAAGGGAAATTCTCCTACAGGTGCTCAGGGCACCTTCTCTAGCATGCTGCCCTCCCAACCCCAGCTGTGTTGGAAAGAAGCTCCAAACTCTGATATCCTCTCCCTCCATCCAGCAAGACCACTGCTTGGCTTCTATGTCCCTGCACTGTGGCTCCAAAAATGCCATCAAGGAGAATGCCAGGATAACACGATTTTCCTCTGTCAAGGGTCACAGCCTTGGATAGTGTGTAAGAATAGTGGCTTATCTATTTATCTAGCTTTTTAGTTCTTTGACAGTGAGAGGGCAACTTGAAGCAACTACTCCATCATGGCTAGAATCAAAAGTGCTCTCTCCTTTAAAGCACAGCTCAAATTGACTCCATTTTTGCAGGTATCCCTCGATGCCACAACTCATAATCGCAGTCTTTATCAATCCACACTGCATGGCACTGAATGAGTGATTGTATTAATCAGGGTTCTCCAACAGGAGATCTATATGACTTATTATATAACTCATGTGATTATGAAGGCTGAGAAGTCCCCAGATCTGTAGTAGGCAAGCTGGAGATGCGGGACAGCTAATGGTATAGTTCTAGCCCAAGTAAGAAAGCCCGAGAACCAGGAAAATCAATGGTATAAGTTGCAGTCTGAAATCCAGCAGGCTTGAGACTCAAGACTCAGTTTTTTATTTATTTATTTATTTATTTGAGAGAGAGAGAGAGAGAGCACGAGAGGGGGGAGGGTCAGAGGGAGAAGCAGACTCCCTGCTGAGCAGGGAGCCCGATGTGGGACTCGATCCCGGGACTCCGGGATCATGACCTGAGCCGAAGGCAGTCGCTTAACCGACTGAGCCACCCAGGCGCCCTCAAGACTCAGTTTAAGACTGAAGGCAGGCAAAGACCGATGTTCCAGCCCAAGAGTTAGGATGAGCAGTATCCTCACTGTTCACCTCGGTGCGATTCTGAGGCTTCAGTCATAATCCCACAGATGGCAACCTCACCCCACTGACTCCTCTGCCAAGCACACCAAATGTATTTCTTTAGTTGTTCTTTTTTTCATGAGGATAGGCAAATTTGCCTCCCCCAAACTCTACAAGGACAAAGTAGATTTCTTAGTTTCCACTTTCCATTATAGCTTTTGGCCACACGTTCTTCTACATCCTTGTATACTGTCTCCCTCTTATGCCCAACTTCAAAGATACCAACCAAGAGCCACATGGAAGTATAAATAAAGTATATAATTTTATTTCAGGAGTCCATGAAATTGAGAGATGTGGCTGTGATCTTTTCTCCGGAGCAGTGGGCTTCTCTGAGCTCTGAAGAGAGACAATTGTATAAGGATGTGATGCTGGAGAACTGTGATTACCTTGTGTCTTTGGGTAAGGAGATCTTTCCCTGTTAGTTTAAAACTGCCCGTGGTAGAATTTTTTCCTTCTGTGTGCATATCTGCAAAGCCCCTGAGAATCCCTGATTGAATTTCAACTTGACATTCCTCAGCAAAGGACTGGTGCTGCGTGATGCTAGCTGTGTGATCCTGTTCTCCACCATCTTCCAGAGCATTGAACTTTCCTTAAAAGCCATACTTCTCAGGCTATTGTATGCCTAAGAAACCTCTGGGGAAAGGCTAAAAATGTAGATGGTCTTTTCTAAAAAAGAATACAAACAGTACTTTGGAGGTTGCTGAGAGTTTTTTTGAAGGTGGTAATGAGATCCCTTATCACCAAAAGTGTGCATTTAAATTCTGTAATAATCACAGCATGATCAAGGTCATTTATCTCTCTTAGGACACTGGACTTATAAGGCAGAAGTGATATCCGCTTTGAGGCAAGGGAAGGACCTCTGGATGGTGGAGAAAGAGGTTACAAGTGCTCCGTGCCCAGGTAACTGACCAGTACCAAGCAGGTGGAAGCCATTACAGCTCATACCCCAACTGGCCTGAGTAACCTGGACACCTGAGGTGACAGGGAAGAACTCTTCCACAGGCTTCCAAGGAACTCTTGTTCCCGCCCCCACCCCCCCACATATTCATCACTCTCCCTGAATTCCGTTTGTCATACCTCCAGTCTTAGGACACTAAATGGTGTGCGGGTAAAATCATGAAGCTTAAGTTACCACATGAAGAGTCGGAAGGATGAAGAGCTGAACTGGTCAAGTAATTTATTTGAATGGCTTAGCTCAGGAAAGTGTCATGAAAAGCCCCTTTTCTCCCCAGAAAGAATTCAGGAGGATTTTTTTTCTCTCTCTCTAGATTAAGATAATAGGTTAATCAGATGTACCATAACCAGAAAAACAATCAAATTCGCCTTCTGATGGAGGGTGAGGAAACCCCCTTCAGTACAGAACGCAGAAACTTCCAGAAAGCAAGATCATCTAGGGATTTCAGAGAAACGGGCTTAGGTTTCAGGGCACAATATAGAAGGAAGCTCACTAACAGGCTCCTGAAAGTCAAGGGACAGAAAGTTAAAAGCTGGGACAGATGATGAGGATTTGGCTTGGGACATGATTAGGTCCTAAGAGTGGAATAAAATCCCCAAATGCATATAAGCTGTTGTTGACATTTTCGAAAAAGGGCCTGGAACCCAGGAAGAAATTCAAAGCTTTTATAAGATTGTTCCCAAGAATTCCAAGTAACACTGGGCCTTCTTATTCTTAAAAAAATGTAATGACCTGGCCCAAACTCCTCTCCCACCCCAAACTAGTTCATCTATCCACAGCAGTCCTCTCTGAACTCTGATTCCATTGATGTATTTGTCTTTCTTCCTTACTTTTTCATGCTTTGTGCACTTCTGCATATTTTTCTATCAAGTTGTAGTCCCTTTTGATTTACTCCAGTAGTTCCTATTCTCTCCATTGCCTTGTTTTAGAAAACCTGTTTGCTTTCTGTTTTGCTTTTACCACTTACACACACACACACACACACACCTATTTAAAACAGTTTAGACTGTTTATGGCTGGCAATCAGGTAGAGAATTCAATCACATTGTTCACTTTATAGCCAATGATCACTGTTGCTGTATTCAAGAATCCTCCATTATTTTGCATTTCCTTCCTCTGTAGCCCGTGATCTCTTTCTTCTCCCTACCCACAGCCAGTCTGCTGTATTTCCTATGCTAAATATGCACGTATTAGGTGTAAAATACATGGTTTCAAATATAAATGCACTTTAATTTAAATGGCATGCTGTGAAAAATCTCTTACCTTTCCATTTGTCTCTATGAGGTCTTTACAAGTTATATATACATACACATATACGTGTGTCTTTTGTATGCAATATAGTGTTTTATAGTATGTGTCCACCATATTTAACTTAGGAATCTTTCCCCTAGCAATGGGTAAGTCTCTACAACCCTTTCTGACCATATTTTATCAGATTTATCCCTGAGTATTTAACCTTTTTGATGCTATTGTAAATAGTATTGGTTTATCTTTTTAAATATGGATTTTATTGAAATTATATGATCAAAGAAACACATATGCATAACCCAAAGAATCAAACAATACTCTTAGGCTGACTGTCTTCTGCTTTTTCTCTACCTACCCCTGATTTATTCTTCCCAGAGAAACCACTTAACGTCAATAAGAAACAGCTTAGAGGGACACCTGGTTGGCCCAGTCAGTGGAGCATGAGACTCTTGATCTTGGGGTCATGAGATTGAGCCCCACATTGGGTACAGAGATTATTCTTAAAAAGTCTTAAAAAAGAAAAACAGCTGAGAGTGGGCTTTTTTTTTAAAAATAATCTATTTTTAGTTTTTTCCTTATCTAGTTTAGATCTTGATTGACTCCACCCATTATACATATGTTCTTCTCCTATCCCCACAACATGCCGTATAATCATTTCTTGTTACATTGGTATTCAGTGTTTATACAACTGTGACTGACTTTATACGACTAGTATCCTTCACAGTTGAGGCAAGCAGTCTTGAACAACTTATAATTTCTTCTGGGGTTCATAACTCCAAGTTTTTTCAGTTCTTATCTATAGGTCCTTGATCCATCTCCCAAATCACTGGAAAAGCTAAAAAGCCTGTTACACTACATACATCAGGTGTCTAACAATTCTTTGTGAGCCCTCTCTCCTGGACTCTCCACTTATAGACACTTTCTGTTGACTTCATGCAATTCTCTCCACCCATCTCCCTCTTCAACATCACTGTATTACTTTTTTAACAGCTTTATGGCCACTCTTCAAGTAACAAAACAACTTTTTCCCTCAACAACAGATAGCATCTCTCCTCTTGGCACTTTATAAGATAAGGACATCCCTTCCTTACCACTTATCTTCTCCCCACCTCACCCTTAAAACACTGTCATTCATCAAGCTTATTTTTACATTATCATCCCTGGTAACATTTACATCCTATTCTGTAACAATAACCATACTCCCTTCAAAGATAAAAACCATAAATAGCATTTACATCATTATGGTTATTTAAAAGTTTTTCATTGAATAGCCAGGTCCCCTGCTAGGATTGCATGTCCTTGTCTTTGGCTTCAAAATGAAAGTCTACTGGAAATGAAGTCTACTTTCTTACAGCATATTTAAGTAGGGTTCACTTTTTTTCTACTTTTACCATCTATTCAAAATACTGCAGAATTTTTATTTCTACTTGGAGGATGCCTTTCTTGTAGTTTTAGTGAGTTCTCTTTTTGCCTAGGGTGAGAAACCTGCATTGCCTTTGCATCTTTGTCAAAAAATCAGTTGTCTATATACGTGTTCATGGTATGCTTTTACTACCCTTCTCACGGCTGTAGAATGTGCAGTTAGATCACCTCTTTTCTTTTTGTAAAAAATATTAAGTAATCTCTACACCTAGGGCTTGAACTCACAACCCCAAGATCAACAGTCACACAGTCCTCCGACTGAGCCAATCAGGCGCTCCTTCTTTTTGTTTTACTGTTTTTGTCTGTATTGGTTTCTTATTTTCTAGCTCATTGATTTCTTCTTTTATTATTTTATTATTATTTCCTCTGCTTTGGTTTAATTTGCTCTTTTAAAAATTTTCTTAAGGTGGAAGCTGAAACCATGTATTTGAGACCTTCTTCTAATATAGGCACTTAGTCCTGTGAATTTTACCCAAATACTGCTTTAGTGGCATCTCACAAATTCTTATATATTATGTCTTCATTTTCCTTCAGTTCAAATACTTCTTAATTTCTCTTTTCATTTGTTTGAATAGTTAGAAACATATTATTTAGTTTGAAAGTACTGGGGAATTTTGCAGGCATTTTTCTGCTAAGTTCTAATTTAATTCTATTGTAGTAAGAGAATGTACTTTGCATAGCCTGAGTCTTTTTTAAGTCTGTCGAGACTTGTTTTTACGGCCAGAATGTGGTCCAACTTGGGACATGTTTCCTTGTGCACTTGAGAATGTATATTCTGTTGAGTGGAGTGTTCCATAAACAGCAATCAGATCTAGCTGGTTGATAGTGTTGTTCAAGGCTATCATATATTTGCTGGTATTTTGCCTACATCTTTAATCAATTATTGAGACAGGGTATTGAAATCTCTGTAATTGTGAGTTTGTCTACTTCTCCTTGATATTCTTTTTGCGTCCTGTATTTTGAAGCTCTGTAGGTACATAAACATTTAAGGTTGCTTTACTCTTCATTGATTACTTTATCATTATGAAATATGTTTATTCCTGGACATTTTTATCACTCTGAGATGGGTTTTGTCTGCTATTAGTATAGCCAGCCACTCAAGCTTTCTTTTGACTGGTAGCATGGTGCACATGTTTTCCATCCTTTTCCTTTTAACCTATTTGTGTCTTAAAGTATTTAAAGTGAGTTTCTTTAGAGAATATATAATTTGGTTTTGCTTATCCAACTTGGTCATCTCTACCTTTTTAATTGAGGTATTTATACCAGTAGCTTTCAATGGTGGGGGAGGGGAAGATTTTGTACCCTCATGATATTTGGCAAAGTCTGGTGACATTTTTGGTGGTCACAATTGGGGATGGGAGTATGCTACTGGCATTTAGGGGGTAGAGGCCAGAAATGCTATTAAATATCCTATGTGCTCAAGACAGCCCATACAACAAGAATTATCTGGTATAAATTGTCAGTAATGCCCAGATTGAGAAACCTGGTTTATTGCCATTTATAGTTTTGTTCTTTTTTTAAGATTTATTTAGTAGAGAGCAAGCGTGTGTGCACACATACTGGGGGTGGGGGTGGGGAGGAGCAGAGGGAGAGGGAGACAGAATCCCAAGCAGACTCCCCATTGAGCTCAGAGCCCAACATGGGCCTTGATCTCACAACCCTGAGATCATGACCTCAGCTGAAATCAAGTCAGATGCTTGACCAACTGAGCCACCCAGGCGCCCCAGTTGCTATTTACATTTAAAGTGATTATTATTTAAAAAAATTTGTTTAAAGATTTTATTTATTGGAGAGAGAGAAAGAGCAGGGGGAGAGAGAGAAAGAGTAGGTGGTAGGGGCAGAGGAAGAGGGAGTAGCAGACTCCCCAGCTGAGCAGGGAACCCAATGCAGGACTGGACCCCAGGACCCTGGGATCATGACCTGAACCAAAGGCAGATGCTTAACTGACTGAGCCACCCAGGTGCCCCATTTAATGTGATTATTGATATGGTTAGGTTTGAACATCTTGTTATTGATTTGTCACTTCTGTTCTTTATTCCCCTTTGTCCCCTTTATTGCCCTCTTTTGAATTGAGTTTATTTATTTATTTTTTTTTTTTTAGAATTCTACTTTATCTTGTTTGTTGGCCTATTAGCTATAACTCTTTGTTTTATGTTAGTGGTTGCATTAGGGTTTGAGTTTATGGTATCCATCTTTAATACAACAGTTCTACTTCCATTTATCTCCACCCAGCATTTATGCTGTTGTGCTGCATTTTACTTTTTTGTCTGTTATAAGCCCCACAATACACTGTTGTTTGTGTTAATCAGCCAAACTCTTTTAGAGAGACATAAGTAATAATTTTAAAAACCTTACATATTTACCATGTAGTTACAATTTTTGATGTTCTTCATTCCTTTGTGTAGATCCAAATTTCCACCTGGTAGCCTTTTCCTTAACATTTTTAATTTTAAACTTTTTTTTTTTTTAAGATTTTATTTATTTGACAGTGAGAGAAGGAACACAAGCAGGGGGAGTGGGAGAGGGAGAAGCAGGCTTCCCGCAGAGCAGATTGATGTGGAGCTCATCCCAGGACCCTGGGATCATGACCTGAGCCGAAGGCAGATGTTTAATGACTGAGCCACCCAGGCGCCCCTTAAATTTAAATTTTTAAATTAACTTGTGTAGTTCTGCTAGATATGAATTCTTTCAGCTTCTGTATTTCTGGAATTTTTGTTTCTTTTTTGTCTTCATTTTTGAAAGGTTTTTGCTGGGCATAAGAATTCTAGTTGATAGGATTTGTTTTTCCGTGTGTGTGTGTAACTTTTTTTTTTTTTTGAAGTGTTCCCAGTGGGAAGTCTGATGTCCTTCTTATCTTTGTTCAATGTGCAGAACGTCTTTTTTTTTATCCTTTTTTTAAAAAAGAGTTTTCTCTTTAGTGCTGATTTTGAGCCGTTTGATTATCATGTGCCTTGGTGCACTTCTCTTCATGTTTCTTGTGTTGGGGTTTGTGGGGCTTCTTGGATCTGTGGGTTTATAGTTTTCATTGTGTTTAAGTTTTGGGTCATTATTCCTTTTAAATTTTTTTTTCTTGTCTTTCCTTCTCCTTTCTCCCAGAGATTGCAGCTGCCCATGCACTAAAGCCATCTGAAGTTTGGTAAATCCTCTAAACTTATTTCTTTTTTTCCTCTCGACTTTTATTAATAGATGGTGATACTTCTCTTAATCCTCCTATTCCAATTTTTGAGTTCTACATTCCATTTCTCCAGCCCTTTCTCCTCTGAGTTCTCCAACGAGGATCTTCATGTTATTGCTTTGCCTTTGGTTGGGTAATTTTGGTTTTGTATAATTTTGCTATAAATGTGAACTATTAAATTTATTTAAACATTATATCTTCAAACCAATTATTTCTACTTTGTTCTTTTTAATTACCACTTGATTCTGTCTTATAACAACATTTATCTTTTAGAAAACATTACTCATCTATTTTAAACTATTCCTCTGTATCCATACATTTTCAATCACTTCAGTAGCCTCTCAAGATCTAGGATGAGGAGGATAACAGAAACCCATGCTAGTTCTGTCTTATCAATGGTATAACATTTTGAATTTATTAACCTCTATAATACTTCCTATGTTCTATAGAAATACTCAAATTTTTTTCCTAGCAATTAACCAGTCTTAATTTAGATTTCTTTATTATAAAAAGTTAGAACTTATAACCCCACAGTTTGACAAAAAAAGGTAAGTATGACAGAGTGGGGGGTTATAAAATACAATGATGTGCTCACCCAGTATAAAACTTGAGTGTGGTGTGTGTGTGTATATATCAAAAATTGGGACTCCCTTTGATGACTCTATGCCTAGAATATATTTCAAAATATAATCAAGATGTATATATAAGCTATTCTTGGTGTTTTTAGCAATAACCGAAATACAACTCAAATATCTAAGTAGAACACTGGCCCAATCAATAACGACCCTGTCACATAGTAAAATACATAATATATAAAATATACATATCAGTTTTACTGATATATGTAAATATACACACTGATATATATCAGTAAAATTGATAAACCAGATTTATATTTACTCAAAGACCCCTAATTTTGTTGTTCAACGGAAAACATTTAAAGTATAATCACTTTCACAAGTTGCTAGATCTATACAGAGCTATTTTAAAGAACCTTAAGGAAAATCAACCTTTGGTCCCTGCTTAGAATTTCATGTGATTCTCTTTAGATCCTTTAAGCTTTTCTGTTTTGGTAATTACAATTTTAACTACTTTTTTTTTTTTAAGTCACAAATATAAGTATTTCAAGTTTACAGAAATTTTTCATGGGCCACATGTGGATCACTTAAATTCTTGTACTTGGAGAACACGTCTCTCGTTCCTCCACCCCCACTTCCCGTCCTACCTCTCTGAAGTTCCCAGTCACTGAGACGTTCTCTCCTCCTGTACCCCACTTACTAATGATCTTGATGTTTGTTGTAATGCCTGGATTTAATTTTATTTTCCTCCTATTGTTTTCCTACTAGCATGTCAGCCAGCACTGGTGAATTATCATGCCCTTAATGAATCTGAGAATATTGTCAGACAAAGCTCTCACCATGCCAAATATAAAAAAAATTGTACTTATGTCCAGTGTTATGAATGTGAGGACTGCAGCATGTCCTTCAACCATATCTCCCATCTTACTGGACATCAGAGAACTCACAAGGTAGAGAAAGCCCACAGACAGGGTCAAAACACAAAGACCTTCAGGCATTGCTCATCATTTACAACACTCCAAAGAATTTATATTCTAGATCAATACTTGGAGTGTAACCAATGTGGCAAAACCTTTAACAGCACTTCCAAGTTTATTCAACACCAGAACGTGCACAGTGGACTGAAGCCATACAGATGTGGCATGTGTCAGAAGGCCTTCAGGTTTCTCTCCACCTTTAAGACCCACCAGAGATTTCACATCGGCGAGAGACCGAACCTGATTCTCCATCACAAACCTCCCACTCAAAAGAAACGCTTTACCTGTAAGTCTTGTGGAAGGGCCTTTGACAGTTTCTCAGAAAAAATGCAAGATCAAAAAATTCATATTAGAAAGAAATATTACACGTGTAATTATTGTAAAAAGGACTTCAGTCCATACTCGAAATTTATCCTACATCAAAGAGTTCATACTGAAGAGAGGCTGTACAAATGTAACGACTGTGAGAAATCCTACAAAAGCAGCTCAAATCTTAAAAAACATCAGAAAATTCATACTGGAGAGAGGCCCTTTTCATGCAATGAATGTAAAAAGACCTTTACCCAGCACATAGATCTTCAACGTCATCAACACACCCATACTGGAAAGAAACACTACATGTGCAGCAGTTGTAAAAAGACCTTTGTCCGTTTCTCAGATCTAACTCAACATCGAAGAACTCATACCGGAGAGAGGCCATACCAGTGTAATGTTTGTAAAAAAAACCTTTAAATATCACTCAAACCTTACTAAACATCAGAAAATTCATTCTGAAGAGAAGCCTTTTACGTGTGATGAATGCCAAAAGACCTTTCACTATTGCTCAGACTTTCATCGACATAAAAACATTCACACCAAAGAGAAACTCTATAAATGTAATGAATGTCAGAAGGTTTTTAACAATAATTCAAATCTTCATAAACACAAAATCCATACAGGGGAGAAACCTTTTGTGTGTAATCAATGTGGAAAAGCTTTTAGCTTAAACTCAAAACGTACTCGACATCAGAAAACTCATGATAGAAAGAAACCCTAAAAATACAGAAAATGCAGAAAGGCATTTAGAAAGCACTTACCTTTGGGTTCAATTTCCAATTCTAACAAAAGAGATCAATGTGGAAATTTAGTCAAAGCCCAATTCTGTGTAAAATATTTGAGGAATAGAAATATGTATATGGTGAAGAAACAGGGAGATGTGATTAGAAATGTACTTTATATATTGCACTGACTTGATTCTTTGAGCAAAAATGGCTAAATGTGTTCAACCAGAACTTGAAATTGGATAAGGCTGTTCCTATCATGAGAAGTAGGCTAAGAGATGGAGCGAAAAGGACATCTATTTTGTTGTCTGTTCATATTCTATTTTCACTGGATGAATAAAAAGCATATTTTCAATGGAGGCAGCTGTCTAAAAATATACACTTTTGTAGGGAGATGAGGCAACGTGAATCTAAGCATAAATACAGAAAACAAAAGGCTTCTCTTTGGAATCACAACTATCAGAAAAGAAGAAACTTTGCCAGGGGACAGGGAAAAATGAAAAGCTAATCATGATTAAAGAAGCTAAAGGATAGAGAGTTAAGAGGGTAGACATGAGAAATCTAAAGGTCACTGGTTGCGGGGTGAGGGGGCGGTGATGGCTTCTGCTGTTAGTCTGAATGGATAGAACTCCGGAACTCCCAGCTTCCCTGAATGGTTAGCACCATCCTTAGATGTATTTAGAGAACCAAAAGGAGGTGGACAAATTGCACCAATTCTAGTTAGATTCAGGACACGGAGAATCTATTACTTGTAGTGTTATTTGAAATAAGTTGATTTCCTGTATGCTTTAATGAATAAATGCTAAGTCTTCTAGTATATGCTAACACTGGTGTGTAATGTTGAATCCATTCAGGCCTTGGGTCAGACAGAAATCTAATTACACTTCCCTCCAATCTGTTCCCATCACCACTGGTGGTAACTTTGCCACGTTCAGCCAAGTGGGACAGGAGTGGTCTAACAAGTCTGTTTAAGGACTGGCCTCAATGCACAGAAAGTGATGGGAAGACAACATTCAGTTTCTTCTTTGGTGGGGGGTGGTCATCCTCACCTCTCTCTCCTTTCCCAGATATTACAGTGGCTGCCACAGAGCTAAATTGTTGTGATCCCCAGATGTGGCCCCTCCTTGTCTTATTATGTGTTTATCTCTGAGAAAGTGACATATGTATAGCTTACCTTTTGCAAACAAGACCCCTTTATGGCTTTATAGGTTAAGTTATATATAAGCTGAAAATGCAACTGAATTAAGTTTTAAAATGAGTACAGAAGAAACATTATCAATACAACTATGGAAATAGAAGTGGTTATTGGGATAAAGAGAAAAAATTGGGCACCGGACTCCTTACAAATTCTGGTTCTTAAAATTCTAGGTTAGAGTTAAAACTAAACAGGAACTATTTCATGTGTTTCAAATCTTTTAAGATTTCCAACATGGCTCCTATCAGGGTCAAATTGATAATTCTAAAGTCTGTATTAGAAGAAAAGAAAGAAGCTTCATAGAACAGACTAGAACAGCTTGTTCTGAAAAGTCTAGAACTCCAAATTTGCCATCACTAGACTCAATAGAAACCTAGATCTCAATAAAAAATTCTTAACATCTATTCTTTGGATCTGCTGCCATGTTTCCTGGGGGCTACCACTAATTATAAGCCATAATTCTCCAATTACATGAAAAAGAAAAAATAAAAGGCTAGCCATTATGCAAAAGTTAGCCTATTTAAGACATTATAGAATTCCAGCACAAATTTTTGTTTTGTTTATTTCCAATTGGATTTTAATATCAAAACCATATGAGATATTTATATCATTTAAGTAACGAGTTGGTATGATAAAGAAGGGAGAAGTTATAAATGCTTGTCTTGTATTTAAGCTTAAAATGTCATCTGAACACTAACATAGTGTATATGCAACTAATGTTTTTGTTTTTAGTTATTAAATCCTTATTTACATTGAGTTTTCATCGTCACACATTTGAGGATATAATCTATGTTTGTGGGTTGACTTGGGTTTTAAGTCTTAACCCCCATGTGCAGGGGGTTTTTCCATTACTCTCACACGACTACCACACTCATGACACTTCTGACACCAACTGTGGGGGGAGGGGGGGTTTCCACACCAAGCAATTCTGTGATGTGAGCCAGGTGTCCTATAATTTAGCTCAATTCTGGTGCTATTTACTTGGAGATAGTGTCAGATCCTATGGGTCAAGGGCTCAGTCCCACAAGACTGCCCCACCATGCCAATCACAAGTCCAGGTTGTCACCTGTGCTGACCCATCAGCTATAAATCAGAGGTCTATGGCCCCTTCTACAGTTTGATTAATTTGGTAGCGCAGATCATAAAACCCAGGAAAAGTTTATTGCTGCTTACCAGTTTATTATAAAAAAAATAAAGCGTACAGATGAACATCCTACTGGAAGAGAGGTGTAGGACCAAGTATGTGAGAGAAGAGGTATGGGGCTTCCATGTCCTTTCCGGGGGCACCACTCTCCCAGCACCCCCATAGGTTCACCAACCTGGAAGGTCTCCAAAGCCCATGGGATTGGGATTTTTAAGGAGGCCTCACTGTGTAGGCATGATGGATCATTAACTCCATTTTCAGCCCCTCTCCCCTCTCTGGAGAATGGGGTGTGGGCTGAAAATTCCAAGCTTCTAACCATGGCTTAGTCTTTCTGGTGACTATCCCCCAACCAGGAGCCCACCAAGAGTCCCCTCATTAAAAGAAAAGACACCACTGTCAGCTAGGAGACTCTAAAGAATGTAGGAGCTCTGTGCCAGGAACTGGGAGCAGAAATCAATATACATCTTTTCTATTCTCTCACACCCTGGTACCTGCAAATGTGAACTTATTTAGGAATAAAACCTTTGCAGATATAACCAAGATGAGGTCAAAAGCCAGCAATGATAATTGCTATTAGATGAATGTTTTAACTTTATTAAAGATTAAATTACCTCTGTGAAGACCATTCAACTTTCACAGACTGCAAAACTGGAGTAAGTACACAGCTTACTGTTATCTGTGTACACCATACAAGCAATGCTGGATATTTACATGAAATCAGTGGCTACCTCTCAGACGATTTGGGGATTTGGGGGCAGGGGGAGTCTAAATTTAAAAATTACCAAACTAGATTATCATGGGCTACAAGAGTATCAACGTAATACCTTCACAGAAAGGAAATCTGCCAGCTGCTAATAAGTCTGTCTCTATTACACATTCTGAGGAAATAACCATAGGATGGGCCTGTGGTTCAACTGGTGGAAATAAATCCTTTGCGAGGTAGACTCAGGCCCAAACTCCATCTGTCTCGTGACCATTACAGAAGTCCCTACTCTGACATGGCGGTGTTTGGGAATCAAAGAATTAGCATTATATTGGAGCCAACATCTAATGACCCTTGGAGATCCGAGTATTTCCCTTTCTCCAGGGCATAGTTACACTGGTAAATAACCACAGCTCCCTCTGGGAAGGCCTGGAGGAAGACTCACACTGTCTCCTATGGGTACATTGCAGGCCCTTATTCAAAGGTCCTCCCTGAAGCTACTTTGGGCCTAGGAGTGGACTTAGGTTTGGGAACTGAAGAAGGTACAGTGAATCTCCACTATAATCACTCATCAGGCTTCTGTCCAGGAGACCCAGACATTTTCCACCTATATGTCAAGCTATACCTTAGAAGGCTGCCCATATTCGGGTCTCCATGACCAATTAGCCATCACCAGCAGGCCAAAATCCTCTGATTACCACTCTGCCCTAAGGCATGTTATGATCACTGTCCACTGTGTCTCCAAGGGTTGGGTGCTGACACTTGGCCTCTACCACTCCAGGATCTTATTATTTCCATTCTGACAGTCTGTTTCCTGGGGCCACTTCTGGCACCAAATATGCAATCAGTCCTGTTAGGAAGGAAGCAGTACATTCAAAAGGCATGAAAGAAAATGGGATGAATAGATTCTTTACAAGTGTGGGCAGGGCTAGGGGAAACTGACAAGGATGGTAGGGGGCATACAGGGCTAGCAACAGGGGGAAGTGTCCACTTTCCCTGCCTTGAAGAGGACAGGGGAGTGTGATGACTTTGTAATGTGTCACATTGGCTTGGCTGAGCTATATTCCCCAGAATTCCCCTCCCTGTACATTTCCAGTGAGGTCTTGGGTGAAATTTGGGAGGGTGGAGATGGAGAAGTAGTTATCAGAGTCCATTTGAGCCACTGTGACAAAATGTCACAGACTGGGTAGCTTACAAGCCACAGAAATTTATTTCTCCAAGTTCTGGAGGCTGAGAAGTCCAAGATGAAGGTTCTTCTGGTGAGGGCTCTCTTCCTGGTTCACAGCTGGGGCCTTCCCACTGTGTCCTCACATGCTGGAAGGGGAGAAGGGTCTCCGTGGGGGTCTCTTTCTTTTTCTAAAAATTTTTAAATTTTTTAAAAAAGATTTTATTTATTTATTTGAGAGGTGAGAGAGAGAGAATGAGCATGAGTGGGGGGGAGGGGCAGAGGGAGAGGGAGAAGCAGACTCCTCACGGAGCAGGGTAACAGACATGGGGCTTGATCCCAGGGGGTCTCTTCCATAGGAACACGGATCCCACATGATCTCCCAAAGGCCCTACTTCCTAATACCATCACCTTTGTGGGCAAGGATTCAGCATATAAATTTGGGGGGGATGCATTCACATCATAGCAACTGTCATTTTGTTTCTTTGCTCAGAAAGGCTTCTGTAGCTCACATATGTTGTTGCTTATCTGCTGGCTCTCCTTGCTGGCATGGGTCAGTAGACAGGCTGCTCTACCTTCCCCAGTACACTCCTCCCTCGAGCTACCAGGCCATTTCTCTTACCTTTAGTGCAACTTCTTGAAAGAGTTGTTTGTATTCATTGCTCCCCGTGTGTCTCCTCCCATCGTTCTTGGAACCACTCCATTTGTGCTGTGGCTACATGTAGTAGCCAGCCTCTAAGATGGCCCCAGCAGTCCCCACCTCCTGCTTTCCTGCCCTTGTGGGGTCCCCTCCCACCTGATATCAAGGTGGGTCTGTGTGACCAATACAACACGGGGATTGTGATAGTTATCACTTCCACAGCCAGGCTAAAGGGAAACCGTGGCTTCTGCCTTGCTCTCTCTTGGGTCCCTCACCCTGGGGACTGCCAGTCGTCATGTGGTGAGGCCATTAAAGAAGCTCTATGAAGAGGTCAAGTGACGAAGAATGGAGGCCTCCTGCTAACAGCCATGTTGGAAGTGGACCCTTCAGCCCCAGTCAAGTCTGGAAATGACTGCGACTCTGGTCAACATCTTGATGGCTAACTCATGAAAGACCCTGAGCCAGAACCACCTCCATTGCTTCCAGATTCCTAAACTACAGAAACTCAGTGAGATAATCAATGTTGGTTGTTGTCTTTAAGTTGCTAAGTTTGGGGGCAATTCATTACACAGCAATAGATAACTAATATATTACCCTGCATTATGGGTTGAAGCACTAACCCCCAGGACCTCAGGATGTGACCTTATTTGCAGCTTAATTAGTTAAGATGAGGTCATACTGGAGTAGAGTGGGCCCTGGTCCAATGCCGACTAGTATCTTTACATAAAGGGGAAATGTGGACACAGACAAGCAGGAAAGGAGAATGCCACGTGAAGACTGGGTGATGTTCTCATGAGCCACGGAACTACCAGAATGCAGGAGAGAGGCCTGGGACACATTCTTGCCAAGAACCTTCAGAAGGGAGCATGGCCCTGCCGATCCCTCATCCTCAGACTTCTAGACTTCAGAACTGTGATACCATAGATTTCTGTTGTTCCAAACCACCCAGTTTATGGTACTTGTTATGGCCCCCATAGAAAACAAATATACCCTCTATGCAATGTACTTTTTTGCCTTTGGCTACTTTTAAGATTTTTCTCTTTATTAAATTTGGCTTTGATTTTTACATGTCTTGAAATTTGACGTTGATGTGCCTTGTGGTTTTGTTTTTACCCTGCCTGGGGTTCAATGGATTTCTTGGATTTGTAGATTTACCATTTCTATCAGATTTGAAAAACATTCCTCCCAACACATAGTTTTTCCATCTGTATAATGTTAGATATAAATAAAGAAAAACAATACAGTAATGAGCAGAGTCTTGTGTTGCCACAGAACCCAAAGCAAGGGCACATTTTCGGGCGGGAAGATGGCAGCCAGGTTCAAAACTGTGGAACCTCTGGAGTATTACAGGAGATTTTTGAAAGAGAACTGCCGTCCTGATGGAAGAGAACTTGGTGAATTCAGAACCACAACTGTCAACATAGGTTCAATTAGTACTGCAGATGGTTCTGCTTTACTGAAGCTGGGAAATACTATAGTAATTTGTGGAATTAAGGCGGAATTTGCAGCACCACCCTGATAAAGGATATGTTGTTCCTAATGTGGATCTACCACCTCTGTGTTCATCGAGATTTCGGTCTGGACCTCCTGGAGAAGAGGCCCAAGTGGCTAGCCAGTTCATTGCAGATGTCATTGAAAATTCACAGATAATTCAGAAAGAGGACTTACGCATTTCTACAGGAAAGCTTTCTTGGGTTCTATACTGTGATATCATTTGCCTCGACTATGATGGGAACATCTTGGATGCTTGCACATTTGCCTTGTTAGCAGCTTTAAAAAATGTACAGCTGCCAGAAGTTACTATAAATGAAGAAACTGGTGTAGCAGAAGTTAATTTAAAGAAGAAAAGTTATTTGAATATTAGAACTCATCCAGTTGCAACTTCCTTTGCTGTATTTGATGACACTCTGCTCATAGTTGACCCTACTGGAGAGGAGGAACATCTGGCAACTGGAACCTTAACAGTAGTAATGGATGAGGAAGGCAAGCTATGTTGTCTTCACAAACCAGGTGGAAGTGGGCTGACTTATGAGTCGAGCAGTTACCAGACACAAAGAAGTAAAAAAAACTGATGGATGAAGAAATTAGAGCACGAAACCCAAATAAACAACCACCACATTTTCAAAACAGATTTGTAAAAACTGTATTTGTTACACTGTGCACAAACCTTTTATACTAAATAAATATCAAACTACATTCTTCAGGAAAAAAAAAAAAGAACCCAAAGCAAGTAGGCAAGCAGAAGGTATAACTGGACAGACAGCTAACATGCAGACCTTTAGCACATGAAAATTTCTGAAACATACAAAGCAAGAAAGTACTAGAACTGAGGGGAAAATATAGACAACTTTGATACAACTTAAGAAAAAAATTCCATCAATAAAGAATATAGTTTTTTTGTTTTTTTAAGTAGGCCCCATGTCCAGCATGGAGCCCAGCATGGGGCTCAAACTCATGACCCTAATATTAAGACCCAAGCTGAGATCAAGAGTCAGATGTTTAACCAACTGAGCCACCCAGGCACCCCAAGAATATAGTTTTAAAGTCAAAGATAATAAAATCCATTCTCAAAAGCAACCATGGCTTTGAAGTAACTATGAGTAAGTTTCAAGAAAAAAAACCACACACACAAATATAGACACACGTACATTTACATATATGTACACATTCATAATACATGCCTACACACCTGCGGACGTATACGTATGCCAATTTTACCACTTGGATAAACCCGCTTCATCTTCCCCGGGGCAGAATGCACAACAATGTAGCAGAGGCTAGGAACGGGCTTAGGGAAAAATCCCACTCATGGAAATGAGGATTTGAAGGAAAAACATCTCCTACTAACTTAGTGGCAATCCTGCCTAACTGCATGTATATATCCAATGTAATTCTAATTGGCATTACAGAGGCCTTTTTTTCCCCTCAGAATTTGGTAACGAATTCTTGGCGAATTCTAAAGAACACTTCAACGAACACATTTATTAGAAAAAAGAAAGAAACAGAAACCCTGTCTGTTGACATATTCAAACCACTGATAGAATAGGGGTGAGTGGATACCAAGCAACACCAACACCAGGGAGACCAACCCTTTCTGGATTCAAACACCATCAGCAGGGCGCCTGGGTGGCTCAGTTGGTTAAGCAACTGCCTTCGGCTCAGGTCATGATCCTGGAGTCCAGGGATCGAGTCCCACATCGGACTCCCTGCTCAGCGGGGAGTCTGCTTCTTCCTCTGACCCTCCCCCGTCTCATGTTCTCTCTCTCTCTCTCTCATTCTCTCTCTCAAATAAATAAATAAAATCTTTAAAAAAAAAAAAGTGTTTAAAAAAAAAAACAAACACCATCAGCATTCTCTTTACTACTCAAATCTGCTTATCTCTGCATTTTTCTTTTCCTACTGCAATTGCTCTTTTCTTGGCTGCAGGGAGCTTCAGGATCACATATTAGCTGTCCTGTGTCTATTTCTCATCACAAAAGTCCCATGAGGGCTTTGGTAAGCTCGGCTTTATCAAATGCTTACCTGTGGCATTCCCACTGTGGGCCTGGAGGGTGGAGTACCAGTAAGTCCTCTTAATTGGTGCCTCTGCAGATAAGGGGTAAGAATCTGTTACTAAAAGGCTAAGGAGTCGGGGAAGACAAAACCAACCTGTCTAATCTGAGCATTGAAAACACCACAAATTGAGAGATTCTAAATTAATTATCATAGGAACAATTGATACCGATTTGTAATGAAGTAAGGTTAGATCCTCACACCTCATCACATACACTGCCAAGTAAAAGTGTGGAGAAGACTAATTTCACTTAAATAATGTTTCATTATTTTAAAAGGGAGGCACACTTGGCATAAAGTCTGATTGTGGAATGTTTTAATAACTCACACCGAGTATTTCACCACATGGATTAAACACACTCTATTTCTCTCCTGTGTGAGTTCTCTGATGTAATAAGGGCTCATATATGGCAGAAAAATGTCTCACATTAATTGCATTTATAAGATTTCACTCCTCTGTGCATTTTTATAAGGCTTTAACATTCTGTAGATTATTTGATGTGTTACTTTGTTGGTCACTGCTTCTCTGGAATTTACCCCTTAGGAGCTTTCTGATGTAAAAGGAAGTTTGACTTGTGGCACAATGTTCTCTTGCATTTATTACATTCGTAGGGTTTCTCCCGTGTGTATTTTCTGATGTTCAGTTAAGAGTCCTCAGCCGATGGTAGGTTCTTCCACATTCACTCCATTCATAGGGTTTCTCTCCTGTGTGAATTCTCCGATGTACTCTGAAGGCTGACTTACGGCAGGAGGATTTCCCACATTTGTTACAACCATGTAGTTTCTCCCCAGTGCGAGTTCACTGATATTCAGTGAAGGAGAACTTCTGGGAGGTTTTCCCACATTCGTTACACTCCCTGGGTCTCTCTCCTGTGTGTCTCCTCTGATGGTGAGTGAGGGCTGACTTCTGGCAGCAGGTTCTCACACATTCAACACAAGCGTACGGTCTCTTCCACATAACGTTCTGATGTTCAACAAGGTGTGATTTTTTGCTGATGGCATTCCCATGTTCATTACACTGAAAGAGATTCTCCTTTGTGTGTGTTCTCTTATGTTTGTTGCAGTCTGACTTCACCATGAATGCTCTACCACATTTATTAAACACACCATGTTTCTCTCCTTTGTGTGTTCTCTGATGTATAATGAGGGTGGACTCATGACAGAGAAATGTCCCACATTCATTACATATGGAGGATTTCTCTCCTCTGTGAGTTATCTGATGTGCAATGAAGGCCAATTTAGCACACAGAAATTTTCTACACTGACTGCATTCATAGGGTTTCTCCCCTGTATGAGTTCTCTGATGTACAACTAGGGTGGGCTTCTTAGAAAAGGTTTTGCTACATTCACTGCATTCATTTGATTTCCTTTCTGCGCACACCCTCTTCTGTGTAATGAGCTGCCCTTCTGAAGGTTTTCCTCCATTTATGACAGTCAAGAGGTTGTTATTTCAAAGTCTGAATGTTCTGATGCAGAATAAAGTCTTCATTTTGACTTCTGCCTTTCTTAACTGGATCATATTTGTGTTTTGTTTTGTTTTTTTTATTCCAGAATGACTTTTCTCACTCTTAGAGTGGTGGTTTCCTATATCCACTGTATTCATCAGGAATCTTTTTAAAATAGCATTTCAGGGGTGCCTGGGTGGCTCAGTTGCATAGGCATCTGCCTTCCACTTGGGTCATGATCTTGGGGTCCCGGGATAGAGCTCCACGTTGGGCTCTTTGCTTAGTGGGGAGTCTGCCTCTCCCTCTGCCCCTCCCCACCACTTGTGTTCTCTCTCCCTCTCTGTCTCAAATAAATAAATAAAATCTTAAAAACAAACAATTAAAAAAATTTCTTTAAATACCTTTTCATTGCAACAATTACTTCTGAATTAGTCTTCAAATTGGCTCCACAGGGATCATATTTGTAGGGTATTTTTCTTGAGGGAACAATATTCATGCCCAGATTAAATGTTTTCCCAAATACATTATTTCTTTCTGTAATCAGTGTTTTATTATTGAGGCATAAAATTTGCTTCAAATGCTGCTTTGGATTTCCTTGTCTTTCTCTAAGACATCACCAACTTCTAGGAAAGAACACAATTAACAGTAACTTGTGAGCCCTTACACATTTGCTATGAAATGAGAGTTACAACTGCCTTGCAGTGGGGGATTCGACTTCAGGCCCAGCCTCCCAGAATTAAGGACATTTCAAGGGCAAAATCTCCTCTGTGGTTGATGTAGGAGAAAACAAAACCAAAAACCAAAACAAAACCAAACGCCCACTCAACCCCCCAGCCTGATTCATAGGGCGAAGGGAAGAGGAAACTACCTTTGGCACAGAACAAGTAAGAGTCACAGGGAACAGTGAGCACAGAGCAAACTGCGAGTAAGGCTGACAGAGGCCTGAGTAAGACAGGCAGGAGTCGAGCAAGCACTTGGAGAAGACAGGGAGACAGTGGGACCTGGACACACAGACCTCACTGACCTTTGTCAGTAGGACAAAGAAACAAAAAGCCGGTGTGAATCTGAAATTTTGGCAGTGACACGGGAACTCTGGAATTTGCACAAATAAAAAGGAGAATGTGGGCTGAGCAGGGCGGGGACTATGGCGAGGCAAGCATGATGTCTAGAGCACCTGCATGACCCTGAGAGTGAGTGTTTTCTTAAATTTGTGCCCGAGATGCTTTGTTTGCCTCACCATAGTCCCACCCTCGTGGGGCTGAGAATGGAGGGTGAAACTGCAATTTCTCAGTTAAAGGATAGAGAGAAAAATGGAAAGTAACTAGTACATCATGTAAATCAAGCAAGATTTCTTTTTCTTTTTTAGAGGCGGGGAGGGGCAAAAGGACAGAGAGAATCTTAAGCCGACTCTGTGCAGAGCATGGAGCCCAACATGGAGCTTGATCTCACAACCCTGAGATTGTGACCTGAGCTGAAATCAAGAGTTGGATGCTCCACCGACTGAGCCACCCAGGCGCCCCAAGATTTATTTCTCTCAAGATGGATCTATGAATGTCTGAATATACAACAAGTCTATGACAATGGTTGGTGGCGGGGTGGTCAGGTAGGCAATAGAGAATGCCACAGAAATAATGTGCAAGGTACGGTGAAGGAGGGACTGGGTTCTGGGGATATGTAACTAAGTGGCAAAAATCTTTATAAATTTTTCAATTAAAGAGAAGAGTATATTTATTTGGGGATGATGTTTTATGTATCTGCAGCATGACAATGATCTAATCCTCCATTACCTCCAAGGTCTGGGGCCTATAAAAAGAGATTCCTGAGAAACATTAGAAAGATGCCAACTATGATCAGTAACGGCTTTGGAACTCTTCTTTCCACTGGTTTCCACCTACTCGGTGATCAGTTACTCACCTGGGTAGTTCTGACCTGAGAATTCCTCCACTATCCATGGCTCTTCTCCTTGCCCCAGTTTGAAGATCACATCTGGTTTGCTAACATGATACCCTGTTAATGGGAAATAACACAGAACTTGGACCAAGCTCTTTGGACTTCAGGGACTCTGAAGGATGAAGAGAGCACAGTTTTAGAAACTACGTAATGAGGATGCCCAGCAGTTCATCAATAAAGCTAGAACATTTGGAGGAAGGCTGGGAGGGGCAGTGGATACACACACACAGTTCTACTGCCTAAATCATCTTTCTTCCTGATGCTCAAGGCTAAATAATTAAATTCAACATGTTTTTGCGACACAGAGCAAATGCATGCTCTTGGGAGCTAACCAGGGAAGCTGTACTCACCCACGGAGACCAGCTGTCTGCAGTTTTCCAGAATCACAGCCCTGTCCAGGAGCCTCCGAGTAGGACACAGTTGCTGCCACTCCTCCTGGGGGGTGAAGTCCACAGTCAGGTCCTTGGATGAAACTGATCTCTGAAAGAATATGTTCAATCCAAGGTGAATAGAATCCCATTGGATTCTTGGGGTGCCCCCTACCCTTTACTTGGGAGACCGCTGTTGTGAATAGTGGAAATCCATAAAGAGATATTTGTTAGCAAGAATTAGAGTTTTATGACCAAATTTATATTTTAGAAGCAATGCTCTAGAGCACAGGGGTCAGCGAACTATAGTCCGTGGGTCAAATCTAGCCCGCTGGGAGCCAAATTTGGCCATGCCCATTGGTCGACACATTACCAACCTGCCTTCATACCACAGTGACTGTGCTGAGTGGATGTGACAGAGACCATGTGGCCCTTTGAAACAATGTTTGCTGTCCCCAACCCTAGAAGAATGGCAAATGGCTTAAAGGTCAAATTAGAGGGAAAGAAAACTAGGACCACACTGTGAGTCATGCCCACGGGTAGTTCTAGTGGGGGTGGGAAGGAGGGAATAGACCCTACATGATGAGGAACAAGGGGATTTGGCCTCTAACTGGTTGTGGGAAATGTAATGTCCAGATTATTTTGCATGATCAGCTGGTAGTACTGTATGCTGAGATTAGGAAGACAAAACCAAAAAAGAACTGACCACAGAAAGCTAGTGCATTGCTATTTAGAATGTTATGCTTGGGTCTGTGGAGCATACAAGTAGAGATGTCCAGCTGGATATTTGGTTCTGAGCTCAGAAGACGGAGAAGACAGAGTGGTAAGCAAAAGCCACAACTGAAGGCATAAATAACAGAGAAGACCTCTATGAACCAATATGGAGTGATTTTCGGGCTATACTGTTAAGTGAAGAAAGCAAAGTGTGAAAGAATATCTATAGTATGCTACCTTTAATGTAAGAAAGAAGGGAATATAAGAAAATGTACAGCTGACCCTTGAACAACATGGGAATTAGGGGCACTCATCCCCTGCACAATCGAAAATCCATGTGTAACTTTTGACTCTCCCCAAAAACTTAACTACTAATAGCCCACTGGTCATCCAGAGCCTTACTGATAACATAAACAGCTGATTAACACATATTTTGTATGTTATACCTATTTTATACTGTATCCTTGAATAAAATAAACTGAGCTAGAGAAAAGAAAACGTTATTAAGAAATATAAAGAAGAGAAAATACATTTATAGTACCGTGCTGTATTTATAAAAAAAAAAAAAACTGCATATAAATGGATCCACGCAGTTCAAATCCATGTTGTTCAAAGGTCAACTGTACATGTAGCCACTTGTGTGTAAGAAAGATAAACAAAAAGATAAACCGGAAACCAGTGAATGGATTACCTTCCAGAGGTATATGGGAACAGATGGGAAGAATAGAGGAGCAGGAATGGGAGATGGATGGGGGGAGGTGACAGTTTTCTAAGTATATCTTTCCATATAGTTCTGCTTCTTAGAACTATGGTAATATCACACACCCCCAGAATAAAAAGAATCAACCAGGATGTGGAATCAAGACCCCATATGGAATATGAACAGAAACAAATGAAACTAACTATAATAAAATTAAGTAACTACAGTGAAGGGGGTGAGAAAGGAAATAAGCAACTTTGGAGAAGAAGGTTTTGACTACATTGCGTAAGGCTAAAGAACGGCACGCAGTGACACGCTAGTCGGGAAATTCGTTTTTCACATGGGGTGTGGATCAGCGATTCTTTAACACCCTCATGTGTATCCTTGAACGAGCAAATAAGTAAATACAACGTAGATTGTGACAGCCAGGTTTCTCCCTGTCAGACAAAGGGGTTATAGATCAAGAAAAAGAAAAGGATAGAATGAACCCAAGAAAACGACTGGCCAGTAAAGTGTCAAGGTCATGAGAGAGAAAGACGGTCCGAGATTGCAGGAGGCTAAGGAGACGTGACAACCAAATGCAATGGGGAATCTTAGGTTGGATCCCTAAGCTGAAAAGGACATTTCTGGGACGACTGGCAAAATTTCAGTAAGATGGAGAGTAGCACTGTATTGATGTAATCTCCCTGGTTTTGATCGCTGTGCTATGGTTTTCAAAGATCAGGGGAAGCAGATGAAGGGTATGTGTGCTTTGTGTATTATTTTTCTAATTCTTTTGTAAGTCTAAATAAATAAAATCTTAAAAAAAATGATCTGAGCATATTACCGTACTCCATTTTACATTTGAACACACAGTATTTTTATGCTTTTTATATAGGGAACACTGTATTTAGTTCAGATTGGAACTTCAGGGATTTCCACTTCTTTTGAAAAATACTGCTAATGGCCATCCTGCTCATGGGGCTTGAATCATGAAACATCGCACCCACGTCTGTGGGAATTTTTAACTTGTCACATTCACAGGGATTCTACCTACAGGTATACACATCAGACTACCTCTCTGACTTACTATAGTTGTATGTGAGCGTTCCATGTTAAAATACATACTGCCCTTTTGGCTCCCTGAGCAGCGCCAAGGCGGTCGGCAAGAACAAGCGCCTTATGAAAGGCGGCAAAAAGGGAGCCAAGAAGAAAGTGGTTGATCCATTTTCTAAGAAAGATTGGTATGATGTGAAAGCACCAGCTATGTTCAATATAAGAAATATTGGAAAAACATTAGTCACAAGAACTCAAGGAACCCAAATCGCATCTGATGGCCTCAAGGGTCATGTTTTTGAAGTGAGCCTTGCTGATCTGCAGAATGATGAAGATGAGTTTAAAAATTCAAGCTAATTACTGAGGATGTTCAGGGCAAAAACTGCCTAATTTCAAGGTCATGGATCTTACCCGTGACAAAATGTGCTCCATGGTCAAAAAATGGCAGACCATGATTGAAGCTCATGTTGATGTCAAGACTACTGATGGTTATTTGCTTTGTCTATTTTGTGTTGGTTTTACTAAAAAAAATCAGATTCGGAAGACCTCTTATGCTCAGCACCAACAGGTCCGTCAAATTTGGAAAAAGATGATAGAAATCATGACCCGAGAGGTACAAACAAATGACTTGAAAGAAGTGGTCAATAAATTGATTCCAGACAGCATTGGAAAAGATATAGAAAAGGCCTGTCAGTCTATTTATCCACTCCATGATGTCTTCGTTAAAAAAGTAAAAATGCTGAAGAAGCCCAAGTTTGAATTGGGAAAGCTCATGGAGCTTCATGAAGGTAGTAGTTCTGGAAATGCTACTGGGGATGAGACCGGTGCTAAAGTTGAACGAGCTGATGGATATGAGCCACCAGTCCAAGAATCTGTTTAAAAGTCAGGCATTAATGGTGACAAATAAAAAATCGTATTTGTGGGAAAAAAAATAAAATACATACTAACTCCTTTTTTAATTAATTAATTCAATTAATTTGCTTTTATTCCTTTACATCAGGGAATTTTACTGATTTTTAAAAATTATGCAAGTAGGTTCCATTACCTATTATTTCCAAAATAAGATGAAGGGAAGATGGGTTTTAGCTAGGATGTCTAGGAAACAAAGCTGAATCTTATAGGAGGGGCTCCAGCCAGAGCAGTGAGGGTGGAAAGAAAGGATGTAAGCAACGTGGGGTGACGGGCGGCACCACCCTACCCACCACTTCACTACAAGCCCAGACAGGCAGCAGGTCTCTGAGCAGGAGCATTCGGCCAACACGTGGGACCTCGCCACAAGGGCCACATGGATAGTACATGGAGCGGTGAGAGGAAAGGGAACGTTATCTGTCCACTTCCTTCTCATGTCCCACTTCCCTTCAGTCAAGGTTCACCCTGAGGTGAGTTAACTTGCCCACACTTCTGGGCTGCATTGTCTGGTTCCAGGATGTCTCCCCCAGGAAGCCAGATATCACACTTCTCGTGTTGTTTTATCCAGGTCTATAGGAGGGGCAGCCCAGCATGGGTGCAGTATTGACAGAGAGATAAAGGAGATGGGTGAACATGAGGTTTGTGTCCTAAGAGACATTACAGGAAGTGTCCTGGGTCTGACCCCTCACCATGCTTTGTGTTGTCTGCGTAATGTCTAGTTCCTTCACCAGTTCCTGAGCTCCCCGAGGACAGAGACAAGATCTCTTTTATTCAAGCTGTATCAAAAGCATCATGCTGCGCATAGTGTTTGGCATACACTGGCTTGATCTATATGTAGCTGTGGAATGAAAAGGTTCATAGTGGTAGGAATTAAAAAGAAGAAAAAACAGGTCATGACATGAATAGCCTTATCGGTCACACCAATGACCAAAAGAGCCTGGGAGTGGTGTGGAACCACTGCAACAATTTCTGTATTAAGAGACATGACTAGATTGGCATTTTAGGGGGATCACTCGGTGTGAACAACAGTCTTCATGTAGGGAAGGGAAGGAGGCGGGCAAACGGAGAGAGTTATTATGATAATCCAGGAGAGAAAAACTGAGGGAGGGGAAGAGGGCATGGAGGACAAAGAACAAATTCAAGAAACATTTACGATGGGGCGCCTGGGTGGCTCAGTCATTAAGCGTCTGCCTTCGGCTCAGGTCATGATCCCAGGGTCCTGGGATCGAGCCCCGCATCGGCCTCCCTGCTCAGTGGGAAGCCTGCTTCTCCCTCTCCCACTCCCCCTGCTTGTGTTCCCTCTCTTGCTGTGTCTCTGTCAAAAAAAATAAATAAAATCTTTTAAAAGAAAAAGAAACGTTTGTGAGACAACATTCGCAAGACTTGATAAGTGGATATAGAAGGTGAGGAAAAGGAGAGCTTGAGCTGGGCCCCATTATCTGGCCTGTCTAACCTTCCAGATAGTAGGGGCCCTGATAGGGAATGAAGAGAAAGAAGCAAACTGAAAAGACTGGAAATGTTATTTCCATTTTGAACATGAGGACTCCAATGGCCTTCTGGACGTGCTTATAGAGATGCTCAGCAAGTCTCAAGCTGAGGTGGAAAAAGACTTCAGAGCATATAAAGCTGCATGTCAAAACCACAAAGGAGATGAAAAAAACCCAGGAAGAATAATGGGCTAGTAATGTAGGGAAGAAGATTCTATAAAAGATATAAAGAGAGCCAAGAGAACCATGTGGATGATATCAGAGATCATCAGAGGTGCATGTCAGGGAGGGGATGGCCATACTGCCAAATGCAACACAGAGTTCAGTGAAGCACAGACTGGAAAATACCCGTTGGGTTTGGAAATATTTAGGCTACTGCTAAGTTTTACCAGTACAGATCCATGGGAGTGTGGGGGCAGGGTGGGCAGATCCAAGACTGCATGAAGTGAGTTGAAGTGAGACCAGCAAGTGAGGAAGTTTTACCCACAGGATAGAAGACGGAATTGTTCCCTCTACAACCTGTTTCAAAAGTAGAGCTGAAAGAAATAGTTACAGGACACTATTTGAGGAATAGGTGACCCATTTATTCTCATTTTTATCCCTGGATCATACAGAAGCATCTGAATGGTGTCTACTCAGAGGACAATGAATTGGTCCCCTCCAATAACTGAGTTTTGCCTGCGTATGAAAGTTACGGGAAACCCACTGCATTTCTTTCACGATGTTCTTGCCAAGACTGGCCCTTGTGTCATTTATTCAAAGATCATCTAAGAAAATGTTTGGATATAAATGACAGGAAAACCATTCAAACAGCCGATGTAAGACCTATCTCATATTGTCTGGGCCCTTCTGGATAAGTCTACAGGAACATATGATTTCTGTATATTTATGTCAATTTTTCCAGCAGTGATCTGATACTCTTTTTCCTGATGCTTTATTTTACATATTTCTACCATTTCATTTGAATGTACACATTACTAGAAATGTCTTTGAAATCCACTGTAAAATGTGGGAACTAAATCCCTAAACAACTTACCTGGGATTTGTTCATTTTCGGATGCTCTTGAGAATGGGCCAGGAGTTGGGATACCAGACCTGGGTAAGGAAGAAGAGGAATATAATCATGAGAGGTCTGGCTAACTCAGCAGCTCTTAGGATTACCTATCAAGAAAATGGTCTTATGACCAATCCGGTGAAGGAATATCCGCTTGTCCATTTATAATTCTGAAATGATCACAGACAACTTTTCTTACTCAGTGAATATAAACAATTATTTTTTTTATGGAATTACTGTCAACTTGGGCCTTGGAAAAAATTAAAACTAACCTGAGTGCAATAATAGATTGGATCAATAAAATTCAGGATATACACAGTTTGGAACATGATTCCAGCATTAAAAATAATACTAGGATAACAATACTTATTGGCACAGAAAATGTTGAAATTATGTCATTTACCTATTTTCCTACTAATATTTTTTAGCCATTTGAGAGCAGAGAATCCAAGAGAAGCTCAGAAAGGAATGCAAGTGCTTTAAGATGTTTGCCTTTTTGTCTGGTCTCCCTCAGACGCAGTTTCACCAGAGGATCTTTTGCTAAGAAACTTGTTTTAACTTAAATGTGGTAGAGGACAGAGCCCTGACCTGGAAACTGAGATGTGAATTCAGTTCTTGGCTATCACTAGCAAACTGCATAACCGGAGAAGATATCTGCCTCCTGAGTCCTAATTTTAAAATAAAGCAAAGTTACACAGTTTTAAAAAAAACCTTCTCTTTACCTCCACTTGTGATTCTACAAGGGGGACATCTGATGAATCCCAGGTTTGGTGTTGGACGTGGTTTGAGCAGAAAGAGTGGAGATTACAGGGAATGACACATATGTGCTTGGAAAGTGATGAGAAATTATTTCCTTAGCTATGGCTGGTACCCCTTCCCTCCAGCCCACACCCCCACAAATACTTCAGGGAAGCGTCTTTTCCTGTCCCATCTGCACCCTGCCTTTTCCCTTCTTTTGAAAGTTGAACTAAAAGTTTTGCTGAGCTACAATATCCACGGTCTCTGATATGGTGTTATCATCCAGACTTTGCTCACACTGGAGAGGAAAATTCTGCCCAGTAACTTGAATACGTTCCTTTCAAGGCTTCTTCTGCTTCCACACTGAGATTCTAGGGAGAGGTTTCTGTTCAGGAATATGTTCTCCTAGGTGGGATTTCTGTTCCTGGGGACTGCTGCTTTTTACTTCACAGGAATGGTTTTGTTTCAACCTGGACCTTGGAGCCACATTTCCATTAGCTGGAACCTACACTTGGAGTCCCAAGGGTCAAGTGCCTGGTGAGCTGGACTTTTTCTAGAATCTAATCAGGGCTGCTGAAAAGTGAGACAATGCTTCAGGAGCAGGAAGAGCCTAGAACCCTCATTTTTGCCTCGTGACCTACGGAAAACAAGTCAAACGGTCTATCAAAACATATGGCACAATTGCTTCTTAGGGACACACGCAGGACAAGTCACTGTGCCAGAGAAAACTCAATGGGTGTAGGTAGAGGAAGAGGCATACTACAAAGATCATGAGACCAGGAGTAAAACAGACCTAGTTTGAAAACTCAATCCATTCACTTTAGCTTTCTGCAAATGACGTTTTTAAACGTGCTCCAACAGGGGAAGTAATGCTGTCCCTACAGCCTGGTTGGGAGGATTGAATGAAATGTCTAAAATTCTTCGTAAAATGATAGCAGGGAATACTTATGCAGCACATACTATATTTTTGGCTTGACCTTCGGATCATTTTACCCCGGAACAACCCTTGTGAGGCAAATATGATCACTATGCTCATTTTACAGGTGAGGAAACACGATTAGTCTAAATAACATGCCCAGGGATGCAGTGCTGTTTTGTGACAGGACCTGATCTGAACCCAAACATACATGCTCTTAAAACTTAATGCAATGCTGCCGACACCTCCGCCCCGACCCTCTCAAGTCCCTCAATGAACTCTTTCTCGTCCAGTCAATTCTGCACCCTGGCCCTTCCCTTCAACGGCAGCTCGCATCTTTCTCCTAACAAATACTTAGTGTAAAATAACTAACATAATAATAATAGTATTTATTTCTCATCATGAATATTTGTTCACTTCCCTGCTGCCCTCTAGCACTTTTCAACCCAGCCCGGCAGGCTGCAGATCCACGCGCATCAGTGAAACTTCTGGAATCAGACTTTAGCCATTTGGATGCACAAACCTTTCACCCTCACAAAGCACCTTCTTCAGGCAAAGAAAGGCTGCAGAGAGCGCCCGCCCTGAGGCCTGCGGGACAGGAGGCCAGCCTGGCTCTCGCCGCTCTTCTCCGCGACCAGCGGAAACCCGCTTGGTGACTCCCTCCCGAGGGAGGCGGGGAGAGCTCGCGCCCACCCTCCACGGACCCGGGCCAGCTCCGCCCCGCCCTTCCCTCCGACCCCCGAGGGCCCGGAACCCCCTGCCAGTCCTTCTTCTAACTCGCGGTTGCACCCGCTGCGCTTCCACTTTGCACGAAGTACAGGTGAGCGCGGAACCCAAGCAACTGGAGACTGCAGGACGCGTCCCCGGAAGAACCCTGAGAACGAGAATCCGCGCCAGGCGGAACGCCAGGATCAGCACATGCGCAGAAGCAGCCCCCGGGCCGCCCTTCCAGGGTTCCCCAAGGGGCGGTCGGCGCCTTTTTGAACTACATTTCCCATAAGGCGCCGCGATACCCGCCGCCTGCTTAAGGATTCTTCAAGGAGCGTCTGTTTTGATTACCGGGCTTGATGAATTGCTATGAACCATTAACACAAGAAGAAAAGTTGCCTGTTAACTTCATCGAAGACTATAGCTGAGAAGCGAAGATTACAGACTATGAAATGTCCACCCACATGTTAATGATTCCAAAATCTTTATCTTCCTCCTAAACTTTCCTAAAGAGCACCAGAGCCGTTTATCTTATTCTTTCTACTGTTTTCCCCCTCTGAGCATCAGAAAACACACTGGGGAATAACGCTGCAAACATTCTAAACGCGAGAAAGCCTTCTTTATATCTGAGATCTCGTAGGGGAGCAATCAGAAGAATGTAACCAATACAGGAAAGCCTTCACCTGTTTGGGTGGATCCATATAAACATGTTGAATGTGTGAAAGCATTGTGGAATTCAGACATTATCTATCCAAGAATTCACGCTGAAAGAAAATTTACCAGTGGGGAGTGTAGTAATAAAAAAAAGTATGATATACTCTTAAATAAAACAATAGGCAAACACATATATGAAGCATAATTTTATCTTTTACATATACATGTTTAGATAAAGATATGCACATTTAAGTAGGTATTCATTTAGATGAAATTTAGAAAGATATGCTCCAAAATTAACAATGGTAATCCGTGGGGTATGAGATTATTTAGGAGGAAGAGGGACCTTCTCTTGTGCATATATATATATTTTCTATGATTAAGTAAAATGGATGATTTTTCCATTTTGTGTATGAAAGATAGACAAAGTGAAATGGAAATATAAAGGCATTTTTGGCCCATTAAGTTGAATTTCAAGTGTGTGTGTCTGTGTAAAGAGAGAGAATAGAATACACACACACGTACAAATAGATCTTCATTGAGATAAGCCCTGGAATTGAAAATATTAAATGTTCACTACTTATAGGTACAGGTTCAGGTTGATAAGAAACTTTTATTTTTGATGTTAAGTATTTTTCTTTTTAAAAAATTCCTTAATGTCTCAGTAACTTCTGTCTTTCCTCAAATCATTCTTTCTGCCACCTTGCCATCTGCTGTTAACTGGTCATCTCATCTGTGGTGGACATCAGTTGGTTTTCTTGGTCCTCCTTACATCCATACTATCTTAACAGCACTTCATTTTTTCCTCAGGAGAACTACCACACTTCCATTAAGGTCTGCCACATACACATGCATAGGTACACTGCACAACTCCAGAGGATTCATCCATTTAGATTGCTGAATAGTACCTGCTGAAATTGAGCAGTGCCAAACCTATACAACTGTCAATGGCAGCCATTGAATGATGGGCCAGTAAGTTGCCCGTCCCACTCCTGGCCTAGGTGGAGCCGAGTCTGTCTGATATGGAAGCCTTGAAGCAATTGCCCATTCCTGTTGTGTAGATCTCTGGAGTTATCCTGGTTCTGGTTCTTACCAATTCCAACAAATTCCTTTTTTATGTAGCTCTTCAGAGATACTTTGTGTTGCCAACAAAGAACCCCAATAAGTCACAATCCACACCTCAAGCGTTCTTCAAACTGGAAACCAAATCACAGCAGAGGGTCTTGAGTGTTAAAACTAAAGCTAGTCTTTGTTCGTTATCCATCATTTAGTCACCCAACAATTATTTCTGGATACCTGCTATGTGCCAGGCACTGTTCTAGGCTCTGGGAAACAAGAGTGAAAAAGCCCAACACAGTCCCTGCCTTTATGGGATCTGCCTATTCAGAATCTGGTGAGGAAGACCACAATATTTATTAGCCACAACTAGCTATACCATTTCAAATAGCTATAGAGTTCCAAATTGTAAGGAGCTCTGTGAGGGAAAAGAATGGAACGCTGTGTGGAAGATATTTTTAAGTAGATAGCATTTATTTTAGGCTTGCGAAGTGCAAGCACTTTCTATGCTTCCTAACGATCACCCGAACAATGCCGCAGCTTAAATCTGACTGTAGGTCCTATTTCACAGATGTGAAAACAAGACCTACACTAAATAGAAAGATATATCATTAATAATTTATAAATATAAATAGGGTCTTTGCCAGGACCTGGAACTTTAAATACTAAAACTGGGGCAGTCCTGGGCAAACACGGACAAGTTGTCGTTCTAATAAATAACTCCGCTAAGGTCACACTTTAGGGAGTGGTGGGGTGAATACTGACTCCAGATCTAGTTTGACTCCAAAGTTCATGTACACAGTGACCACCCCACAGGTGCCCTCTGATGTGAGCAGTCTGTGGAGAAATGGAGGCGAGCAGGAGAGGCTGAAGGCAGGTCAGCGAGAGGCTGAGGCAATGGTCCAGCAAGAGATAGGAGTGGAGATGAAATCTCCAAACAGTTCGGATCCAAACAGTTACTCCCATCAGTAAAGGTTTGGATCGGAAGGGAGAAGGAGGCAGAAGTGGGATGACTCAAGGGTTTTGGCTCAGGAATGGAGAGGAAGTGATCTGGGGAGGAGGACGATGATTCAAATCGGCCATAGTGCGTGTATCATCCAGGTAGAAATGCTAGAGCACAGCTGGAGAGGAATCTCAGAACTAGAGAATCCTCATGGCTTAGCTTGTCAGAGCCCAGAGACGAGCTGGAGATGAATGCCTCAGGATCAGCCAGGCTTTCTGGGTTGCAAGCAACAGACATTGACTCAGACAAGCATAAGCAAAAAGGGGAACTTTTTAATGAGGATTTTGGGAGATTCCTAGAACCGAGTTAGAACACAGGTGGGAAATAGGGCAGAATGCGTGGCAGGAATCAATGACATCTGGTGGGGATGTCACTGCCACCACTGCACCCAGACAGTGGAAGTCCCGCTGCTGTGGCTGCTTCCATTGCCACTGAATAACGGGTACCACCGTTGCTGTTGCTAGCGTAAATAAAATACTCCTGCCTCCCCCTTGCCCCCTGTGCATTTGTATCAGTTGCTGAAGATTCAAGTCCTGGGCATCTGATTAGCTGAACCCAAGTCACATGGCCCATGCCCCAGGTGCCAAGAGAAAAGAAACGCAAGTGTCTGGCTTTTCAGGTTTCCTTAGTGGGAGAAGGTAGCCTGCCTTCTAGCAAGATTTACACATGGGTGATTTCCCACGTACAGAAAGGATGTTCAGAAGTCAAGGAACCAAAATGAACGGATGATAATAAAATGTGTAGTACAACTTCTGCAGCTGTCATGTGCACCCATGCCATTGTATACATGATGCTCAAAGAAAAGTCCTGCAATGTACACAGTTGTCCAAAAGTGGCCCCCAAAAGTTCTCACAGGGCTGCCTGGGCATTGAGCCAGCTGGGTCATGGAGGGGGAGTGCCTCCTTCTTAGTTTCCATGAGACCAGGGGCCCTCTCCGCAGGAGAAGAGGCTGTACCTTCTCATAGTTCCCAGTGTCCCCAAAGGCAGGTGCAGTGCCCAGACAACTCCTGTGAACCACAGGCATCCCCAATCCCTTCTGCCTGGTGCCCGGGCAGTTTGTCGCTTCCCTTCCTTGATGAGGCTGCTTTCACATGCTCCCCCATAAGAAGGGAGAGTAATAGGTGTGGGATCTCTCCACTGGAACACAGCCTACACTGTGAGTCCAGGAAATCACTCGTGCCCTCATTCCTTTCTGAGGGATAATGGTGGGATGGGGGACCTGCGCATTTTCTTCTCTCCCTGACCCTCAACTTGAACTTTACTATCTACACAATAAATCTTATGTTAACCCGTTCTATGAGATGTCTCTGAATTTCACCTGAGTCTGACAAATGGGGCCCCCGAAGGGACCACCTCACCCTAACAATGCTTTGCCAAGGTCTTAGAGCAGTTGGGGCTACCTAGAAAACCCCCTGTCCTCTCCACCCTAGTTTCCATCTCTGACCTGTCTCCCTACCTGTCAATGCTATCTTCTTTGTTCTGGATCCTTTGGTACCTTAAATCCTTCTCTTTTCTTTTTTAAGATTTTATTTATTTCTTTGAGAGAGAGAGAGAGCACACAAGCACGAGCAGGGGGAGTGGCAGAAGGAGAGGTAAAAGCAGGTTTCCCACTTAGCAGGGAGCCGGATGCAGGGTTCCATCCCCGGAGCTCGATCCCGGACCCTGGGATCATGACCTAGCTGAAGGCAGACGCTTAACCAACTGAACCAGCCAGACACCCTAAATCTTTCTTTTTAGAGGAAAAGCTTTTAAGAACTTCCCATCCAGGGTATTAAAGAGGGCACGTTCTGCGTGGAGCACTGAGTGTTATGCACAAACAATGAATCAGGGAACACTACATCAAAAACTAATGATGTAATGTATGGTGATTAACATAACAATAAAAATTTTTAAAAAAAGAACTTCCCATCCACACGGAAGTTTCAGGTTAACTTCTCCTCCCAAGGAAATGTGCATATCTGGGAAAGACAACACTTAACAACTTCAAATAAACACCAACCGTGGGCTGCTGGCACATGTAGAGAAAAAAATGTAAGATTTTTGGGGGGAGGGAATGTCCCAGATTCCCCTCAATGAAAACATGAAGACACTGCCTATAGGTAAGGCTGGCTCCAGGAGTCTTTTTACAGTCCTCCCTCCCTGCACTATGAGGCTGGGTGGTCCTAGAAACCTGGACCCAGGCCACAGGCCCAGAGGACTCACACCCAGTTAGACAAGGCAGGTGCATCCAGCACCCACCTGGCTGCCTCCCCGGGTGCATCAGTCAGGATTCCAGTGCCAGGCTGGCCGTGTCCTCACTCCCTCCCCTGTTAGACTGGGAGCTCCAGAGAGCAGGGGCCCTGTTGGCATCATCTCTGTAGTATGTGAAATGCCCCGCATGTAGCAGGGCCTCAACAAAGTCATGTGTCACCATCAGCGTCAGGAGGGAGGCAGCATTTGGTGTTTATGCTGGCGGAAAAAAAAAAAAAAAGGCTCCCTGAATTTTTAGGAAGAGTGCACACAGATTCCCAAGAGACCCCTGGTGATAACTCCTACCCTACTCAATTTCTGCAAATGTTCATCCACCCAGGCTGCCATTAGGCCACAGAGTATTTTTGTGTAAATTATAAAAAGGTGCCTCCCTCTTAGATTTGTATATTTATTAAACTGGAAAATTGTTTTACTAAATATACAAATCTAGGCTGTGATGTGAATGGCGACCCCCTAGGGTTGTGCAGTGTACAACCTGCACACCGCTACTAAACAGCCCTGGACACCATTCCCTCCTCCACCACTCCCTCCTCAGTGGAGATAAAGTAGTGGGTCTTGCCCTCAGGTGTCAGGATCCCCTCCCTGTCTGCACATCACGCTCCCTGGTTGCTTCTAAGAGCCCAGTCTGATCTGGGAACAGTCTTTGATGACACTGTAGTCCACAGGGGTGACCTCCTGGGGAGGGAGCTGGGCCGCCTGCCGGCACTGAGATAGTCCATGGAAGGCCTCCCGGAAGCGCTGAGACATAAGGGCGTAGATGATGGGGTTGACTGTGCTGTTCAGGCAGACGCAAAGGCGGCAGAAGAGAAGGAAGCCACGGTTGAGGTAGGGCGGGCTCAGGAAGGAATTCACCACCACCAGGGGGTTGTAGGGCAGCCACAGCAGAGCAAAAACCAGCACCACCACCGTCAGCATCTTGGTGACCTCCCAGGTAAGACAGGAAAAAAGGGACGCATGGGTGCTGAGGGAGAATCCCCAGTTCCCGCCCTCTCTGCGGGATGCAAGAGGAAGAAGCCAAAAGAGCATCCAGGCCTTTGCCAAATGGTGCCCTCACACATGCCCCCCTTCAGCCCCATCCCCAGCTAGAACACTGCTGCGCATCCTTCCAGGCCCTGCTCAAGTCATTTTCACTGGGGGACTCCCTCCCACTGACACACACCAGCCCCCAACTCACCTCTAAAACCCTTGGACAGGCCACCATTTTTACTGGCAGCAAATTCACGAATCCACTGCCTTCATCATGGCGGAACTTGCAAATTCACGAATCCACTGCCTTCATCATGGCGGAACTTGCAAATTCACGAATCCACTGCCTTCCATCATGGCGGATCTTGAGGATTAAAGAATGAATGCAGGTAAAGAACACAGAACAGTGCCAGGCAGGCCCTAAATGCCCTGCAGGGGGATTGCTGTGGCAAACACATCTACTACTACTATTACAAGCGCACGGAGTTCAGAGCCAGGAGCAGCGGGGTTACCATCCTGGTTCCACTGATAACCAGCTGTTTAGCTTGGGTATACCTCTCTGTCCAGCTCAACCCCTTCTCCCCAACATCCCCGGCCACGAGCTCGCTCCCTTGTGGTGCTTTCACTGCACCCCACTCCTCACTTCCCTCACCTTCCAGCCCCCAGCCCCTTTCATCCTTGGCTTGCACTTCCCTAACGGTGGAGATGAAGTAGAGCCTCCTAGAGGTGGTACACTCACTCTGGAAGGTGTTTCAAAAGATCCCTCGTTTTTAAATTCCAGAATGAAAAGGCCACCAGGGGGCATCAGTCAGTGGGAGACAGGGACATCCCTAGTTTCCTGGGGGAGGACAGCAGCACACCCAGGCCCACCCACACCTCCGGAGTCCTCAGTGACTCCTTCAGAGACCATATCTTGTGGGGGGGGGGCAAAGTGCACTTACTAGAGCTTAAATTGCTTCAATTGTCTTGGCATTGCGCTGGTTCTGCCCAGAAACCTCTGGATACATAGAATCAGCTCTGAGGAACACTGGAGAGACAACTTTCTCATCAAGGAGGAAGCTAGCCTGGAATGTTCCTGCATAAGATTGCTTCTCAGAGTCCAGGAGTTTAGTTGCTATGAGTGACCTCTCCAAAGAGGCTCGCCCTGACTAAATCAATGAGCTTCAGGGCTGTAATATTCTCCAGGAACCAGAAATCTCAGGAATTCCCAAGTCAGTCTTGACTCCTGATTTTTACCAAGTTCAGATTTAATTCTATTCCATTTTAGGTTCATTTGGGGGATAAATACCGGATACCAGTGTGTGGGCACTGGAGCCAGTTTGCCTGGGTTCAAACCTTGGTTCTGACACCGGTTCTGTCACCTGGGGCAGCTCCTCTGTGACTCAGTTTCCTCATTTGTCAAACTGAGATGGTAACCGTACATACATCATGGAGTTGTTACAAAAACTCAATATGCTAACTTGTGTAAAGCATTTAGACTAGTGCCTGGCACATAGCAAATCCCAATAATTGTTGACTATTATTATTAGCAGTAGTATTCTCCACCTTGCTCTCTTAGACGTTCTGCTTTCATTCCATACCTCTCCCCTCTTGCCGTGGTACATGGTGTTCTGCAAGAGCTCTCTTGGGCATCAAAGAATGCTCAGTCTTTAGACTGCCCACTGTCAAAAAAGACATCGATGCTCCAAAAAAACAGTAATAATAGGTACCCTACATTGAACTCTTACTATGTGCCAGATTCATAATATCCGCTACCATCCACTGAGGTAGATGAGCACTATAATTATATAATGACTTCACATCAAGGCTCAGGGTTGAAAATCAAGGCTCAGAGAGGTGAAGTGACTTACCCAAGGCTACACAGCAAGGCATTAACAAAGCTGGGGGCTAGAAAGATCCCGGTCTGGAAGACTATTTTCACCAGCAGAAGTCTCACCTAAAGCATAGGCCAGGTGGGAGCTTGAACCTAGCCCTTTTAGGCTGAGTGGGAAAGTGGTAAACAGAGAAGTAAATAATTGGTGGGAGGCTAGGAGGGGCATTGGTCTGGAGCCTAAGGTGGTGTTAAGCCTACAGCCAGAGTGAACTTTCCACACCTGCTCAGCTTGGGTCCTGCCCCCTTTCCTCTAAAACCCACCTGGAGCTAACATGCCTGCAAGCAGGGGCAGTTTGGGGAGGCTGGAAGAGCCCCCCAACAGTGCACCCACCCCAGGAGGAAGGGAGATGGCACAGATGGTCCTCGCCTGGCTCAAGAGTGACTCAGCAGGGGCGAGGTGTCCTCCCCCCTCTCTCGCCAGCTGAGGGTGTGGGTGGAAGGCTGAGGATAAAGGACCAGTTGGGCTTTGGGAGCTCTCCTCCCACCCGCACCCCTTGAATACCCTTAGGAGGCCACACTGCTGGAGTGTGGGTGGAGGATATAAGGAGTCTGGACACTTGGGTTCTCGCCCCAGTTTCCTCCATGGGTCACCTTCTCACTCCCTTGTCCCCTCTGAGCCTGTTTCTTTATCCATTAAAATAGGTGTGAAACCTCCCAAATAGGGGTAATAGCAGGAATGATCAAAGAATCAGGCACACAGTAAGTGCTCCATAAGTGCTGGGTCCCTCCTGACCTCACTACCACCCATCCCCCTCTTAGGCTGGCTGGCTCTCCGAGTCCATGCAGGCAGCTTTAGGGTCAGATGTGGTAAGGACTTGGGAAAGTCACTTCTCCTCTCTGAGTTTCTGTTTCCCCATCATTAGGAGAGTACCACCAGGGCTGTGGCGCTGGTTGTGAAAGTTTAGTAATAACCAATCTTAATTGAACATTTAGTTTGTGACATGGCTTCACAGGGGCTAAAGGCTTCATTCACATGGTTAATCCCATTTCTCGCCACCCAATGTGGTGGGCGCTGTCATTACCCCATAGAGCAGAAGAGGAAACTGAGGCTCAGAAAGGCAGAAGTGATAGCTCCAAAATCAAGCCTAGTAAGTGGCACGACAGGGATTGACACTTGAGGAGTTTGACTCCAAAAGGGCCCAAGCTTCCATCCGTCCATCTGCTGGCTCAGCAAAGCGGTCCCAATGAAGACCGAGGTCCCCACCTGCTTCCGGGAGTTGAGGGCGCCTCTCTTGCCGCTGGAGGAGAAGCGCCGCTGGCCAGCCGGGGGGGCCCTGGTGCGCAGAGCCCGAGTGACCCCGGTCGCCAGGAGGCAGCGGCCCCACAAAGAGGACGCGCGCTATGAGCACGTAGAACGGGGTGGCCAGGCCCAGGGGCAGCGCATAGAAGAGCGCGAAGTCCAGGAAGTAGATGGGCGGGTAGAGAGAGCGCGACACGCGGTAGCCGCACTGCACCTGCACGCCGTCGGCGTAGGCGGTCTCGCGTGTGTCCACCAGGAAGAGCCAGAGCACGCAGTGGGCGCTGGTGCCCAGCCACACCGATGCCGCGATGCGCTTGGCCCGCGCCACCGGGCACAGAGTTTGGGCGCGCAGCGGGTGGCAGATGGCGAGGTAGCGCTCCACGGTGAACGCGGTGATGGAGCCTGTGGACGCGTTGATGCCCACGTACTGCAGATAGGTGACGCCCAGGCAGCCGGCGTGGCCGAAGACCCAAGCCCGGGCGGACGCCGCCTCGGCTACGGTGGGCACTCCCGCCACCAGGAGCACCAGCAGGTCCGCGGCGGCCAGGCTCACCAAGTAACAGTTGGTGGGTGTGACCATGTGGCGGCTCCGGAGCACCACCAGGATCGCCGTAGCGTTGCCAGCCACACCCACGGCGCACACGAGGGGCACCAGGGTCAAATCACCGCTTGTACAGCTAGCGGAGGCCGGGGCATGGTGCCCAGGCCCGACGCGACCGCGCGCTCAGAGTGCTCGGTGTGGTTCTCCATGCGCTTGGGTCCGCACTGCACCCCGAAGGCAGTGGCGAGTTGGGGGAAGTACCCTCACTGCAGAGGTGCCTTCTCGGGATCTGGAGACGCTCTCCGTGCGGGAAGTTGGGGGTCCGGCAGCTGCCTCCTGCTGAACAGGTTGCTCCAGCTCCGTGCAGGGTCTCACTGTCGCCGCGTAGGAGGCTGGGGACTCGGAGGAGTCAGGAGCAGGAACTGGGAGATAGGCGCGTTGCTGCTCAGTTTCCAAGACGCCTTTTAAGTCTAAGTTGGCGCGATCTTTCCCGGGGTGAGGTTTACTGCAGGGATGCGTTGTAGACTGTAGCGTGGAGCTCCAGGAGGGCCCTGGGCGCGCAGATGCTGCCCCCCTACAGACCGGCTGCTGGCGCCCTCTCAGGTCTTACCTCCCCTCTCTAGGTTCGCGGGGCTCAGGACTCTGATCTGGGGTGTCCGGTCAAGGAGGCACGGTGCGTGGTGTGGGGTCTCCGCCTCGCTAGCCTTTCTCTTTGCTCTGCTTTCCGCGACCACCCGGGCGGGCTCCTCTGCGGGAATTAGCGTGTTTCTCCCCTGATACCGCTTAGCTGATTCTGGTTGACCCGGTCCGGCACCCGTTCTTTCCCACCGGCTCCTGCACCGCACCCTGGGCACTTGCGGTCAGGTGGGGGGATGCAGGGTGCGGTGGGGAAGGGATGCTAAAGGCAGCAGTGGTACGGGGAGCCCTGCTTGCACGCCAGTTTCTCTCGTCTACAGGGGCGGCTCCGCGGGGCAATGGGGGAGGAGTCGGCCACCCGCTGGCTTCTGTTCTCAATCCAGAAATCCTATCTTGTTTTCACTGGCAGAAACCTCAGCCCTGCTATTGACAAATGGCCATCCGAGCCGAGGCCCAGAGCTGCTGGGAAACGGAAGGTATTTGCCCATCTGGACTTGGGTTGGTCCTGTCTCCTAAACTCGCATCTCCTTGTTACTTTTCGCTTTCTCCTGCTAACCTCTCCCAGTCTTCTTTTCTTCCTCCTGCAGAAGATCAGGAAATTGGAAATTCTTGGCAGGTGTGCCCCGCCCCCAGAAGGATCTCTCCTATTCTAAGACTCTGCCATTCACAAGGCACAAACCAGTGAGGAATCTTTATAGCTCCGTGTCTGCTACAGAGAAGGCGCCTCATGGTAGTTAAGCGAAGGAAAGAACTTGTTTCTTCACCAGAGAAAGCTTCGTGAAGGTGAGATCCACTGAACTTCATAAAAAGCATAAAGGCTGCTTTCTAGGAAGCCCAGCTCTGTACCTGCGCAGAGCAGATGCTGTGGAATTGTTTGCCGCTTCCGATCCATCAATTATGCTCTATAAAAATTATTTTTCATCTGTGAGATGGGCTAATAATGATAGAACTCATCTGGGAGTGTCCTTGGAAGGCTTACATGAGGGACAAAGGAAAAATGTACGCAAAGTGCTTAGCTGTGCTCCACAAGGGGGTGAATGTATTAGTGATGACAGTGATGATCTATCCCTCCCCGCCCCCCTCCACCCACTCAGTCTACAGATCTGATAAATGGACAAAAATAAATGTTGGGGAACTTGGCAGGGCAGTTTCTTGGGGGCACAAGCCAGGGTCCAGGACATCCCTGACATGGCCACGGAGTCCCCATTCTTACGCCCCCCCCATACCATACCACTTCTCTGCCCTATACCCTTCTCTGGGATCCTCAGCAAGAACAATAGCAAAGCATCCTACTCAGAGCCAAACACCATGCTATATTCATTATCTCTATTTTCCCCAGCCCTGGCTGGGCAGGTACTCTTGGCCCCATTTTATAGATGAGGAAATTGAGGCCCAGAGGGGAATGATTTCTAATGTCATGCAGACCAGGGCCAAGCAGGAAGCAGAACCCCAACACTCTCCTTGTCCCCACCCCAACCCCAGCCGTCCCTTACTCAGCTCTTTCCAAGGCACCAAATGCCAGTTAAGCCCAGGTTCCTCCTCCCCAGTCTTTCCTCCTCCTCCCTGAGTGTGGTCCAGAGCAATCCTTTTAGCCATATTAAATGCAAGCAGCTCCTTGGGCTTCTCTCCCTCTAAGCCTGCCAACTCAGCTCTCTCCCCTGCCTAATTGAGCTGTTCACTTGCCAGCAACAAAGGGCAGTACTTGGCAATGAACTTAGTACATCTCAAGTGGCAGTCTTTATTTTCCCATACCCTACCTCATCCCTAGTCTTCCTCATCTTAGTAAAGGCATCTTGGTAATGCCACCGGCTGCTAAAACCTCCACCCGTTTGTTAAAACCAAATATTCAGGAATTACGTCTCTTTCTCCCTCACTGCTGGCATCCAGTACTTAAGGAAGTCCCTCAGTTCTACCTCCAAAACATACCTCAGATTAATGCACCTTTCACCACTATGCCCTGGACTGGCACTTTCCTCCATCCCGAACCTCTTGATAGGACAACTGCAGTCGCTTCCCAGGTTCTCTGCTACGTTCTTGCTCTTCACTCTATGGCCCGTTCTTCATACAGTATCAAGTGATCTCTTAAAAATGTAAGCCACTCTCCTGCTGACACCCTTCAGTGGCATTGTTTTGCACTTGAAATGAATCCAAACTCTTTCCACAAGCCCCAGAATGCCCTGCAGGATGCGGCCCCTCCCCACCTCCCCCTCTTACTCATGATGCCTTAGCTAGACCCTCCGTCCTTTTATCTGTTTAACATGGTGTGATGGTTGGATAGTGTCCCCCCAAAGTTCACATCTACCCAGAACCCCGAAAGTGACCTTATTTGGACATAGGGTCTTTGCATGTGTCATTAGTGAAGATGAGGTCATCCTGGATTAGGGTGGCCCTAAATCTAATGTCTGATGTCATCGTAAGAGAAAGGAGAGGGAGATTCAGACACAGAGGAGAAGCCATAGGAAGACAGAGGCAGAGATTGGAGTGCGGCAGCTACGGGCCGGGGAAGAAGCTGGGGAGAGGCAAGGGAACGTTCTTCCCTTGAGCCTGCAGAAGAGCATGGCCTTGTGGACACCGAGGCTGCCGACTTCCAGCCTCCAGAAACTGTGAGAGAATAAACTTCTGTTATTTTAAGCCCCCTGGTTTGTGGTGCTTTTGTGGCAGTGGTCTGGGAAAGCTAATGCACATGGCAAGCACCTTCCTGCCTTGGAGCCTTTGTCCTTTGTACTCTGTACACGATTTCCTTCAGCTCAGTGCCCAGCCCAGATGCCCCCAGTCATGGGTATGTGATTCCTAGGGTGGGAGGGAGGGTGATGCTGGCTGGTGGGGTAGTAGAGGCTCTGCTCGCTCAGTCACTCAGTGAACACCCACAGAGCACCTGCTCCCTGCTGGGTGCTGGGGATACGGCAAAGAACAAGATAGCCACTGACTTGTTCACTCACACATTCATTCGTTTACTACTCATGCATTCATTCATTCAACACATATTGCTGTGGGCCTAGACACATTGTGGAAGTTTCTAATAATGGTCCAGATTGTTTGTCATTGCTTCCATGGGAGGTGGGGTCTGTGGTCCCTTCCCTTGGATCTAGGCGGACTTGTGACTTCTTCAACCAATAGGGCATGGCAGAAGCAATGCTGTGTGACTCTGAGACTAGGTCCTAAAAGGCCACCAGTTTCTACTCGATTCTCCTGAAACACTCATTCTTGGATGCTTGCTTTGGGGATGCTCCTTCTTGGTACCCAGATGCTACAAGAAGTTCAAGCCACAAAAGCAGCCATGTATAAGTACTTTGGTCAACAGTTCAGACATGATATCTCAGCTCAGCTATAAGACATGTCGGTGAAAAAACCCCCAGATTCCAGCCCCCAGGCGCTTGAATCACTGCTCGCTGAGGCCCAAGACATTGTGGAGCAAAGACATCCATCCCCACCATCCCGTTTCACTTCCCAACACAACCCATGAGCATTATAACATGGGTGGTTGGTTTTTGTCACTAAGTTCAGGGTGGTTGTTACATAACAATAGATAACAGTGGGACACCTGTGAATCATGACTGTCAGCAATTGTCAGGAAGCAAAGACTATCAACGTTGGAAGCGAAACCCATTCAACTGATTTTGTGTTAAGGACTGATCTGGGTCCTGGGAACGAAAGGCCAGCCCTGTGAATTAGGCGGAGTGGGCATGAGGGTTCCCATTTTACAGATGAATAAACAGAGGTGGAGGGATGAAAAGAGATGAAGTGATCTACTTGGTGTCCCACAAACAACAAGGGGTGAAGTACGTATTGGAACCACATCTGTGCAGTAAAACCCTCCGCTGGACTCTGTCCTTTGGGAGGCACTTCCGTTAGGAGACAGCTGTGAACACAAACGACTCGGCGCCTGGACTCCCAGCACTTAAGGTCCAGTAAGGGAGGAAGGCAGCAAACAAATAGACCATTAGACTTGCCGTAAGAGTTTTGGAGGTGGTATAGCGGTGCGTATTGGAGAGCCAGATGCAGTCTGCGGTGAGGGCGGGGTACGGAATTCTGGGACTGCCTCCCCAAGAAAGTGACATGTCAGCAGAGCCGCTGGGACCCTCGTTCTGTTGGCCCAACATTAATTCTGTCCCAAACAATTAACTTAAGCTACCAGTTTTCCTTTTTGCCCAGTACCCACAAAAAATACATTTCAGATAGCACCCCAGGACACACACACACACACACACACACACACACACACACACACACACACA